>NW_023270807.1:75394168-75445927 GCF_011800145.1 Mirounga leonina
AGGGGAGGTGGGTGGGGGGATGGGTGAAATAGGTGAAGGGGATTAAGAGTATACTTACTATGATGAGCACTGACTAATGTATGGAATTGTTGAATCACTATGTTGTACACCTCTAACTAATATAATACTGTATATTAAATATATGAGAATTTTTAAAAAGTATATATATGGATTTTTCATATAGAGAATTGTTCACACACCAAAGGCAGAAGTCAGATTTTGCTGTGCAAGTAATTCTTTTAGACAATCGGCATACTATTTTTTTTTTTTTTACCACAAGCAGTAATTCGCTAAGGGATTTTAACCTCATTGATTTCTTGAGGTTACCTTATGTCTGACATCTTTCCAAAGAATGGCTTATGTATTGAGTGAATGTAGTTCTTTTAAAGACATTTTAAGGACATTTTGCCTCTTATCTTGTGTAATATTTCCTTTATTATGTATATATAGTTATTTAATATAGATTCTTTGCTGTCAAAAATTATTTTTTTAAAAAGGAAACATTTTATTTTCAAGCCTTACTGCATACACATGATCTATGCAGCTTTCAAATGTGAGTGTTTAAGAACTTGGTCACTCACTGTTGCCAGTTCACTCCAATGTAGAGTAGCTTGTATGAGAACAATGTAGAATAAAAAGGTAGTATCCAGAAAGACTTGATTGGCCTTGCTAGAAGTAAAAGCACTGACTTTTTATCCACTGCAACTTCATGAAAAAATAGTGTAGTAAGATATTATTTTGAAAGATGTGGAGCATATGTATATACGTATCTATTAGAGTATAATAAATCTCAGCAACTACAAAATAACTTTTTTGAAGAAAAAAATAGTTTAAATTTATATTTTAAAACATCTGTTCTGTATTGACATTCCATAGCACTCTTTCTAAAATACTGCTCGTTGTTCTACACTCCCATTCAAAGACTCATTTTAGCTTATAACATAAAGTACAAATACCCTAACCTGGTATTGAAAGTAAAATTTACTTTAAGACTACCTTTACAATTTTACCTTTGCCATTCCCATTAAGGAAACTTCTTTATGAATGCCATATTCTTTGACTTTCTCTCAAATAAGTTTTTATTTTTGCTCTTTCTAAACATTTACTTTCTTTTTTCTGTGCTCATTATAGCTCATAGTGACCTTTCTCTCCTTTCTTGGAACTCATGGTGCTTATTATCTATACTTCTTCTTTATTTGCTAATCAAATATTTTCCTGATAAAGAGTGGCTTGTGATTAAAAGGGCATTGCCTTGAAAAATAAGAGACCACAATTGCAATGTTTAGTTCAATTTGTCAGTGAGGAACTGTGTGATCTGGACAAGTCAGTCAAACTTCTCTAGGTCTCAGATTTATAACATCCAGGTAAACATTTTAGTATATCTTTTTTTTTTTTTTTTTTTTTAATTTATTTTTCAACAGAGAAAGAGAGACAGCAAGAGAGGGAACAGAAGCAGGGGGAGTGGGAGAGGGAGAAGCAGGCTTCCCGCTGAGCAGAGAGCCCGATGTGGGACTCGATCCCAGCACCCTGGGATCATGACCTGAGCTGAAGGCAGACGCTTAACGACTGAGCCACCCAGGCACCCCATTTTAGTATATCTTTACAAAAACCTCTGTCAGTCTAAGAATCTGTGTTCTGTAAAATCACGGAATGCTCAGATTTGCTGCTTTTCAAAGAAATATTAATTAATATAATGGTAATTATCACTTTGCACCCAGTAGACTGGAAAAATTGATAAGAGTTTTAGCATGTATTTCTGGCTGAGACATGATGAAAATCACTCTCATTCATTCCTGGTGGAAATGTTAAGTCTTTCAGCCTTTAGCAATATATATTTGTATATGTATGTATCATTCAACCAAGAAATTTCATTCCTGGGAATATCTTATAGAAATGAAAAGCATCAATATTTAAAAATTTACCTACTTGATGTTAATTGTTGCATCCTTAATATCAGAATTGCTGCTCAAAGGAACAAACAAGCAAATAAAACCTGATAGGGGAAAAGAGTATGCCCATCAACAGGTCAAATAGATTTATGCTTAATTCAAACCATTATGAATAAATGCATTAGAGTTACAGGAGATGAATTGTGAGAAGCTGGACTTCTATAAAGTTTAGTTGAGTGAAAGAAGTGCAGAAAAACATTGAAAGAGCAGGATTTATAGGATGTAATCATAGGCATTATTTCTCACTCATGGCTACTCTTGCACAACTATTTAGTAGAGCTCTAGAATTTTGGCTGTTGGATAAAATATAGGACAAATTCGGGGCTCCTGGGTGGCTCAGTTGGTTAAGTGACTGCCTTCAGCTCAGGTCATGATCCTGGAGTCCCGGGATCGAGTCCCACATCGGGCTCCCTGCTCAGCGGGGAGTCTGCTTCTCCCTCTGACCCTCTTCCCTCTCATGCTCTCTGTCTCTCATTCTCTCTCTCTCAAATAAATAAATAAAATCTTTAAAAAAAATATAGGACAAATTCATAGTTTACGGCTCACTATTGAATAGTAAAACATATTTAAATCATTTTGGCTTAAAAAAGGCTTGGTTCAGTAATTAATATGTTCAGTCAGTGTAATAATTAAAGACCTCCTTCAAAATTAAAGCTTCTCCTCTCCCTAGCTCTGGTTTGATGCCAAAGAGGAAGCTAACTACCTTCTTGTGTTTCTACCCTTCCTCCCACAATCATCTAACATGAGTTTCTGACTCCTTCAGAATCAAAGGAGTAGTGGTAGAAGTAGGGAGGAAGAAAAAAAAGGTAAAGGATCAGGAAAGATTTTATGTGACTAAGTTAGCCTGAATTGGCACTCTCTGGACTTGGTGGATGTTTGAGGCTGACTCTACTCCTAATAGATAGTTTGTGATTCTTTGGAGAATTGGACATGTCTCCCTGCAATTCACTTGAGTTGGGCTGATGTAACTCTTTTGTCTGGTAGTTTCCAACTGCTTCCTAATTCCCTGAGCATCTGCTGGTACACTTCAGCCTATTTCTGCTGAGACAGCACTCCAGATAGCCCTCTTAGGCAGGATTTATAATAACTCCACCCCAACTTTCTCTTCTGTGGCCCATGTCATGCCCATAGGAAAGATACACTTTTGGTCTTCTGGTGATAGACCACAGTTAATTCCCAATAATTACTTCTACTCTCCCACCAAGCCTCCTTTAGCAATTCACTCACATTTTAACTCTATAGGCACTGAGGTCATGTATCAAACTCTCCAAATAGTTTCTTTTTTTTTTTTTTTAAAGATTTTATTTGTATTTATTTGAGAGAGAGAACATGAATGGAGGGGGGAAGGGCAGAGGGAGATGGAGAAGCAGACTCCCTGCTGAGCAGGGAGCCTCACATGGGGCTCGCCCCCAGGACCCTGGGATCATGACCTGAGCCAAAGGCAGATGCTTAACTGAATGAGCCATCCAGGCACCCCACCAAATAGTTTCTTTGAATTTTCCCTCATTAGGCTTTAGGTGAGGGTAAGTCCTTCCACCCACTCTCCCACGGGATCAGGAATTGGGACTCTGCAAATTGATAGCTCTCTCCAATGAAATCCTTTCTTCAATCTCCAACTCTGGTGTCTTTAACCACAATTCTTTTAAATCCTGAAGACAGGTTTGGGAAATGGTCTAAAATTTGGTTTTCAATACTCTACTTTGCACATTCTGTCTAGATGATCAAGTAGTCAGGCTTCGGGCAAAACTGAGAGAGTTACCTTTTAATGTGTTCTATATAATCCTATTTTACATGTATATTATTTATCTATTGTTGCATAACCATATTACTGATAATTTATGGATTAAAACATCACACATTTATTTTCTCGAGTTTCTGTGAATCAGGAGTCTGGGCATGGTTTAACTGAGTCCTCTTTTCAGGGTCTTAGAAAGCTGCAATCAAGGTGTCAGCTGAAGTTGGGGTCTCATCTGAGGCTTGACTGGGGAAGGATTCATTTCTCAGCTCATATGGCAGCATTCGTTTCCTTATGAGTTGGTGGACTGAGGGCCCAAGTTTCTTTCTGATTGTCAGCTGGAGAATGTCCTCAGTTCCTTGCCATGTGAATTTTTCCAATACGTTCACTTGTTTCTTCAAAACCAGCAGCAGAGAGACAAGCTTCATCAAGATAGGCATTATAATTTTATGTAACATAATCACATACATATAATCATGTACACCCAATCACTTTTGCTGTATTCAATTTACTAGAAGCAAGTCATAGATCACACCCTTACTCAAGGTGAGGGAATTATACAAGGGTGAGAATATCAGGAGTTTCAGATAGTCTGTCTGCCACAGCATGGTAAACAATGAAAAAAATCAGATATATGTGTGTGTGTGTGCCTATGAGTGTACCTAATATCCATATAAAATTACATGACAATGGAGATAACATGGACAAAGACACTAGGTATTGATATGTGTCATCTTGGAGAGGGATATTAGGATGTGTTAGTATAATGAAGAGTAGAAGGAGAGAGGAAAATCAAAAAGATAGAAAGAGAAAAATATATTAATTTAAAAATAAGCATGCATATGATTATGTTTATTAATTTATACAATACATATACATAAACTATAGATACACACATATGAATTATGTGTAAAGACATTAAATGAGAATTGTTAAAAGTAAAAAAGAAATTTTTTTCTCTTGCTTTTCTTATAAGATGCTTTTTCTAAATATGGTCAATAGAGCTAAAGTGTCATTTTTCTTTTGGAATAAAAGATAAAAACAGGAGCAGAAATAAAAACTTTAGCAACTGAGTACCATTTTTTATACATAAATTATGATAGATTTTTAAGATGTTAAACTATTTCCATACATGGATGTAACAATCAACTTGCCTTTTCAAATACACACACACACACACACCAGGGCCCAGTTTTGCTTTAAATGTCATTTGTGGCATAGAAGAATAAAGTTTGATTAAGTGATTGTTGTGTGGTTAAAAACTATTTAAAGAATTCTGTTTTGGAGCATCCAAGGAGAAAACAACAAATGGAAATAATCAACAGATTTCAAATAATTCGGAATGACCAATAAATCTCAATATTTGGAAGCCAGTAACTCTACAAAAGAATGATAATATTATGATTTAGTTACTTAAACACACTGATAATCTAGCTTCTTTAACAAAATGAAATATAGACTCATTGTTCCAAAGAACTCATTTAAAAAGTGGTATAAATTTTGGCAGAAAAAAATTGAGAGGAAAAGGCAAAAGAGATTAAAGACTTATAGGTATATTGAATCAATGGACCTAGAATCATATTCAATCTTTGTCAATTTCACATGAACTCTCTTTACTTCAGCCTAATTTTACAGGCTGTCTTCCTACTTTCTTTTCTTCTTCATTATTACTGTGGCATTAGTTGCTTTGGTTTCTCTATAACCTCCATTTCCTTAAACCATTTAGATCCCTTCTTATTCTCATGCTTTTTTTAATCCAGCAAGTATTCTCCTCTCTGATAGAGTTGGTTACTTTTTGTTTTCCCCTCCATTACTGCACTTACATTACTGTCTCATAATCATTTATTTATTTTCTGTTACTTCCAGTAGACTGGGAGATTTCCTTCATCTCTATCACCAGTTACATGTACTGTGCTTGACATATTGGCAATATGTATTGATGAAGAATGAGTCTTTTATTAATATTTTGTGTCCTTCCTCTATATCATCACTCATGTGTTCTCCTCTGCCCTCTCTTAACCACTTTTTGTTCTTCAAGACATTTTATAGCTGGAAAGAACCTTAGAAACAAAGCTTTTGACATTTCTCAAGGTACAGTCTATGAATCCCAGAAGATCTAGATTCTAGATCCTGGAGTGCTTTTATATATTTCTGGGTGCCAACCCAGATCTCTGAATCAGAATCACTTGGACAGGGTTAAGGAACTGTCCTTATTAACAAGCTCCTGGGTTATTCTTACTCAAATTAATGTTCCAGATTTACTGTGGCACAACCCTTCAATTTAGACATAGAACAAAAGGGAGTCAACTTGGAATCCCTGGGTCTTGAGAAGTCATTTAAGGAATAACTTGATAATAGCTGGTATTGTGACAAAGGTTAATGCATTTCTTAATTTCTTTCTTTCTGATTTTGTGTGACTTAAAGAACACATGTGATTACCAATGTTCACATTTTTTTTAAGAAGTTTTTTTTTTTTTTTTTAAGATTTTATTTATTTCAGAGAAAGAGAGAGACAGAGAGAGAGCTCAAGTCGGGGGGGTAGGGGACAGGCAGAGGGAGAGGGAGAAGCAGACTCCTCACTGAGCAGGGAACCCAGCAGGATGTGGGGTTTGATCCCAGGACTCCGAGATCACTAACCCAGCTGAAGGTAAACACCTAATTGACCGAGCCACCCACGTGGCTGGGTTTCTCTTAAACACAATGTTTTTTTTAGTTGATTTTGAAAGAACATCAGTGATTTTCCTTTTTCAAGGTAAAGTACTTCTACCCATTTTAGAGAGCCTAACTATAAGCAGATTAAAGTTCATATATAAACTGTGATATCTGTGTTTAGTTTTCAGACATTTTCTCTTTCCCTCTCCTGTCTTTAATACCTCTCCTCCTTCCTTCTTTTCTTCCTCATCTTCTCCCTCCCTCTCTCTTCTCTTTGACACATATATACACAATTGAGTGAAAGAAACAAATTAATATCACTCTCAAATTGTTAACAAAATTCAGATGTGTTTCTAATTTAAGACCAAACTGCAGTTCCATTTTTAGTTTTTCCATACACAGCTGCATACCATTTTATTCACAATTTTCCCTTTGCCAAAAATACTGTTAAACATTGATTTTTTAAAAAAATCTGAGAACAATATATATTTTTCCTTGAATATTGCCTTCAAGATCACAAATAGTCTTTTACTGGTTCCTCATAAGAATTCTTAAATGTTCTCTTAAATATTTTACTGTGTATAAATAGAACTGAAAAACTGAAATACATTCTTCCCTATCACTTAGAGGTACCATGCCAAGTCTTTAACCCATGTGGGCTTGCCTTCTGGTGCATATGTTTTACTTTTATACAGAACAGATTCACCCCTGATCTGATGATACCAACTACTGCCCAGCATTATGGTCTGGCTATTGTCTCTTTTAACCTAAAAAAGTTACTTAGAATTAAGAGAACTTGAAAAAACTTTCAGTAATACCCTCTAGTCAATCACTTTTTCATAGAACTGAGACCCATATGAATTGAGTAACTTGCTTTCGTCTACAAACAAGGTCATGATGAAGATGGGTATAGGGTCCAATGCTCATGATGTCCCATTCTTATCTGTCAGTGATATCTTGCAGAATTTTGTTCTGCCTCTCATGTTTTTGGCTGCTTCAACATAAATCTTTATAGCATGGTGGTTTTTATATAAATTATGTAGTGAATTAAACAGAGATAAGATATTTTAAATGGGACTCTGATGTTCATTAAAGATCATAAGTGTAATCCGGAAGGTGACTTTAAGGCTTATTCTTACAGAGTAGTTTGGACAATAATATCCTTTTTAAAATCTATGCTCAATTTGGAGGTTAAAATTCTGAAATAAATTTCCATAAACCCATTGGAAAAAACTACCTCTCCTCATATTTTCTTCAAGTCCTTCATTATTCCCTGATTGATGAGAAAAATATTTTAAACTTTATGAGGTAAGTATTTTGTCCTTATCTTGTAGGTAAGGAAACTCTTAAGAAGAGTTTTTGAACTCTTTGTGAACATTTGTGAACGATGGAACATGTGAAAAGAAGCAAGTTACTAAACCTTTCTGTATGGTTTCTAAAACCTGTGAGGTAGGGAAGGACAATAGTAGTCACCTCACAGAGCTGCGGAGATAATCAAATGAAGCAATTATATGAAATTCACATCACCATGTGGGACCACGGCAAGCACTCCGTGTGAGATTGTGGGCATAAGAAAAAACATTATTATAGATTTCTTAAAGTTTTTAATTTAAAATCTAGATGTGGAATTGTGTCTTTTGAGAATTTTTAGCATACCCTGATGATAGCTTTCAGGTGTTCTTTGAATGATTTCCTAAAGGAGCTTTGAAATAGATGAAGCTGTTGGGTGGGGCTTTATTCCAGGAATGGGTCATTCGTTAGCTTTTTTTGCAAAGTACTCTCTCATAGACTTTAATTGGGCAAACTCTCTTGGACCAGGACTGAGAGTTCCTGATATTTGAAGTGAATCAAGAGGAACCATATTAACAGCTTGGACTTTCAGACGGCAACCTGTCTTTCATATTGGCATCCCCAATCCATGGTAAGAGTGTGTTTAGGAACATAAATCACATGACTTCACTTCAGTATTCACCAGACAAGGAATGTCTACTATATTTAAGAACAATTTACATGTACTGATTTCCTAAAATAAAGGATCCTATAAACTAAATGAAACAAAAATTATTAAAGCATTATTAATCCTTTGAGGAGAAGAAATGATACAACTCTAAAGGAGTGCTATGGTGCCTTTAATGATAGATTTGGGGGAATGCTGGGGTCAGCAAGTACAATGTTTCTGCATTCATTACATATAGATGTGTAGTCAAACATGTTTCCAACCACCAGGTATTATTTGAATCATTTCTCAGGATGCTTCCAATAGCTCCATAAACAATATATACTACGTTCATTACAATGGGGTAAAATGCGTAATAACACAGGAAGCTTTTGATTCGTTTTTACAGAAAGGACCATAATTTTTTCAAACAAAAGCAGGGCTAACTTCAAAATGCCCATCTTTTTTCACTGTCTTTGCTGCAAATACATATTAGAGACAGAAAGGAGTAAATGGGCTTTGAGGAGCAGAGTGAAGACAGAAAAACACTTTTACGTAGAAATCAAATAACACTAAAATTGCAAAGTAATACCCGACTTGGCAAACTCTAAAACAAATGTGTTTTAAATTTGGCCCTGGAAGATTTCTGTGGTACAATCCACAAAGAAGCACTGAGTAAAGAGCCATCTCCATTTAAATCCTCCTTGATGGGAACTGTAATTTGTGCTGCCCTTAGTTAGATCTGAGGGAAAAATTAGGTCTGTTTGTCTTAAAAAGATTTTTTAGATAGAAGGCTAAACAGGTGTACAAAGGATTTTGGATTAATAAAAATGTAATAATCTTTCTCTGAGGCCAAATAACAGCATACATCTGGTTTGCCTAATACTGGAAGTATTTATCTTAAATATACAAATAAAGCAATTTTTCTAAGGGTGGGATGAGCAAGTTGTGATGGGCAGCTTTGTCTGGCCAGGGCTAGGTTAAAATGGGTTTTGAGGAACGTCAGAATGAATGCCTAGAGATCTTTCTGAATTGACTCTTGGCAGACTAGCAGTGCTATTTTTGAAAGCATATTTACTAGACGATAAGACACACATACAGTTAAGAGTTCACAAGCCTGGGCCTGAGGGCTCATTAATATTAATAATTGCTGGTCTCCAGAGATGACAAAGGCAATTTGATTACATGAAATAAGCAAACAGCATTTTGCTGGGTGGATTTACATGAGGAAGCTTAAATCTCAAAGACAGGGTGATTCAGACAATTTCAGTATTTTATTGGGGGCAACAAGTTGAGATAGTCTCATCTAATTATAGATTACCCTAAAATGCAGTGTTGCCAAATGAATAGAGTGACCTTAAAACCAAGGTCATGTTGGTTCTGAGAACCAGTGCATGGTAAAGATGCTCAGCATCTTTGTATAGCTTATGTACAACCGAGTTCCTGAGACATTATGCATATTTTCAAGAGACCTATTTGTGCTATTTTTCCCCCCAAAATGTCTTATCATCTTGAAATGTACATATGTCCACAGTAATATCTACCTTAGAAATTATTCCCTGAAATGGTGCTTTCCCTATAAGCAATGAATTAAACTTCCATGTGTGTATGAACAGGTAAATTTGAAACAAATTCCTTGAAGGAAGGTTGTTATCATCTTTATTGTTATGTACTTTGGGTTAAAATGGGTAAAATCCCCAGGGATAGGTATAGAACTTCCAAACAAGGGCTTTAGGCATGAGACCGGATTGCAAGTGAACTTATATTCAGACTATGCTAGGACAGCAAAGCATACTATTTTTACTTTGAGGGTGTGTTGATTTGGAGTGAATCTGGAAGCATCTGGTAGATATTAGTGGGAGCAAAACCCCACCATGTCTTCCCTTGGTACCTTCAAAGTACATGCAGCATTCACCTTAGCCACTTAATAAAATCTTGCTAACTGAAATGGACATAAATGATATATATTTATAATTATATGTATATAATATATACATTATACATATTATGTATATATACAGACACATAAACACAGGTACAGGAACATTTTATGTGTATATATTACAACCCAGCTGTTAGTGCTCACTTTAGCCCATGCATCACACACTGTCAGCAGATTTGGTATTTTTTTTTTTAATTTAAGATTGATTGATTGATTGATTGATTGATTTGACAGAGAGAGACAGGGAGAGAAGGAACACAAGCAGGGGGAGTGGGAGAGGGAGAAGCAGGCTTCCCGCAGAGCAGGGAGCCGGACGCTGGCTCTATCCCAGACCATGACCTGAGCCAATGCAGACGCTTAACGACTGAGCTACCCGGCGCCCCAGGCGATTCAGTATTTATCCTATGTCACCTTGTGTTGCTATTTCTCTTCTTATGTATATTTTCTTTCTTTCCAAGCATAGTAGCTATGAAGTCTTCAAAGGCATAAATGATCTCATATATAAATGTAAAATTTCAGGCATTATATATATTTGTAGACCTCAGTACAGATCAGAATAGATATGTTACATACAGCTTTTTGGCAATAGGATGAAGGCACAGGATGGTGTGGTTGGGTAATCTTTATAAAGGAATATGGAGGTGTCATAAATGTATTTTTATTTTTTAAGAGCTAGTACAGACTTTGAGCCACTGAGCATACTCACTAACTGCATTGCTGTCTCCCTGAGCCCCTAAAAGAGCTGTGACCTCAAGCAGATCTCGCTGGAAGTATGGGCCGGCATAGAGTCTCAGATGACTGTGACCTGGTTTTCCATCTAAGGAAAGAGTTGGTATTTATAGTAGGAATTGGGAGGGGAATGGAGAAGAGACAGAAAGGGAGATACAATTTCACTTCAGTGAAGTCAAACCCTCAGCTCTACAACAGATTATCACAATAAATCTCTGATTATTGAATACTGATTATTGGTCCTGGCTTTACAACATCCCAAGAAGTTGTCAACTAGCGTAGATGCTATTAGAAATTCATTAAAATTTTTTGAATCAAAATAGTTTGGGTTAAATCTGTTATATTCATTGTATAATTTAACATAATTTTTCCCCAGGATGTGAGAAAGGAGCTGGTAGAGAAGAAGACTATATAATCAAATAACAAAAAGGTTTTGCATTGCCAAAAATGTTTGGGAATCTCTTTGCTGAGATATCCCACTTCCTTATTTTTTTTTCCTAGACTGAAATGGTACACAACATATTTTACTTTCTTTTTCTCTTAAAACCTAGTCATAGTTCTGTTTAGTTTGAGGTCAGTCTAACCATCCCCCCTTTCTTAGAGGATGTCTAACCTCAGTGTAGGCAGCTGAAATAGTCTCACTTCTGGTTGGCTGAGGACACATTAATGAAAACAGATACTTTTGTACTGCTCTGATATCAAAAGGAAAAATGAAGTGAATTTTGTCAGTTTTCCAAACAGGAGCTCCATGAAAGGAACACACCCATATAACTTATCGGTATTCATTCTGTAAAAGCAAACTAAAAACTTAAATTGGGAACAGTTATTGTAAAGCACCTTATCATGTGAGATGTATTTATTTATTTGTTTGTTTACTGTTTAAGATAAAAACAAAAATTTAAAACTTCTATAATGGTTAAGAGAAAAGGATGTGTGATTTTCTAATGATGCACCCTGAAGGACTGGTCTTTGCCATGAGAATCTTGACTAGGGTTTCTGACACTATTTATAATTATAATTTATAATCCTTACAGATTAGCACGATCATGTTCCAGCCATTTATCTTGTGGTCTTAATTGCTTTTAATCCTTAGAGATTTTTCCATTAACATGTTCCCTGGGGAAGAAGATAAATGTTTGTGTCCAGTCTCTAATTCTCCCTTAACAAATGCTAAAACAAAAACAAAACAAAATAAACAACCCCCTCCCCAAAAAACCCTCTCATATTATTTGCTTAGAATTGAGCACTACTCAATAGAGTAAATGTAATTTTAAGGAGTTTCATTTGAACTATACTATACTATAAATATATAAGTGTGTGCTCCCAAAACTGTCAGCCTTAATGTGACTATCTGGAGCTCGCTAATTTTGGGGGCCTATCCTTTTAATATCAAGCACCATCCATGAAATAACACTGAGCTCCAGTCTTTGACCTTAAAGTAGGAGCTGGGGATGCAAATATGTCTATGCAGGATTCTGTAGGTGTACACATGAAAGAGAACATTTATCTGTCCCCTAAACATGAACTCCATTATCTCAGTAGAAACACTACCTAGTAGTGGTTTTCCCCTCAGCACCTTTGTTGCAGGTAGTAATATTTGCGTGGAGAAGTTGGAAGACTAATTATAACTCACATTTATTGAGTGCTTTCCATGTGCCAGCATTTTAAGAGCTTTGTATATCTTCACTCAAGTAATCCTCTTACCTGCGAAGTAGTTACTAATTACTTTTCCCTTGTTAAATATGAGGGAGAGACACACAAAATAGTTAATCATCTTGCCCAAGATCAGAAAGCCAGTAAGTAGAGAAGCTGGCATTTTGAATCTAGGGAGTTTGGCTCCAGAACTTGCCTCTTGATCACGTGGTACATAGTCCCTGAAGACTAGATGTCATAGTAAATCTAATCCAAACCAGTAAGTTAGAAGACAAGATCAATGTTCCTTTCATATAACCCTGAATGCACATATTCTATAAAAGTTTTAGTCATGGATTCTAATACAAATGTTAACTTTGGTAATAAAAATGTAAAGAAAAAAATCATGG
This sequence comes from Mirounga leonina, assembly GCF_011800145.1. Taxonomy (NCBI): domain Eukaryota; kingdom Metazoa; phylum Chordata; class Mammalia; order Carnivora; family Phocidae; genus Mirounga; species Mirounga leonina. The sequence continues at coordinate 75,407,154 of NW_023270807.1, forward strand.
GTCCTATATATACTGATTACTGAGGTAAATATTTCATTCCGTTAGCTACTATAGAAGGTACAACCATGCATAAAATACGTTTCCTGCCCTCTAGGAGATTACAGTTTAGCAGTAGAGGGAAATATATAAACAATACAATGTAATATATGAAAGAGCCACATCATCCTGTGAACACAATGTACTTCAGAAACTCATAAGAGAAAGAGAGATCATTTTTGATCTAGGGTGAATGACATCTGAACTAAAACTCAAAAAGTTGGTTGGGAATGTATTATCAAAGTTTTGAATGTCAGGTGAAATACTTTTAGGCTGCCGAGAATCACTAAAGATTTTTGTATTTGTAAGTGGCCTGTTCAAGTGAGTTTAATAATGCAAGAAAAATTACCCTGAAAATGGTAAAATTTGATTTAGATATAAAGACTAATTTTATTAAAGGTGAGAAAGTGGTAAAGTTAGTAAAAGCTAATGGAAGTCAGTATCCCAAATGAATTGGAGGAAAAGAGAAAGTAAGGAGACGTAAGTGAGCAGAAACAAGACCTGTATTAGAATGGTGGCAATAGAAATCATTAACATGAGTCAGCAAGCAAAACTGCAAAGGGAGATCCACAGGATTTGGTATTTAAATGTTTTCGTTTAACACTTATTTGACAAATATTAATTCAACACCACCTAATATGAGCTAGCTTCTGCTTTAGGTATTGATGACACAGTGGTAAACAAAGGAACTTAAGTCTCCTCATTCATAGAGCTTATTAATAAGTGAAATAAATAATATACATGTAAATAAAAATATAATTTAAAATAGTGGTAAGCTGTATGAAGAAAATAAAACAGGTATAACTGAATCAAATGAGAATTTGTCCACCTGATGTGCAGTAAGCCAATAAAAAACAGACACAGAACTTTTGCAGTGAAGAAAGGTAGGTCATTGATGTGGTTCCACCCAGGAGAATGGGGAACTAATGCTCAAAAGTCCCAAACTCCCCGATCATTTGCAAGGGAGGATTCTAAAATGCATAATCTGGGGCAGGAGTCTCTTGAGAAGGTGGACACCATTGATTAGGGAGGCCCATGAATTCATGCCAACAGATGTTACTTAGTAACTTTTGGTGCCACTTTGTCTGGTCCTGTGGAGGTCCGTTCCATCTCAAAAGCCTTGCAATCGGAAAAATATGTTTGTTCTTTAGGTTAGAGATTTCATTAGGTACATCTGGTGATTTTGTATTTAGGATAATGCTGATTAACTGTTTGTCCGTGCACAAACTAACCACTTGTACATGTGTAAGCTAGCTTACAGATTCCTCCGAATGATAAGCAAGCATTCTATCTCATGGGCCGGGTTCTATTCATTCCCTGACTGGTCCAGCCATGCCTGGGCATGATATGATTTCTAGTGTTCAATCTTTCATCTGAACTGACAAGAGGGATGTCAGTTTTACAGGTAGAGAGATGGTGAATTGTGAGCAGAGCATATTTTACATAAGGTGTTCAGAGGACACTCACCGAGGAGGTGATATTTGATCGGGGACCTGAAGAATGAAAAAGACTGACACATACAAAAATCTAGGGGGAGAATTCCAGATACAAGTAACAACAAGAATAGGTAATAATTTGATTTTCATTTTTGCATAACAGGAAAGAAAGTGAAGGATTTTTTAAAAGGAGAATGTTATGACTTCATTTATGTCTTAAGCAGATCATTCTGACTGTTGTAGAAAGCACAGACTCTGGTAGGTCAAAAGTGAAAATAAAGAAACTGGTTTTTTTCAAGGTAGAACCACCAAAATTTGAAGGTGGAATGAAAGTACAGTGAGTGGGAAAGAGGAATCAAAAATGGTCGCTAGGTTTGACTGGCCAAAGAGTAGCAGCATTAACTTGATTGGGCAAGACAAGAGGTGAGTTTGAGGATTCAAAGTTCATATTAGGTTTGAGATGGCTCATTGACATCTGTGTATATATTGTATAGGCAGTTGGAAAACTGATCCTTGCCACCCGATCCTTCCCACCCCACCACCACTCCAGAGGGTATGTGCTATGGTGAGTGCTGTGAATTGTGTAAGACTGATGAATCACAGACCTGTACCTCTGAAACAAATAATACATTATATGTTAAAAAAAAAGAAGAAGAAGAAGAAGAAGAAGAAGAAGATAGTAGGAAGGGAAAAATGAAGGGGGGGAAATCAGAGGGGGAGATGAACCATGAGAGACTATGAACTCTGAGAAACAAACTGAGGGCTCTAGAAGGGAGGGGGGTGAGGGGATGGGTTAGCCTGGTGACGGGTATTAAAGACGGCACCTACTGCATGGAGCACTGGGTGTTACAGGCAAACAGTGAATCATGGAACACTACATCAAAAACTAATGATGTAATATATGGTGATTAACATAACATAATAAAATTAAATTAAAAGAAAAAAAGAAAACTGATCCCTGAAGCACTGTAGCAGTCAGAAGTTAGGAGAAGCAGGAGCTGCAGTCAAGGGAACTGAAAGAGGGTAGAGACAAAGCTAAAAGAGAGTAGCATCTGAAAAGTGAAGTAAAATAAACGTTTTAAGAAGGGAGAGGTCAATTACATACAAATCTGCAGAGAGATCAAGTATGATAAGAGCAGAGTATTCATCATTAGATTTGGCAAGATGGAGGTCATTGGCGACTTTGACAAGGGCTAAAGACAAAAGGCTGATTGAGGAGGCGAAAGAGAGAATTCTGAAGAGTGGAATTGGAGAAAGTACACATAAGCAACTGTTTTGAAGGGCTTTTCTATACAGCATAGCAGAGGAATGGAACAGGAGCCAGAGAGAAATTTAAGCCTATGCATGTCTCTGTAGATGTAAAAATGTATTTAGGAATATTACCTATGTATGGGATATAATGTGGAAAATGGATAATACAGAGCATAAAAGGGGTTGTTGTAGAAATAAGGATCTTGATTAGGTAAGAGAGATTGGGGATGCACAAGCGGAGGGGGTTTTCTTGCCCTCATAACATCCAGTGTAATAGGAGAAAAGGCAAAGTTTATAAACAGAAGTGCATAGGATTGTTAAATTTGACAAAAGATGGATTTTTGTTTTATTACTTTTATTTTGTCAGTCATGTATGAAGCAAGGTCAGGAAGGCATTAATAAGTGATTGACCAGAGATAAGATAGTGTACATTTATTTTGGGTAGTAGAAAAGCGATTTTGCTAGAGAAGTATAATGGCATTTTCAGGAAATGTTTCATGTTCCTGAGAGATTTTTGGGTCATATAATTAAAGTGAAATCTCAGTTTGGCTGTGTGTTTTTCTCTAGCCATGTTCAAGTGTTCTGGTAGGTGATGAATAGGATTTAACTTGACTTGGGGTTTTGCAAAGGGTTACAATAGAAGGATTCAAGGGCAAGAGAATTGAGGGTGTGTGCAAAGGAGTGATCTCACTGAGGAAGCATGAAAGCTCTGTTGGGTTAGTAGGAAAGTAAGGGCATGAGGGGGCTTTTGGAAGAGTCAACAGATAAGAGTTCCAGCAGAATTAAATAATTGTTGGAGTGGGACACCTATAATAATTCAATTGGAAAAATAAGAATGAGTTGTTTAGAATCAGTGTTTCAGAGACTATGTGCCAAGGTCTAAGGTATAAACAAGGGAGTCAGTGGCCAAGTTGTGGTGAAGGGAAAAAGGCTTTGGATGGGAGGTCAAAGAACTGAGAGGTGAGAATATTAGGTCTGTTCCTGGGGCTTGGGTTTGCCAAAAATGATGATTATAATGGTAGTGGGGAGGAAAATAGTGCTCAGATGCTCAGATTTTCAGTGAATAAGGGAAAATGACATGGATATGAGCAGGTGATGGTGCCTAGGTAGTATGAGAAGCAAAATTTTATAGTGTGAACCTTAAGAGAATGAGTATTTTAAAGGAAGGAGGAGAGGACATAGTCTGCTAAAGAAAGGATAAGATAGTTATTTCTAAGGTATGTGGAAAAATTTTAAATGGTGAAATGAGCAAGGGAATTTTTCTCTGCTGAAGTATAAACATCTAATGATTAATGGGGAAAATTCAGGTGGAAAACTTTAATAATAGATAATATATTTATTGAGTGCCTAGAATTATGCATGTTATCTGACAAAGATATTGCAAGTGAGATAGTTATTACCCTCATTGGTAATGCAGGAAAATACATCTTAAGGGGCTTGAGAATATGTCCGAGGTTGTCGCAAAGCTTATAGTAGAAAGAGCTAGAATTGAACCTAGATCGGTCTGATTTCAGAGCCTATGCTTCTTCTACTTTGCCATATTATCATTTGCTCATTCAATCTACTTATGTGGAACAAAAATACAATAAACGATGTATTAGTTGCCAAACAAGGTGCTGAGATAAAACACTAAAAGAAGGGAATAACCCCATGCTCATATGTTCTAAGAAGACACTATATTCATTTTCACTGAACACTTAAAATGTACAAGGAATTGTGGGTAATGAAAAATATAAGAGAAATTTCTATCCTCCAGTTGCTTATTATCTATTTGTAAGTACACATAAACTGTATACAGAAAGATAATTATATAATGTCAGTTTTTCAGTGCTAAAAAGGTGTTACAAACAATAAGTACAAAAGTGTACAGGGTTAGAAATCACCGTGGGCTGGGAAGGCTGGGAAGTTTTCACAGAAGATGAGCTCTGCTGGACTGTGATGGATGGAGAGGACCCAGAGTGGTAAGAGAGATGAAGGCATTTCAGGCAAAAGTGAAAATAGAAAGCAATGGCAGAAATGCTAAGAAGCATACTATTGTGCAAAAGAGTACAAATAAATGTCCTCAGTCCTTAGTTTCATCACGGCTGTGTGGGAGGTTTCTATGGTGGAGAAATAGGGCATCGGACTGGAATAGTTAAATTGGGACCATATCGGGAAGAGTCTTGAACGCCTGAATAAGAATTCAGACTTCTCTGGAGAATTTTGAAGGCTAAATTGAGGAATTGAAATCTGGAATAATATCCACTAAGGAAATGAGAATAGTACAGTCTTGATTGTGGGAGTGCAAGGATGAAAAATGTATTGTGTAAACCCTGACTCTTCTTTTCTGGTTGGATTAAATGTTAAGATTATCCAATCATCTTCCAAATGAATCCCTGCCAGTACTATTTCTTTCCAAGTCACATCTCAGTCTCTTCACTTTAATCAAGCTACTTGCAATTTCTGCACACCTCTGGTCCAGTTGCAGCTCTGCCTGGAAGGGCCTCGTTCCTCAGCTGCATGACCCGAGTTTGGCTTTCTCCAAGACCTTGCTAGAGGCCTTCCCAGACTAACTTCCCTCCTATGAGATTAGCTCCCAGCTTTGTAGGACTTGGCACTCATGGAGTGCTTGTAGGTATGTGATTTTGTCTTTGTTTTTGTTGTCTACTTATTTTCTGTGTGCTACCTTTGTCTTTCTTGGGGTCAATGACTTTGTCTCCAATTCTTTAGTATTCTTCAGTGTAATTAGCATAACGCTTTGAAAACAGGAGAAGAACACAAAGAAACGCCCTTGAACTCAGCTTTGTTTCTCTGGACTTGGTTATCTTTGGTTTGAGAGTAGCAATAATAGCTAACAACAGTGTATCAAATTAAACAATCATTTATAATATTTTGGATCTGATCACAAAATAAGATTTAAAACAAAAAAAAAATTTCTGGGGCGCCTGGGTGGCTCAGTTGGTTAAGCGACTGCCTTCAGCTCAGGTCATGATCCCACGGTCCTGGGATCGAGTCCCGCATTGGGCTCCCTGCTCTGCGGGGAGCCTGCTTCTCCCTCTCCCACTCCCCCTGCTTGTGTTCCCTCTCTCGCTGTGTCTCTCTGTCAAATAAATAAATAAAATCTTAAAAAAAAAAAAAAAAAAATTTCTGCATCTAAAGTTTCACTGTGGTTTGGCAAAAAAAAATTTTTTTGTTATGAACACTCTCTTAATTGGAAAAGTGAATGGAAACTTCACTGAGACTTATCTGGAGACATTTATAACTCCTTACAATTTATTTTCTATCTTCCGATTCAAGTCAAACAAAAATTATGCATTCTTTCTTTTATATTTGTAGTCTCTGAAAAGAAGATACTTGCCAGTCATAGGTTTTAAAGATCATCTCCCCCAATATCTCATTTAATTAAGGAAAGCATCCTGTAGAATGTGGAAGCCCAGTCACTAGACTTCCTCTTCCAAATGCCACTTTCATCCTAATAAAACTCCAGTCATCCTACAAATAAATATTTAAAACAGCACTCTGTTGATCTGGGTGTTCTCGGTCTCTCCCTCTCTCATACACTCCCCCTTCTCCTTCTTCGTTTCTTTCCTTTTATCACATTTATTAATAATCTCATGGAAGGGTTTCAAATTTTAAAAAGTTGATAACAAAGAAGAAATCTCCGTTTAGTGTTAGCTTGATTAGGTAATTACTTGAAACATGTTAATATTGGTTTATTTATACATAAGAACATTTGTACTTGTTAACTTGATAGGGTATTTTTATTCTCAGTATGTTTACAATTATTTTCTCTTTTACTTTTATAAATCATAAAGTTTTAGTTAGAAAGGCCTATTACATAATTTCCTCAATTTAAAGAACCAAGAGAAACTAAGATTTATCTAAAGAGATGCAGCCAGTTAGCTGCAGAGCTGAAACTGACACTTTCTTCATTAAAACACTGGACACACAGGCATATACACATCCACCCTGATTAAACTTCTACTATCACCCAGGTCAGTGTGGACTTGGGTTACAAGATGTTTAGGCATGTCTGGCCCTTTGGCTTTATAGGGAGTGGGGAAGACAAATAGATAAAGCAATCAATTGCAATAAAAATTATTATAAAGACTACATATGCAAAGTGATATGGGAGCTCAGAAGGGATTTAAGGAAAGTCTTTAGAGAAACACATTTTATTTACTTTTTATTTTTTAAAGATTTTTATTTATTCATTTGAGAGAGAGAGGGAGAGAGAGAGAGAACAAGCTTGGAGAGGGGCAGAGGGAGAGCGAAAAGCAGGCTCCCGGCAGAGCAGGGAGCCTGATGTGGGGCTCCATCCCAGGACCCTAGGATCATGACCTGAGCCACCCAGGCACCCCTAGAGAAACACATTTTAAACTGAGTTTTAAAGTTCAACTAACATTCTTCTAAATTCAGTGTAAGAAAGAGGGCATCAGAAGCAGAGAAAACAACATGAGTGAAAAATATGGAGGTATTAAGAGTGCATAGTTTGTTCAAAGAGTGGTGACTAGTTTCATCTAGTGACAGGTTGGGGAGGGGCATAAGGGAGAAGAAAGTGGCATAAGATGGCAAAGAAAAGGCAATTAGAGTGAATTTTTGGCAGACCAAGGGTACTGTGCAGCAGGTTTTACACTTTGTACTTTAGAGACAATGAGGAGACACTGGAATTTTTGAAGTGATGAAGTCACGTGATTAGATCCGTGGGTCAGCGAGATAAAACGTGGCCATAAGATAGCATGGATTAGAGGCAAGAGGTTGTTGAAGTAATTCATGTGAGAAACGATCAGGATCTGAACTCGGACAGTGTCAAAACAACTGGAGTAGAGATCAGTTCAAAATCTTCTAGATGCAGGACAAGTGTTAGTGACTGAATAATAGATTTAGAAGGTGAGGAAGGACTTGTTGGTTTTACAGTGGATCACTAGGTGCCACAAAAAGGACATAAAATATATGTATAGGAACTCATCCCAATGTTCTATACGCTAACCCATGCTGACAATGATTACCTCACTAAATTTTTTTAAGACTAGCCAAAGGTTGTCTTTTTGGATAAAGACTTTGTCCAATTCAAGCTTTCTTAAGATAATATCTGAACTCCTTTCTATATTTCAGTAATAATTAAATTTAAACTTCAGTGTTTAAAAATAAATATAATAAAAAGTCAGGAATTTTCAGATGCACTGTATGTTTAGTTTTTGAAAGACCAAAGTTCCAAAAGATACTAAGCACTAATACATGTATACGTTCATGAATACTTGAACTTCAGTGAGACATATTGAGAAATTTGATGTCATAGTTTCTTTATTCATGTATGTATAGTATATACACAAAGATATATGAATATGTATTCCTATATATGTGTACATATATACAAAAAATATTTAGGACTTAATAGACTTATGTGTTAAAAGTTGTTCTATTTTTTTTAATTCTATTTATTTATTTATTTATTTACTTCAGAGAGAGAAGGAGAGAGAAAACATGAGGCGGGGTGAGGGACAGAAGGAGAGGGAGAAGCAGACTCCCTGCTGAGCAGGGAGAAAGACATGGGGCTCAATCCCAGAACCCTGGGATCATGACCTGAGCCAAAGGCAGATAGATGCTCAACCGACTGAACCACCCAGGTGCCCCTAAAAGTTGTCCTAAATGATTTACAAATATTGACTCATTCATTCTGCATAGTAATCCTATAAGTCAAATACTATTATTATCCCTAGTTTACAATTATGGAACCTTGAGGCACAGAGTGTTTAAGAAGCTTAAGGAAAGTCACAAAGCCAATAAGTGGCAGAGCCTGACTGAATTCAAAGGGTCTGGTTCCAAAGTACTTGGTACTTTTTTTTTTTTTTAATGTAAGAAACTATCATTTGCCATTTTTCCTATATTTTAATATTCGGGTAAAGTGCTGTTCAGTTTTTAACACTTTAGTTATTTAAAAACTCTATATATAAAAGGAAAAAAGGAGTGTAAGATAAGTTAGGTAAAACTTTGAGCAGGAATGTGTCAAGTGAGTACTCAGTAAGTTGGTAAAACAAATACGGTCTGTTCTTTGAATCTATGATAGAGTTACGGGTCTTTGACTCAGTATTCCATAGACCCTGACAAACAAATATGTATCTGCTTATATGATTTTTACTTCGATCACTACTATGATTCAAACTTCATGTGTTTGAAATTAAAGTTTACTACATGCATAAATGTACTTGAGTGTCACAGAGACAAGTTAGTAACATTGTGATACTAAGAATAATCAATCTGTTTATAAATAATACTGCAATTTAAAAAATATCTTTTCTTTTTCCAAGAAATAATCTACACAGACGTAGAAGATTTAACAGTTTGAGAAAAGTTGAGGAAGTACAGCTTCAGTAGATTGTGTTAAGAAGTGGAAAGTACCATAGTAATTACTCTCATGGCCTCTTGAGTTCCTATTTATCTTATCATTTTGGATTGCTCCTCAGTCTCATTTTATCCAGATTGCTTTCTTTGACAGTCCTAAACAGTCTCCTCCGTTGAAAGCCTCCCTCCCTTTAAGACCCAAGTGGGGCCATCCAAGGAAATACCTGGAACTCAAACTAAAATTGTGTTGAGCAGATTAATGGCCTAGTGCTCATGGCTCTCACTCGTGGATGCTTAATGTTAAAGAACTGCCATGATTTTAATTTTTGCTACCCATATTGGTTAGGTTTCATATATTCATCCAACAAAAATGGCTCCAGGCATCAGAGGACAAAAGGATTGATTCCAGGGATGGACACGTGTGGGAAATGTTTTTTTAGTGAGCCTGGGATACTGCTCAAATGCATTGCAATGTATTCCAGTGAGAACAGACTACAGGTATGTATATGAAATGACACCTCCCTTATATCCCTATCTCCCCCCAAAATAACACACACACATCCCTTTACTATGTTTTGTTTATTGCTTTGCAAAGAACAGGGGCTAATGAATTCTTTTTGATTTATGTGGAAAAAGAACTCCATAGAGTTTCTTCTTCGTATGGAGCAAAAGTCCAGCCACCTGGCTTCTAGCCCTCAATTCACCAGTAATTAGCCAGATGATATTGATGGAAATTCCCACCTCCCTTGGGTCTCATCTACACAAAGATATAGCACTGTGTCTTCTACTTCCTAGGATTGCTGTCATCATTAAACGCTATAACCAATGTATATTCTAGGAAAGTCTTGGTTTTTCTCAGTTACTCTGTCCTCTTGATTCTACTAACTGTTGAAGAGTAAGTTGTGAGAAATAGAAGGGAATAATTAAATGTGTGTGTGTGTGTATGAGGTACTTGTTTTTCACATTTAAAAGATAATATATTAGTAATGGGCTTAGCTTCACACATTTTTTTTTTTTCTCTAGAGTCACAGTGAGTTGAGCCAGTTAATTCAAAATATGAGATTTAACCATCATGAAAGGCCAACTTTGTTCCTAGAATATTGAACAAAGGTTATCACTCATTGACTCTACAGGAAATATTATGACATAGTTTCTAGTGGCCTGAAACAAATGACAGATAACAATGACAACAGTAACAAATATTAGCATAACACCATTTATAAAAGACCTTTCACAAGCTTTACCTTGCTGAATCTTCACAACTATCCTGGGAGGTAGAGGTCATTACTATTTCCATTCCATAAATAGGGAAATGGGCCAAGAGAGATAAACTTCCCCAGTACCACACAGTGAGGAAGGGACAGCTGTGACTTTGACCTGGGTCATCTGAAAACAGATTCTGGGCTGTTCTCACTATACTGCATTTCATTCCTCCCCCCACCAAAAAACAATGCTTTTTATTAAAAAAAAAAAAGTATCATCTAATTTTTTTTTTCCCTGGTAGTTCCCAGAGCCAGAACTGAAGCTGTTAGGAATGAGACAAGCATCCCAGAAAGGACAAAACCTAGAGATAATATAAGCATGGATAGCATAGCCAGAATACTTGCTTCATGCCAGATGTTTCTATAAGGACTTTGCACATATCAGTCCTTTTAATGCTTATAAAAACCTGGAGTCCTAAGACATAACATGCCTCTCCTCACCCACACACACTGAGAGGTTCAATAACCTGCTTAGGCCTGTGCAGTGAATTAGCTAAACATTAGCTTTTGCACCTAGAAAACCTGGCTTCGGAGTTGAACCACTTGCATTTTGCCTCTTCCACCAGCCTGTGTCAGATACACTCAGGGCCTCCCCAGCATCACAGTCCCAGAGAAAAGCCAAACTGGTGGGCAGAGCCGTCACAAAGAGACTAAGGTGAAAAGAAGTACACACTGATCAATGTCAACAGGTAAGAAGGCATGTGGGAGGTCTAGCAAGGCAGAGTAAGTGGATTTCTCCATGATAGACTGTTCACCGTAGGCCGTGGGCTTAGCTGTGCGGCTAGCTCATGGCAAGATTCTGGTTCCTGAGGACTCTGGGCAGAATTGGTAGCACGCAATCCCAGAAAGACGAAGGAATCAAATAGTAAGTCTCACCTGGCTAGACTATGGTAGAGTAAGCCAAGGGACCAGACTGTTGGAAGGGAAATGCAAGGTTGTGTCTTACAATAAAACAAAAACAAGCAAACAGTGCAAGAGCTTTTGTACTTTGGAACGAATAAGAGAAGACACCTTCAATGTGAGTGGAGAGGAGAGCTTCTTAACCTACACAGTTAAATTCAAATTCAAGGGCAAGGACGAGACATTATGTGGTAGAAGAAATGGCTGCGCTATTAGAGTAAGTGTGTAAATCTCCATCTTGATGTCGCCTCCTCCAAAACACCTTCCTGGATCCCCAAAACTGATTTTATTAACCCCTCTGCAATAGCAGGGCATTCTAAACACACTTACTGCTTTATACTGCAATTCGCTTTTTTTCTTTTTTAGGAATTTGGTTGAGAATTGAGTTGTTGTTACTCAGTCTGTGTGACATAATCATCAATCTATGAAGGTACTCTTGTTTTATTAATAACTAATTAATTTCTTTATTTATCTAATCCCTTTTGAGTTTCCATGCCCATGGCCCTCTATACAAAAGGCTGTCATTTAAATGTGCTTCCATATATCCTTTTATTTGTATAGTAAGTGGGCATTGTTGCTTTGTGTGAATGCGTTTTATTTTACATGTGTGGTATTCGAGTTATTTCCGTTTTTTTTTTTTTTTTTTCTTTTTTAATTTACCCATACTCGTTATGTGTTTTAAAGATTCATTCACATTTTTCGGTTAAGTCTAATTCTTTCCTGCTCCTGTGGCCAAGCACCCCATAGTGTGCTTCCCGGATGACGAAACCTGCATTGCCTCTTGCTTGTTGCCAAGCCCTTCAGAGCTTAGGTGAGATTTTCTGCAGCACGGTTAACAGGAAAACGATTGCTCACTCGTAGCAATTTGATTACATGTTGTGCAATTGCTCTCAAGAATGGCATGCTTTTCAAGTCTCTGTCTAGATTGGACATTCCTTGAGGGCAAGGAGAGTTATCGTACTCATTTTTGTGTCCACACTGCCTAACTCAACGCAGAGAAGGTGATTAGTGTACATTTACTGGATAAATAACTGGGACCAGAGAGGCCAGTCTGTTTCATTCCCAAAGGCAAATAGCTTGCTGAGATAGAAATGAGACCCATAGCCCATCAATTTACCTGTAGAAGAGAGTCTGTTTTCAGTTTACCAAGTGGCGGGAGTGGGGTGGGAGGGACTATTCAAAAGCTGCCAGAGCTTGGGTACGCTGTGTCCTGTCTTTGAACTGTTGTTTCCGCAGAGGAGTGGAAGTGCTTTCCATTATTCTGAGTAAAAAGGACAGGCTCTGTGGGGCTTCCCATCATTGTTCCGAGAGCCAGCAAACTGGACTTCCAGCACCACTTCTCCCAGAAATCAACATTGTTTCCTCTCTCACTCTACCTTCCGGTTTAAAAAAAAGAGAGAGAAAAGTTCCTGTTTGTGATGAACAGAGGTCAGGTTTCTCCGTGGGAATGTTCGCAAAGAATTAACATCCTTCTCCAGACAGTGTCACAGTGTCATGCAGCACGTTTTACCTTCCACGTAGGGTCGTTGTGTGGAATGTGCACAGATTGAGATATTCATTAGGGGATGACAGACTTATGGCAACATCTGGGGTCCAATGCCAGACCAGTTAGAAGATGAACATAGGTGGCCGTTTAAAAGGAAATGATACACGTTCCTGGCATGAAATCCAGGCTGCGGGAGTGTGTAGCATTATTGTTTAAAACAAAACTTAAGCATTCCCAAGCATTCATCTGCGCCCTCAAACAATACAGTTCAAAACATATATGTACTTTTCCAATTATCTATGCCCAGAAAAAAATTAGACAAAAATCAAAATAATAAAATCCATCATCTGTTGTAATGTCTAATATTTAAATTTCCTACCATGTTTTTATCTCTTGCAATACCAGAAGTTTTTACTTTATATTTAATGTCTAAAATATGGGTTTTTGAAGCAGAAAGAGAAATATGTTTAATAATAGTTTGATACTAGGAGGGAAAGGAGATGTAGCATCTGATCGTTTTTGTTTAGTACCATGAACCTAAGAGCTTCTGAGAATCTGGAAACCTGTGTTGAAGAATTGGCTTTGCTGAGTGGCTGGGTGGTCTTAGACTCCATGCCTCTGCATGAGGCTTCTGCATCTGTAAAGCAAAGGGCACTCTGGACAACACTAAAATCTGTTCTTATGGATTTGGGAAAGCCCTGGAAATTTCATTAAGTCTTAATTGTTGCGTTTGAGAGGGATTGGATCAATCTAAATATCTGACTGAGAGTTTTGCATTAGTTTTCAAATTAGTGGGATCTCCAGGAAAGCTCAGTAAAGGGATGGAAAGTTTTAGTTTTTCCATGAATCCCAGCAAGGTATATTTTCCAAGAGGAGTATTATAACACATAGCACAAGTGCAAATAAACTTGGAGAGTTCTATGTAACAATGGGCACAATTAACATTTCAAACAAAGGATAGTTTCCCAAAACTTGTAAGTCATATTCTCTACACTTCTCCTAATGAAATTGGCTTACTGCCTGATCAAAATATTCATTAACAAGAAATATCTCAAAGATGACTTCTGAAAAATCATTAATCTCTGAAGATGTAATTAGTCATCATATATTATTTAGTAGTGGTACCAGAGGGAGATGCATCAATGTCAGAATCAATGGCCAATGCTTATTGAGCGGATAGACACACTTTTTAAGTTGTTTGTAGGGGCTGATTCAGTTAATCCTCACAAAAACCCTATCAATAGCTGCTAATATTATATTTATTTTATAGATGAGGAATTTGAGGCACAGCAAAGATAAGTAATATATGTTCAAGGCCTATAACTAATAGGGAACCGAGCTAGAATTCAACTCAAGCATCTGGTTCCAGAGTCCATGCACTGATCTATAATGCCACAATAAATGCATATCAAAAACAGGTATTAAATTTTAAGCAATTCCCCTTCCTCCCATCTCCCTTCTTCCCTCCCATCCTTTTTCCTTCTTCCCCTCCTCTCTCTTTCTCTCTCTTCCCTTCATGAAATATAATTTAAACACCTACTAAGTGTTACACACTTTTAGGTACTGAGAATTCTAAGGTAAAGTAAATGGGATCCTTAATCCTCAAAGTGTTCACTACTCACTTTGATAAACAGATACACATGCAAGTAAACGGATACACATGCACTCTAATAACCACCAAATAGGCACAATGGAAGAGCCCATTTGGCCCAAGGAATCTGGGAAAGAGATTCCAGAGACAATATTTAACCTGGTCTCAAAGAATATCAAGTGTAGATTGAAAGGACAGAGCATTGTCAATAGAAGGAGTTTGTGTAAAGTCCCAGAAGTTTAAAATTTCAAGGCATTTCTCTGGAGTAGCAAATACTTTGATGTGGCTTTGGTGCTCAAGCCTAAAGGGTGAGAATAGATAAGTGATAGCTATATAGATAAGTGATAGCTATAGTCTGTCCTTGGTCCCTTGACAATCATCACCTCGAAATATTTTTAAATTAGTGTTTCTTTATAATTTAGATGATAAATAGGCTATGAAAACAACAGTTTTGCTTAAGACTCAAATCAGCTCCTTGTCAACATTCACATTTCCATTTGCATTCCTCATGATAATCCTTTGAAGTATAAGGGATGAATATCACCATGGCAGTTCAGCACACAGAAACTCAGGGAGATAAGATGGCTTGGTGAAATTAACATTAGCACTACATGGCAGCACCGATGTTTTTCACTACTGATTCAGTTCTGTTTCCTGGCACCACACGCTGTGGCTGGACCAACGCTCCACACCATATCTTATCAACACACTGAGGTGGGCAAAGCAGAAAAATTATAGAAGTGTGGGTCTCTGATGCATCAAGAGCCAATGTATCAGTTCTATATTATTTCTAGATTTCTTGTTCTGTAATAAAAACCTATTTGTTTTAAAATGACTAAACAAACTACTAAGTAGCCTATAGTCAATTAAAACTGAAATTGTACTTCATTTAATGAAATAATATTTTAGCATTTCTTCTGTAATAGTATTTTTTTCTGATAGTTCTTAGCCAGAATATTTTTATTAGCTAACTGTGTTAAGAAAAAACTTTCAAAAAAAAAAAACAAAACCCCACAATACAAAGGAAGTATCTGTTGGGAAATGTCTTAGTTAGATCAGGCTGCCATAACAGAATACCATAAAGTGGGGGGGTTAAAAAACATAAATTTATGTCTCATAGTTCTAGAGGCTGGGAAGTCCAAGATCAAGGTGCCAGCAAGCTTCTTCTGTTGGCTTGTAGGTGGCTGCCATCTTCCTGTGTGCTCACATGTCCTCTGTGCTCACTAAGAGAGAGACAACAAGCTCTCCGATGTCTCTTCTAATAAGGGCACTAATTCCACCGTGAGGGTCCCAACCTCATGAACTCTTTTATTTTTTTAAAGATTTTATTTATTTATTTGACAGAGAGAGAGAGAGTGAGTACAAGCAGGGGGGAAATGGCAGAGCTAGAGGGAGAAGCAGGCTCCCTGCTCAGCAGGGAGCCCGATGTGGGGCTCGATCCCAGGACCCTGGGATCATGACCTGAACCGAAGGCAGACGCTTAACTGACTGAGCCACCCAGGTGCCCGGATCATGATCTCTTTCAACTCAAAGTACTTCTCAAAGACCCCCACAAATGCCAACACACTGGGAATTAGGGCTTCGACATATGAATGGGGGGGGACACAAATATTCAGTCCATAGCATGAGACGATTCTGCATGAGTCACTTGAATTCTGCATGTTTTATGAGCAGAGACATGACAGCATTTTCCTGAACTGTCCTTTCAAAGTTGTTGCAAAGCAAATAGCTTTGGAAGACAGAGATAGCGTCTCCTTCTGGAAAACCGAGCAGTTTTATTTATTTTGCAGTTTAATAAGGTAATGTCTCTTTCTGAGGCAAGATTGGAAAAATTTGCTTGCAGTCTATCATAAAAGATTGAGTCTTCCTAAACTCGGGGTTTCTCTTTTATAACACAACCCATTTTGTCATGTTGGCTTCCAGGAATTAAGGCTCAGAGAGCCAGTGCAAGAAAATGCTGTTATCCCAGCTCCTGGTATTGTTATGGGTAATAAACGGTCTTTTGTCTTAGCCAGGTCTTATGTTTTTGCCCATATCCATAAATCTGTGGCAGGTTAACTTTTAGCTTGTACGCTGGGTAAAATCTCAAATCCCACACAGCTCTTGACAATAGCTAAACCAGAAAACCATATTGTGATAAGGAAAGAAAAAGGTACATATGCATATATAAATAACTAAGTCAAAGTAAAGTTCAGCATTGATGCTGCATTCCATATTTTAATGTTCCAATGATTATTACATCCAAGGCTTTCATTAAAATCATAGTCAGAAGCTATCTCGAGGGGCGCCTGGGTGGCTCAGTCGTTAAGCATCTGCCTTCGGCTCAGGTCATGATCCCAGGGTCCTGGGATCGAGCCCCGCATCGGGCTCCCTGCTCCGCGGGAAGCCTGTTTCTCCCTCTCCCACTCCCCCTGCTTGTGTTCCCTCTCTCGCTGTGTCTCTCTCTGTCAAAATAAATAAATAAATAAATCTTAAAAAAAAAAAAAAAGAAGCTATCTCGAAATAATCCGGAGTCAAACCATTCAGCAAAGAAGGCCTCATCATAGGAAGAACAAATTCTCCTTGATGGAAATAGCTTACATATCAATAAAACACTTGACACATTTTTAATCTAAACCAATCTAATCAAACATCATGTATTAATTGATTAAACTATTCCTTTATTGAACACAGTTTATTTGCCTGGTATGTATAGACCACTCACAGCTGCAGTGGGAATTTCTCTTGGCACTAAGGATTGTAGTAATGCAAAAAATAGTGAAAGTCCCTGAGCTCAGGAAACCCAAATTCTCATCTGGGAAAGAGTCAACAGTTGACAAATAAATACGATTCCAGATAGGAAAAACTATATTGATGAGAAAAAAGTTACAACGGGATAGAGACTAATAAGCATCAATGGAGGACATGCAATATAGAGGAAGCCCTTTTTGAGAAGATGATGTATGAGCCAGAGACCTGAAAGAGTAAGTCATGTGATTTGGGGGAGAAGAGCCTTCCAAACACACAAAATCAGCCAGTCAGGAACAGGAATGAATGTAGCCTGTTTTAGGAAAAGCAAAAAGGCCAGTGTGACAGAAGCAAAGGAACCAAGTGAAAAGTGGTAGGAGACAAAATTGGAGCTGAAAGCAGGGACCCACTCATGTGTGACCTTGGAGGCCTTGGTAAGGACCCAGACTTTATGGTAAGTGTGATAGAAAGCTATTCAAGCATGTTAGCAGAGGATGTTTGTCCAGTGAATAGACTGTATAAGGGTAAACATGCTATTACACTGTACCAGATATTATAAGAGAAGATAGTGGTGATGATTACAAGAGGTGATGAGAGAAGCAGTTAAAAATGCCATTTTGGAGGTATATTTTGAACATAATAGTTACTGATAGACTGGATATGTGGTGTGAGAAAAAGACCTTATTCAAGGATGATTTCCAGGTTTTTGCCTGAGCAATGGACTGAATGGTGGTGCCTCTAAGATATGGAAGAAGTGGGAGGAGTCAGTTTTGTGGAAGAAATCATGAGTTCTTTTTTTGCCACAAGAAGTTGAATTTTCTATAATACATCGAGGTGGGGATGTTGAGTGGGCAGGTTCTAGGGTCTAGGTGGGTTCTGGCTATCTCTTGCTGTGTAACAAAACCCCCAAAGCTTATGACTTAAAATGACAGCAACATGAATTTTGTTTCAAACCCACAACTTGAGTAGTTTTTGATGGGGACTTGTTTCTGCTTTATTTGGCATCTGCTACGGAAACTAGAAGACTGTAGGCTGAAATCATCTAAAGCCTCACTTACTCACCTGTTGGATGGTTGATGATAATGGACATCTGCTATCTGCTGGGCGGGGCCAAACTCCTACACATGGCCTAACCACGTGGCTGCTTGACTTCCTTGCAGCCTGGTGGCTGGGTTCCAACAGTACACATACTGAGAGAGAGAGAGAGAGAGAGAGCCAGGGCAAAACTGTATCACCTTTCCTAACCTAGTCTCAGGAATCCTACAGCTTTACTTTTGCCTCTTCTATTCATTAGAAGTGAGTCACTAAGGTTGGCTAATATTCAAAGGGAGGGGAGTTATATTTCATCCCATCATGTGGTAAGCAAAATATTTGTGGAAGTGTTTTAAAAACCATCACAGCTAAAGAAATAAATTTGGGAATCATTGGCACATTGATGACATTTATGCCTATTAGAAGGATGGATTTGCTTAGGGAGAGTATTAGGTCAGAGGGGAAAGAAGGCTAAACAAAAGCCATGGAGGATACCAACATTTAGAGTCTCTTGGAGAAAGAGGAGCCAGAGAAAGAGACTAAAAAGGAGAAGCCATTGAGGTAGGGAAAAAACCAAGAGAACACTTGGTCCTAAAAGCCAAAAGATGAAAAGTGTTTCACAAAAGAGAAAAAAAATGTGTCAAATACTACTGATGGCTTACATATGTCTAGTAAGGTGAAGACTGGAAACTAGATGTTGTAAGATGCAGGTTTTGGGGGACTTTGACAAGAGCAATTTCAGCTGCATGATGAGAACACAAACTTGCTTAGAATGATTTAAAGAGAGAATTGGGAGATAAGAATGCAAAGACCATTTGCCAGTCTTCTTTCATACGTTTTTCACTGTACAAGGCCCCATAAGGTCATAATATAGAAGATAAGGTGGGGAGCTAAGGCAAAGCATAAGTGTAGGGGAGATCATTTGAGCAGGGTGTTTATTTTTGGCTGT
This sequence comes from Mirounga leonina, assembly GCF_011800145.1. NCBI lineage: Eukaryota > Metazoa > Chordata > Mammalia > Carnivora > Phocidae > Mirounga > Mirounga leonina. Next base: position 75,426,145 of record NW_023270807.1, read on the forward strand.
CATTGAAAATCATCCTTCAGGGCACATTGACTGTACTTTTTCCCTCAGTGAATTTTTGATGGCCGAATTATCTCATTTTAACATGTAGGTAGGACTATATACATTGATTCTTAAGACTGACTCGAGGGGCTCCTAGGTGGTTCAGTCGGTTAAGTGATTGCCTTTGGCTCGGGTCATGATCCCAGGGTCCTGGGATCGAGCCCTGTGTCAGGCTCCCTGCTCCACGGGAAGCCTGCTTCTCCCTCTCCCACTCCCCCTGCTTGTGTTCCCTCTTTCACTGCACCTCTCTCTGTCAAATAAATAAATAAAATCTTAAAAAAAAAAAAAAAAAAAGACTGACTTGAAATAGTTCTTATATCCCGACACTGCCAGTAGGAAACACCTCTTATGCCAAGACATTGACAGCAGGAGATTTTCAGTGAACAGTCTGAAAACAAAGCAGTGTCTTATTAACTACAGGTCACATTCTCAGTGAAAAGCAGAGGCAAGAACCTATTGCATATAAGCACATTTTCAGTTGTTAATTTGGGTTAAATTTCTTTTTCATTTTAAGCAGAGAAACAAGCCGTTCAAAATGGATCTTATGCACATTTTTAACCCTAATTTCTCAAACTATCCTATAAAATTATAAATTAGGTCAATCACATTTTCTAGGTAAGAATGTTAATAAGAGCTCACACTTAGTACCTACTTTTTAGTGATCACTGATCTTACCGTACTATTTCCAATCACTCTTTAAAAGACCTGTACTCCTGAAACAAATAATACATTATATGTTAATAAAATAAATAAAATATGTAATGTTTAATCTCATCATAATGTTATGAGATGGGTTCATCCTACAAATAAGGAAACTGAAGCTCAGAGGGATCAAATGACTTGCTTAGAGTCAGACAATCAGGTGGTAGAGCCAGGCTAAGAGAAATTTAAATCAGAGTCTGGACTCCTAATTACTAGGCTCTTTTACCAGAAAAGGCAAGTAAACTGCAACTGCTTTTCAACAAGAATTTTTTAAGTGACCAAATAAAATTTTATTGAAGTGTTTAAAAAGTGCCCCTCTCAGCTGAGAAAAGAATGTGAAATTCTCAGCCCCATGGATGACTTTAAGTGTAGAAAAAAAAAAAAAAAAACATACTGCAGTGTTCTAATTAAAGATACACCAACACATGGGGAATGCCAATTACCTCTGTACTTTCAGAGAGCAGAGAGTTCTTTCTTGAAAGCAGCTTTGTTTGAACGACAAATACTAGGAAGGAAAAGTATTGGTAAAGTCTCATCAGGAGGCAAGCTCTGTTCTCTGGGCGGGCAGCCATCTACCAGTTAGTTCTCAGAATTTTTAGGATGCTGGCTTTCTCCAAACTGGAGTTAAAGGAAAGTCATCTGACTCAGGGATATCAATTAGGCCAGGGGGGCCAAAACCCTGTGGGATTAGGATGAGAGCCCTAAGACCTTGGTATGGCTCATTTCCTTACCCATCAGCCCATTGGCATCCAGCTAGCAAATAGTATTTAATTCAATTCAAAATATATATATTAAGCAGCTACTATGTACTGGCACAATTTGTGGTCCTGGGATACAAGAAGAAGGAGACCAAGTCCCCCAAGAAGCTGACAGCCTCTCTAACATGGAAGAAAAACAAGTAAACAGGTCATTTAAAGTATACAGTAGGTATAATTATTATTATTGGGGGGCAGAGGGTAATTTAAGAGCAGGTGATAGTTCAATTAGGCTTTGAATGATAAATATTGATGTTTTATAGTATCTAAGTGGAATAGGGACAGAACAGTCATTCGGTTGGAAGAACACACAAAAAGTTTTTGAAAGACAAAACAGAAACATGTACATTACTGTCTTAGTAATAGTAATACATTTAGTTAATACATATTCTCTGTAATATAGTCAAACACTATGTAAATAAGAAAGTAAGGAAATCTGAAATCCCAGTATTCAGACAATCGTTCTCATGTTTCCATGAGGGGATCACTACGAGAGTAACACTTGTGGCCTCTCTTCCCCCTCGCTCACTCTTTCCTATAAAATGAGAATTGTTTTATCTGATCATGAGCAGAGCCTTTCATAGAATTTACATTATTGATATGTTCAGCTCTGTTTCTACTTCCAAGCAGCAAGCACATGTTCTAGAGATAGACTTGAAGACTCATCACTCTCTGTTCCCACTGCTGGAGCCTAAATGGACATGAAGAGTAAAATTTCCCCTTATAATGTCTGGGTAGGAGTCAAGCGTGCAGAATTAGAATCTCCTTTGGGTGGTTGGTTCATCCTGAGGTGACACCCTGATGGAAATACTAGGAAATGCATCTGGTCCTACGACCAACTCATATTCTTCATTCCCGAGCTAGCAGCATAAAAGCTTATAGACACCTGCTTTCTGTTTTTATTTGTCAATTGTTTCATGTATACTTATCATTTGTAAGACAGAAATAATCTTGCCACAGAAAGTTCATATAAGAATTACTTGGCATAAAACATTAATGCTGCCTATCTAGTTTGGCACATATTTGGTGAGGAGTAGAAGTTAGTTCCTCTCTCCTTCATGTTCTTGCTCTAAAAAACATTTAGAATTTTAGAGGCAGAGATTTCCAAAGAGATCTTGATCTCCTCCAGCCTCTCTAGTAATGTGTGATCCTGTTCCAGAGTTCTGTGTTTGAAAGAGTCTAGTGAAAGGTAATTTACTATTTTGTAATTAACCCTAAATTTCAGAATAATTTAAATCCTTTCCACAGATGAGAAGTTTTAATCATTGGAAAGTTCTATACACCAAACCATCCATTAGTGTTCTGGAGTCTGCCTTCTGGAGAGACATAGTAAATCTACCATTTCTACTACTTGGTTGGTAATCATTCAGATATCATGCCTTCTTTCCCTCAGTTTTTTCAGCCATTCCTTGGTCAGTATTGGACACATAGTAATTGCTCAGTATTGATAAACTAAGCTCCACTGTCATACATAGTAACTGTCTACTTAACATTTATCTCCATTTGAAAGGAATAGCTCAAATTTAGCATATTCAAAATGATACCCTTGATTTACTCCCCAATCCTCCACTCCTACTTCTAATCTTTTTCATCAAAACAAAACACCTCTATTTGTCCCAAGAGCAGTTTTTGGATCCTCTCTTTTATAAACAATGTGCAATCCAAGAGCAAATCTGGGCATACCTTTAGTTATACTGCTAAAATATCTCTCAAATCCATCCACCTATCTCCCTTCATCTTCACCACCTGCACCATAGTCCTAGACACCGTTATATCTGCCTGGACACTTATAACGACCTTCTCATTGCTTTCCCAATTCTACTCTTACCCCTCTCCAATGCAACTTTCATACAACAGAGTAATCATTTTAAAATTAAAAAAAAAAACATTTTGTTGTTCTCCAGCTTAACATTCTACAAGAGCCTTTCATTGTATTTAGAATAAGACCCCCCCAAAAAAAATTACCATATCTCACAAATCTCTGCTTATTTCTCTACCATCATCTTGTACAATTTCTTTCCTTTCTATCTCTATTTCTCCATACTATCCTTTTTCCATTTTTGTTCTTGAAACAAGATTTTTCCAATACAGGGCCTCTGAACATTCTGTTTGCTCTACCTAGCTGGACTTCCCCTCTTCTTGTTGTATGTTCTTTCTACTCCTTATAACTCCACTGATGCGAATTCGCAGAGAGGCTTTGTCTAACCAACATAGGTAAAGTAGTTCCCTCCCCTATATAATTATTGTCTGTCTCATCACCCTTCTACATTTTTTTCTGGCACTTATCACTATCAGAAATTATCTTGTTACCTGTTGGTTTACTTTTTATTGCCAGTTTTTCCTCATAGCATATTTCTTGTTCATCACATTATCCCTAATATCTATAACATTGCCTGGCATATAGTAGATGTGAAATCAATATTGTTGAAAGAGTAAGTGAGGTATGTTTAGAGTCTTGGATATTTGAAATATGGATTTCAGAGATAGAAAATCTATAGATGATAAGAAGGTCTAAATTGTTGTCATAAAAGTGGAGAAGAATTAAAGTTTCCTGATGTGAAGAGGTTAAAGTACATAAGATCTAAGAAACTGGATGGTCATCCATATGGACAATCACCCAGACTGAGGATGGATCTTGGGTGGGAGGAAAGTGTCTAATTTGTGTGCTTCTATTCTTGCCTTTAAAAAATTTTAATCCCAGTAGAGTTAACATACAGTGTTATATTAGTTTCAGGTGTACAATATAGTGATTCAACAATTCTATACATTACTCAATGCTTGTCATGTTAAGTGTACTTTTAATCTCCTTCACCTATTTAACCCACCACCCCACCCACTTCCCCACTGGTAACTGTCAGAAAGTTCTCTATAGTTAAGAGTCTATTTTTTGTCTCTTTTTTCCTTTGTTCATTTGTTATTTTTCTTAAATTCCATATATGAATGATATATGATGGTATTTATCTTTCACTGACTGATGTATTTCAGTTAGCATTATACTCTGTAAGTCCATCCATGTTGTTGCAAATGGCAAGATTTCATTAGTTTTTATGACTAATATTCTACTGTATATATACAATGAACCACCTTTGTATCCCAGGAATAAATCCCATTTGATTGTGGTGAATGATTTCATTAATCTATTGTTGGATTTGGTTTGCTAATGTTTTGTTGAGGATTTTTTCATCTATGTTCATCAGAGATATTGGCCTGTTGTTCTCTTTCTTTTGTAGCGTCTTTATCTGGTTTTAGTATCAGGGTAATGCCAGCTTTATTGAATGAATTAGGAATTTTTCCTTCCTCTTTGGTTTTTGGAATACTTTGATAATAATATGTATTAACTCTTCTTTATATGTTTGGTAGAATTCACCTGTGATGCTGTCTTGTCCTGGACTTTTGTTTGTTGGGAGTTTTTTGATTACTGACTCAATTTCATTGCTAGTCTATTCCAATTTTCTATTTCTTCCTGATTCAGTTTTTGAGGTTATATGTTTCTAGTAATTTATCAATTTATTCTAGGTTGTCCAATAATTTGCATATAATTTTTCATTATGTTCTCTTATAATCCTTTGTATTTCTGTGGTGTCAGTTGTTCTTTCCCCTCTTCCACCTCTGATTTCTGTTTGAGTCCTCTCCCTTGGTTGTGTTATTGTTTGTGGGGTTTTTTTCCTTCTTTCTTTCTTTCCTTTTTTTTTTTTTTTTTTGATGAGTCTGCCTAGAGGTTTAACAATTTTGTTGATTCTTTCAAAGAACTAGATCCTGGTTTCATTGATCTGTTCCATTGTTTTTGCTTGTTAGTTTCTATTTCATTTATTTCTAATCTAACCATCATTATTTCCTTCCTTATGCTGATTTGGGGTTTTGTTTGTTCTTTTTTTCTAGCCCTTTTAGGTGTAAGTTAGGTTGTTTAAGATTTTTCTTACTTTTTGAGGTAGGTCTCTATTGCTATAAACTTCCCTCTTAGAACAATTTTTTTTTTACATCCCAAAGATTTTGGACCACTGTGTTCTCATTTTCATTTGTCTCCATGTATTTTTTAATTTCCTCTTTGATTTCTTGGTTAATCCATTCATTGTTTAGTAGCATGTTATTTAATTTCTATGTATTTGTGTTCCTTCCAGATTTTTTCTTTTGGTTGATTTCTAGTTTCATAGCATTGTGGTCAGAAAAGATGCATCGTATAACTTCCATCTTTTTTAATATTGTTGAAACTCATTTTGTGGCCTAATATGTGATCTCTTCTGGAGAATGTTTCATGTGCATTTGAAAAGAATGTGTATTCTGCTGTTTTAGGATGGAATGTTCTGAATATCTCTGTTTTGATCCATCTGGTCCAATGTGTCATTCAAAGTCATTGTTTCTTTGCTGATTTTCTGTTTGAATGATCTGTCCATTGATGTAAGTGGGGTGTTAAAGTCCTCCATTATTATTGTATTACTATCAGTTATTGCCTTTATGTTTGTTATTAGTGGCTTTATGTATTTGGGGGTTTCCATGTTAGGTGAAAAATATTTACAATTTTTATATCTTTGAACTGCTACCTTTATGATTACATAGTGTCTTTCTTTGTCTCTTGTTACAGTCTTTATTTTGAAGTCTATTTTGTCCAATATAAATATTGATAATCCAGCTTTGTTTTCACTGCCATTTGCATAATAAATGCTTTCCCATCCCTTCACTTTCAATCTGTATGTGTCTTTAGGTCTGAAATGAGTCTCTTGAGGGCAGCATATATATGGGTCTTACTTTTTTATCCATTCAGTCACTCTATGTCTTTTGATTAGAGTGTTTGGTCCATTTACATTCACAGTAATTATTGAGGGTATGTACTTACTGCCATTTTGTTACTTGTTTTATGGGGTTTTTTTTCTTTCTTTTCCTTTCTACTCTTGCTCTCTTCTCACATTTTGCTGGCTTTCTTTAGTGATATACTTGGATTCCTTTCTCTTTATTTTTGCATATCTATTACTGGTTTTTTATTTGTGTATACCATTAGGTTTGTATATAACATTTTCCGTGTATAACAATCCATATTAAGTTGATGGTCACTTAGGTTTGAACCCATTCTTTACTACTCTCCTCCTCATCACACACATTTTAGGTATATGGTGTCATATTTTACAACATTTTATTTTGTGAATGTCTTGACTGATTTTTATAGATATACTTAACTTTATACTGCTTTTGTGCTTCTTACTTTTCTTTTTTTTTAATGTTTTTTTATTTATTTGACAGACAGACACAGCAAGAGAGGGAACACAAGCAGGGGGAGTGGGAGAGGGAGAAGCAGGCTTCCCGCGGAGCAGGGAGCCCGATGCGGGGCTCTATCCCAGGACCCTGGGATTATGACCTGAGTCGAAGGCAGACGCTTAACGACTGAGCCTCCCAGGCGCCCCTGCTTCTTACTTTTCTTAATCCTGCTTATGGACTTTCCTTCCCACTCACAGAGTTCCCTTTAACCTTTCTTGTAGGGCTGCTTTAGTGTTCATAAATTTTTTTAGCTTTTGTTTGTCTTTATCTCTCCTATTCTGAATAACCTTGAAGGGTATTCTTGGCTACAGGTTTTGGTTTTTTTTGTTTTTTCTTTCAGCACTTTGAATATATCATGCCACTCTTTTCTGGCCTGTATAGTTTCTGCTGAAAAATCAGCTAGCTGACGGCCTTAAAGGGTTTCCCTTCTACGTAACTGTTTTCTTTTCTCTTGTTCCTTTTAAAATTCTCTCTTTATCACTACTTTTTGTCATTTTCATTACTATATGTCTTGGTGTGGACCTCCTCTGGTTGATTTTGTAGGGGGCTCTCTGTCCCTCCTGGATCTGGATTTCTGTTTCCTTCCCCAGATCCAGGTAGTTTTCAACTATTATTTCTTCAAATATATTTTCTGCCCCCTTTTTTCTCTCTTCTTCTTCTAGGATCCCTATAATGCAAATGTTATTATGCCTGATGTTGTTGCTGAGATCCCTTAGCCTATTCTGAATTCTTACTATTCTTTTTTCTCTCTCCTGTTCAGCTTGATTGCTTTCCATTACTGTGTCCTCCAGGTACTGATCCATTCTTCTGCTTCTTCTAGTATACTATTTATTCTATGTAGTATATTTTTATTTTTATTTTTTTAAGATTTTATTTATTTATTTATTTGAGAGAGAGAGAAAGAGAGAGAGCACAAGAGAGGGGAGGGTCAGAGGGAGAAGCAGACTCCCCGCTGAGCAGGAGCCCAATGTGGGACTCGATCCCAGGACTCCAGGATCACGACCTGAGCCAAAGGCAGTCACTTAACCAGCTGAGCCACCCAGGCACCCTGTAATGTATTTTTAATTTCAATTGTTGAGTTCTTCATCTCTGATTGATACTTTTTTTTTACATTTTTTTAAATTTTATTATGTTATGTTAATCACCATACATTACATCATTAGTTTTTGATGTAGTGTTCCATGATTCATTGTTTGCGTATAACACCCAGTGCTCCATTCAGTAAGTGCCCTCTTTAATACCCAACACCAGGCCAACACATTCCCCCAACCCCCTCCCCTCTAGAACCCTCAGTTTGTTTCTTAGAGTCCATAGTCTCTCATGGTTTGTCTCCCCCTCCGATTTCCCCCCCTTCATTTTTCGATTCCTACTATCTTCTTTTTTTTTTTAACATATAATGTATCATTTGTTTCAGAGGTACAAGTCTGTGATTCAACAGTCTTACACAATTCACAGTGCTCACCATAGCACATACCCTCCCCAATGTCTATCACCCAGCCACCCCCTCCCTCCCACCCCTCACCACTCCAGCAACCCTCAGTTTGTTTCCTGAGATTAAGAATTCCTTGTATCAGTGAGATCCTATGATACATGTCTTTCTCTGATTGACTTATTTCGCTTAGCCTAATACCCTCCAGTTCCATCCACATCATTGCAAATGGCAAGATTTCATTCCTTTTGATGGCTGCATCATATTCCATTGAATATATATACCACATCTTCTTTATCCATTCATCTGTCGATGGACATCTTGGCTCTTTCCACAGTTTGGCTATTGTGGACATTGCTGCTATAAACATCGGGCTGCGCATACCCCTTCGGATCCCTACATTTGTATCTTTGGGGTAAATACCCAGTAGTGCAATTGCTGGGTCATAGGGTAGCTCTATTTTCAATTTTTTGAGGAACCTCCATACTGTTTTCCAGTGTGGCTGCACCAGCTTGCATTCCCACCAATAGTGTAGGAGGGTTCCCCTTTCTCCGCATCCCTGCCAACATCTGTCATTCCCTGACTTGTTAATATTAGCCATTCTGACTGGTGTGAGGTAATATCTCATTGAGGTTTTGATTTCCCTGATGCCAAGCGATGTTGAACACTTTTTCATGTTTGTTGGTCATTTTGATGTCTTCTTTGCAAAAATGTCTGTTCATGTCTTCTGCCCTTTTCTTGATTGGATCATTTGTTCTTTGGGTGTTGAGTTTGATAAGTTCTTTATAGATTTTGGATACTAGCCCTTTATCTGTTAGGTCATTTGCAAATATCTTCTCCCATTCTGTCGGTTGCCTTTTGGTTTTGTTGACTGTTTCTTTTGCTATGCAAAAGCTTTTTATCTTGATGAAGTCCCAATAGTTCATTTTTGCCCTTGCTTCCTTTACCTTTGGCGATGTGTCTAGGAAGAAGTTGCTGCAACTGAGGTAGAAGAGTTGCTGCCTGTGTTCTCCTTTAGGATTTTGATGGATTCCTGTCTCACATTTAGGTCTTTCAACCATTTTGAGTCTATTTTTGTATATGGTGTAAGGAAATGGTCCAGTTTCATTCTTCTGCATGTGGCTGTCCGATTTTCCCAACACCATTTGTTGAAGAGACTGTCTTTTTCCCAGTGGACATTCTTTCCTGCTTTGTCTAAGATGAGTTGACCATAGAGTTGAGGGTCCATTTCTGGGCTCTCTATTCTGTTCCATTGATCTATGTGTCTGTTTTTGTGCCAGTTCCATACTGTCTTGATGAGGACAGCTTTGTAATAGAGCTTGAAGTCCGGAATTGTGATGCCACCAGCTTTGCTTTTCTTTTTCAACATTCCTCAGGCTATTCGGGGTCTTTTCTGGTTCCGTACAAATTTTAGGATTATTTGTTCCATTTCTTTGAAAAAAGTGGATGGTATTTTGATAGGGATTGCATTAAATGTGTAAATTGCTCTAGGTAGCATTGACATCTTCACAATATTTGTTCTTCCAATCCATGAGCATGGAACATTTTTCCATTTCTTTGTGTCTTCCTCAATTTCTTTCATGAGTATTTTATAGTTTACTGAGTACAGATTCTTTGCCTCTTTGGTTAGATTTATTCCTAGGTATCTTATTGTTTTGGGTGCAATTGTAAATGGGATCAACTCCTTAATTTCTCTTTTGTCTGTCTTGTTGTTGGTGTATAGGAGTGCCACTGATTTCTGTGCATTGATTTTATATCCTGCCACTTTACTGAATTCCTGTATGAGTTCTAGCAGTTTTGGGGTGGAGTCTTTTGGGTTTTCCACATAAAGTATCATGTCATCTGCAAAGAGTGAGAGTTTGACTTCTTCTTTGCTGATTCATATGCCTTTTATTTCTTTTTGTTGTCTGATTGCTGTGGCTAGGACTTCTAATACTATGTTGAATAGCAGTGGTGATAGTGGACATCCCTGCCGTGTTCCTGACCTTCGGGGGGAAGCTCCCAGTTTTTTCCGATTGAGAATGATATTCACTGTGGGCTTTTCATAGATGGCTTTTATGATATTGAGGTATGTACCCTCTATCCCTATACTCTGAAGAGTTTTGATCAAGAAAGGATGCTGTACTTTGTCAAATGCTTTTTCTGCATCTACTGACAGGATCATATGGTTCTTGTTCTTTGTTTTATTAATGTATTGTATCACATTCATTGATTTGCAGATGTTGAACCAACCTTGTAGCCTAAGGAAAAATCCCACTTGGTCATGGTGAATAATCCTTTTAATGTACTATTGGATCCTATTGGCTAGTATTTTGGTGAGAATTTTTACATCCATGTTCATCAAGGATATTGGTCTATAATTCTCCTTTTTGATGGGGTCTTTTTCTGGTTTGGGGATCAAGGTAATGGTGGCCTCATAAAACAAGTTTGGAAGTTTGCCTTCCATTTCTATTTTTTGGAGCAGTTTCAGAAGAATAGGTATTAATTCTTCTTTAAATGTTTGGTAGAATTCCCCTGGGAAGCCATCTGGCCCTGGGCTTTTGTTTGTTGGGAGATTTTTGACCACTGCTTCAATGTCCCTAGTAGTTATAGATCTGTTCAGGTTTTCTATTTCTTCCTGGTTCAGTTTTGGTAGTTGATACATCTCTAGCAATGCATCCATTTCTTCCAGATTATCTAATTTGCTGGCATATAGTTGCTCATAAAATGTTCTTATAATTGTTTGTATTTCTTTGGTGTTGGTTGTGATCTCTCCTCTCATTCATGATTTTATTTATTTGGGTCATTTCTCTTTTCTTTTTGATAAGTCTGGCCAGGGGTTTATCAATCTTGTTAATTCTTTCAAAGAACCAGCTCCTAGTTTCATTGATTTGTTCTACTGTTCTTTTGGTTTCTATTTCATTGATTTTTGCTCTGATCTTTATTATTATTTCTCTTCTCCTACTGGGTTTAGGTTTTATTTGCTGATCTTTCTCCAGCTCCTTTAGGTGTAGGGTTAGGTTGTGTATTTGAAACCTTTCTTATTTCTTGAGAAAGGCTTGTATTGCTTTATACTTTCCTCTTAGGACTGCCTTTGCTGCATCCCAAAGATTTTGAACAGTCGTGTTTTCATTTTCATTTGTTTTCATGAATTTTTTAAATTCTTCTTTAATTTTCTGGTTGATCCATTCATTCTTTAGTAGGATGCTCTTTAGCCTCCATGTATTTGAGTTCTTTCCGACTTTCCTCTTGTGATTGAGTTCTAGATTCAAAGCATTGTGGCCTGAAAATATGCAAGGAATGATTCCCAATCTTTTGGTACTTGTTGAGACCTGATTTGTGACCTAGGATGTGAGCTATTCTGGAGAATGTTCCATGGGCACTAGAGAAGAATGTGTATTCTGTTGCTTTGGGATGGAATGTTCTGAATATATCTGTGAAATCCATTTGGTCCAGTGTGTCATTTAAAGTCTTTATTTCCTTGTTGATCTTTTGCTTAGAGGACCTGTCCATTTCAGTGAGGGGGGTATTAAAGTCCCCTACTATTATTGTATTGTTGTCAATGTGTTTCTTTGCTTTTGTTATTAATTGGCTTATATAACTGGCTGTTCCCATGTTAAGGGCATAGATATTTACAATTGTTAGATCTTTTGTTGGATAGACTCTTTAAGTATGATATAGTGTCCTTCCTCATCTCTTATTACAGTCTTTGGTTTAAAATCTAATTTGTCTGATATAAGGATTGCCACCCCAGCTTTCTTTTGGTGTCCATTAGCACAGTAAATGGTTTTCCACCCCCTCACTTTCAATCTGGAGGTGTCTTTATGTCTAAAATGCTAAAATGCATATAGCATATCGATGGGTCCTTTTTTTTTTTTTAATCCAATCTGATACCCTGTGTCTTTTGATTGGGGCATTTAGCCCATTTACATTCAGGGTATCTATTGAAAGATATGAATCTACTGCCTTTGTATTGCCTGTAAGGTGACTGTTACTGTATATTGTCTGTGTTCCTCTCTGGTCTATGTTGCTTTTAGGCTCTCTCTTTGCTTAGAGGACCCCTTTCAATATTTCTTGTAGGGCTGGTTTCATGTTTGCAAGTTCCTAATTTTTTGTTTGTCCTGGAAGCTTTTTATCTCTCCTTCTATTTTCAGTGACAGCCTAGCTGGATATAGTATTCTTGGCTGCATATTTTTCTCATTTAGTGCTCTGAAGATATCCTGCCAGTCCTTTCTGGCCAGCCAGGTCTCTGTGGATAGGTCTGTTGCCAATCTAATGTTTCTACCATTGTAGGTTACAGATCTCTTCTCCCGAGCCACCTCCAAGATTTTCTCTTTGTCTCTGAGACTCATAAGTTTTACTATTAGATGTCAGGGTGTTGACCTATTTTTATTGATTTTGAGAGGGGTTCTCTGTGCCTCCTGGATTTTGATGCCTGTTTCCTTCCCCAAATTAGGGAAGTTCTCTGCTACAATTTGCTCCAATATACCTTCTGCCCCTCTCTCTCTTTCTTCTTCTTCTGGGATCCCAATTATTCTAATATTATTTCATCTTATGGTATCACATAACTCTCGAATTCTGCTCTCATGATCCAGTAGTTGTTTATATCTCTTTTTCTCAGCTTCTTTATTTTCCATCATTTGGTCTTCTATATCACTGATTCTCTCTTCTGCCTCATTTATCCTAGCAGTTAGAACCTCCATTTTTGATTGCACCTCATTAATAGCCTTTTTGATTTCAACTTAGTTAGATTTTAGTTCTCTTATTTCTCCAGAAAGGGTTTCTCTAATATCTTCCATGCTTTTTTCAGGCCAAGCTAGTATCTTTAAAATCATCATTCTGAACTCTAGTTCCAACATCTTACTAATGTCCATATTGATTAGGTCCTTGGCAGTTGGTACTGCCTCTTGTTCTTTTTTTTTTTTTTTGCGGTGATTTTTTTCCATCTTGTCATTTTTTTCAGAGGAAAATAGATGAATGAGAGAACAAAATGCTAACAGGGTAACAACAACCCCAGAAAAATATACAGTAAAGAAATCAGAAGAGCCCTGAAACCGGGGGAAAAGAGAGGGATAGGAAGAAAAAGATAAAAAAAAAAAGATTATGATCAAATATGATCAGGCTGGTGCATAGATCAGTGCCACACACTAGATTTTGGGCATATTTTGGTCTGTTGGAAGAAAGTGCCTCCCAAATTTTAAAGAAAGAAAAAAATTATATATATACAAAAATAAGGGTAAATATGATGAAGGGATGGAATATGACTGTAAAGATGAAAATTATAAAAGATTTTATAAAAGGAATTGATAAGAAGTTGGTTGAAAAAAGAAAGAAGAGGAATTAAAAAAAAAGGGGGGGAGAGAATGTGATCAGGCAGGAGACTAGAACAAAGCCATACACTAGAGATTTAGTGTATATTTTGGTCTGTTAGAAGAAACTGTATCCCCAAACTTTAAAGAGAGAACAACTTATATATATACCAAAAATAAGGTTAACTGCAATGAAGGGATAGAATATGACTCTAAAAATGAAAAATAAAAAAGATTTTAAAAAAGGGATTGATAAGATGTTGGTTGAAAGGGGGAAAAAGAAAAATTCAAAAAAAAAAAAAAGAAAAAGAAAAAGAAAAAAAAGAAAATTAAAAAAATTAACTTTGAAAGACTAAAGAATCATGGGAAAAAAGCCATGAATTCTATGTGCTGTATTCCCCTGGTGCTGGTGTTCTGCTGTTCTGATTGATTGGTAAACTTGGTCTTGGCTGGCTGTCCTTGCTGATCTTCTGGGGGAGGGGCCTGTTGCCGTGGTTCCCAAATGTCTTTGCCGGAGGCGGAATTGCCCTGCCCTTGCTGGTCTGGGCTAAGTAATCTGCTCGGGTTTGCTCTCAGGAGCTTTTGTTCCCTGCAAGTTTCCCTACAGCTTTGGAGGATGAGAGTGAAAATGGCGGCCTCCCAATCTCTGCCCAGAGGAGCAGAGAACTCAGGGCCCTGCTCCTCAGTGACCCCCAGAGAAAAGCAGTCAATCACTCCTGTCTCCCTGGTCTCTGGCTGCACTCCGTGCCCACCTGGCCTGTGACCGAACATTTCTATCTCTGGCACCCGACCCCGTTTAGAGTCTCCAAACCCAGCAGATCCCTGCGGTGCACTCCCGTGCCACTCTTCCCCAGGGGAGGAAGTGGAGTCTCCCCGGATCTGCCATTTGTTGGTTCCCTGCTGGAGGAGCAGTGGCCTGACTGTGCCGCAGGTCACAGTTTATGGCAACCCCGAGTGGAGAGCCCGCTCCTTGGCTGCGTCTCTGCAGCCGGCTTCCCTGCTCCGATACCTGGGAGCTCTGCCACACTCAGGCACCCCCGGTCTTCCTGTGACCCCGAGGGTCCTGAGACCACACTGTCCCAGTGAGGGTTCTACCCTTAGTGCCACTCCAGTTCCACTCCAGTGGCTGCTTAGCCACTGGAGCGACATCCCTCAGCAGAGCCGACTTCTGAAAGTTCTGATTTTGTATTCCACTCTCTATCACTTGCCAGTAGCGGCTGACAGAGTCTCCTTCCCCCTGCCATCTATCTTCCCGAATATCGCCTCGGATTCACTTCTCCACACGTCCTACCTTCCAGAAAGTGTTCGCTTTTCTGTTCAGAGAGTTACTGCTCTTCTTTTCTTCAATCTCCTGTTGAGTTCTTAGGTGTTCAGAATGGTTTGATCCCTCTCTAGCTGAATTCCTGGGACCAGATGAAATTTAGATCTCCTATTCCTCTGCCATCTTGCTCCTCCCTCTGATTGATTCTTTTTTATGCTTTCTTACTCTTTGTTCAAGGTCTCACTGAGGTTCTCCACTCTTCTCAATTCCAATGAGTATCTTTATGAGCATTACTTTAAATTCTCTATCAGGCACATTACTTAACTCCATTTCATTTAACTTGCTTGCTGTGATTTTTGTCCTGTTCTTTCATTTGGGACATATTTTTCTGTCTCCTCATTTTGCCTAACTCTCTGTCTCTGTACCTATGCATTAGGAAAGTCAGCTACAACTCCTGCTCTCGAAAGTAGTGATCTTATGAAGAAGAGGTCTTGTAGTGCCCTGCAGTGCAGTGTCCCCTGTTTACCAGGACCTGGGCTTCAGGGGTGTCTCCTATGTGTGTTGCATACACCCTACTCTTGTGCCTGAACCATATTGCCTTCAGTCCATTCATTTGTGATGGTTGACTTTGCCTTTTGTCAGTAGGGTTTGGTCCATGTGTTGTTAGTGGGCCAGTCTGGGGATGCCTTGGGCTTGAGTTGAGATAAATGAAGGATTTGCTAGAGATGTGGTAGCAATGAACTGCAGGGTGCTTTCCCTGTGTTGTTCCCTGAAAAGCTTTCATTGGTGGGTGGGCCTGCAGTCAGACCAGATGTCTGCCCCCAGCCCACTGCTGGGGCGGCAGTCAGACTGGTGTGTGTGGTTATTTCATTTCTCCCCAGGCAGGAGTCACTTTGGAGTGCTGCTGGTCCCTGTTGGGGCTGCTTGCACCTTGCCAGGCTTGTGGGACTGCTTTGGATGGGCTCTGGCTCAGGCCATATTGGAGGGAGTGTGTTGTCAGGCGAATGTGTGGGCAGGGCATGCTGTTAGCATGGTAAGTGTATGTTGCTGCTGTACTGGTTTTCACAGGTATCGATGTTTCTAGGCTGAGGGGCAGGGGAGGGAAATGGCCCTCACCAACTCTTGTTCTTGGAGAGGTCTCCCAAGGATCCCTGCCCTTCCAGCACACACTCTAAGATTAGTAAACAATTCTCCCTCCCAATTATCCCAAACATTTTTCAAACTGCTGCTTCTATGCTGTATCTCCACAAGGCTGTTTGTTGTGCTGTCTCTTTAAAGGTGGGGACTCAGTTTCCTTTCATCCTTCTGGCTTTCCTTGAGCTGAAGCTGCTGATTTTTTAACGTTCCGGGTGGTAAGCCCTGCTGATGATAAGAATTTGTGGAATTATGCCCCTCTGATTTTCAAAGCCAAATGTTATGGGGATTTGTCTTCCCTGGGTGCATTCTCCATGCCCAGGGTGCCTGGTGTGAGGGTCCGTTTGTTTCCCCTCTCTGTGCCTGCAGCATTCCTCCCTCACACAGACAGTCCCACAGGTGTGTTTAGTCTCTGCCTTTTCTACCCTCTTCATTGTGGCCTTTTCTCTATGTTTAGCTGTGGAGTCTGTTCTGCCAGATTTGGGCTGTTTTCTAGGTATTTACACTGATATAGGAGTTATGTAGTTGTACCATGGATAAGATGAGCTTGGGGTACTCCTACTGTGCCATCTTCCCTGGCTCTTGTCTTTCCTTTTTAAGTTTCTGGAAAGCTTTCTCTGGAATTAAGATTCCTATTGGTATAACAGACTACTTGTACAGTTTTATTTCCCTAAATTCTGTTGTAATTTCCACTTAGTAATTTTGTAGATTTTGCATTCCCATAAAATTAGTGATGTACTGATATTATCAACTGACTCCTTAGGAGGAATTATCCCTGAATCATAGCATTTGCCATTTTCAAGTTATAAATATTCCCATCATGGTAGATTTTAAGCTACCAATGTGACTTCAGCCCTGGCACAAAATTCCTAAAAAATTAATAACTAGCTCCTGGCAGCTTGTATGAGCTGATTCCAACACACTCCTGAGAACAAACCCTATAAGAAGCTCCCTCTCATGCCTATCCAATCTCTCTTTTACTCTCCAACTTCCTTTCAAAAGTGTTGCCATCTTGACTAGGAGTTATTCATTCTAGCTAGTAAGTTGAAGATGATAGTAGAGTTTTCTCAAGCATCTTCATGCTCCTTTGGCATTAGAAATAGAGTTTCTGTGAAGCTATTGAAACTTTAGTGTCAGGACCTCTTATTTGCATGAGTCCTTTCTAACATCCAAGAGAGGCCCTAGCAATTTCTTATTAATAATTTTTAAAAATTATTTTTGTTAAATAAGATGAGGGTCCCCAAAATCTTATAAACTTTAAGAACTCACAAAGCCTGATTGCCCCATATAACTCATCTAATTGGTTACTACATCAAGCAGAAAGATGAACATACAACATTCTGCAGCTCACACCACAATTGCCTTGGTTTTTATGCTTCTTGAGTCTGAATGAATTGAACATGCCTGCTCCCCTCCCAATGACTGAAAACATTCCTAAGGATACTGTTGCTTTGTGATTTTTTTTTTCTCTCTAACCTTGGATAATACATAGGGGTATTAAAAAACCTGCATTACTTAGAATCAACCAATATCAAGCCCAGCCTTTTTCAGCAAATCCGGATTACACATGGGTATAAACTTGATACCAATATGCCAAAATATTTTACCCAGGCTGTCCCTCAGTTTTGTGGTATTAGATCCTCTCTATAGTTTTCTATTCACAGGCAACTGAGGGTGAAAAAAAAAAGTACCTTCTGGAGAGTGAGAGGGCCTATCTTCTTCTCATCCTGCTCTTTAGGACCAGAATCACCTTTTATCTTTGAAGCTAATGGAAAAAGCAAAGACAATAGTTTTACAAAGTAGAATAATACTGTCAAAGATACAATATTAATATTTTTTAAAGCATGAGGACTTAAATGTTGAAAACTCTTAGGTATTTTAGTCACATAATTCTATCCTGTAATGCTTTCAGCCAATACTATATAAGTACATAGAAATATGGAGACTGACAAATGTGAATACTGAAGCACTGAGTGGGCCAGTTTAGAAAGAGGGGGCGTATCCACCTATGAAAGCACGCAATTGCATTTCCAACATAATCAGCTGCCTGAATTCCATGCCTAAACTTAGCCAATACATTTTCATCTGTTAGTAATTAGGAGTTATTTTAAAATCTTGCTCAATTCCTTCTCCAGCGTTACCTATAAATCAAATTACAGAAAAATAAATTTGATTTTTAAGTCATTTTGGGAATATTTTGTGTGTGTGTGTGTGTGTATTTTGTTGGTATGTGGTATTTACAAACTTAAAAAGGAAACATAAGAAATACAACTAAAAAAAAGGGGAGGGGGCAAGAAAACACTACAAAAATAAAAAGTAGAAACAGAACCATGAATTACAAACAGTAATACATAAAGCAAGAAAGGACCGATTCTATTGATTTAAATCTAAATATAAGAAGAGATAGAATTACAAATTAAATTTTTAAAAAAGGAAAGATGTGATTTTACACTTTACAAAGAAATCCTTAGCTTTACTTAAGGTTAAGTGATTTCATTTAGTGAGTGTCCCAGTACTTTGAAATGTGACTTTATTTATAAATATTCAAATATATGAAGCTGTTCAGAAAAGAATCACTTCAGTAAGATGAAATAAATCTATAGTGTCTTAGTGGGTTTCTTCATCATCCTTCAAGCTTGCCCTATATGTTCACATATCTTTGCTTGTCATGCTTACCTCAGTCTGGAAAGCTCTTCTTGCAAAGTTTAACAATTCTTGAGATTCAATCCTCCTTTCTGAACCTCCTTTTGGAATCTGCTCCCCTTTTTCTCAAACTGTTATTTACCCTGCCCCATGAAAGCACTTATTTTGCTCTCATATATTCAGCTCACCTATTCTCATTTTTCTTCCCCCCCCCCCCCCACCGATCACTTTTAAGATTGAGGCTCTGTCTTATGCCTTTCTGTAACCCATGGTGCCTAAACAGAGCTGGAGGTATCACGGAAAATATGCAAGTAGTTTAATGGGTCTAGATTTTAGACAGTCCTCTTACCTAACAATGCAAAAAAAAAAAAAAAAAATGATAGTTTTTAAGCTTAAAAGAACACTGAGTCATGTAGCTAGGTTTGAATCCCAGCTCTGTCACTTACATGCTTTGTGACTTTTGGCAAATGCTTAAGTTCTCATGTGATCATTTTCTTATCCCTAAAATGGAGAAATAATAGTACCTCATAGACTTATCGGATATGCAAAATGAGACATAAGGGAAACAAAATAAATGAGATAAAATAGCTTAGAATAGCACCTGGCACATAAGCTCTTGGTATATATTAGCAATTATTATTAGTCATAAAAGCATATTAATGCACTACTTACATGAACACATAGCACAGGACTATGTTTCCATTATGTTAGATGAGAACAATGACTTACAAATAAGATCCTGCAACTTGATTCTAATGTTGTGACGATGATATCTTTGTGCTTTTTTTAAAAAAAAAATTTCTGAATTATCTACATATATTAGCTTATAATGGGAAAATAGATACTGTTTCTTAAAAAACTGAGGATGCAGAGGGCGCCTGGGTGGCTCAGACGGTTAAGCGTCTGCCTTCGGCCCAGGTCATGATCCCAGGGTCCTGGGATCAAGCCCCACATCGGGCTCTCTGCTGAGCAAGGAGTCTGCTTCTCCCTCTCCCACTGCCTGCCGCTCCCCTCACTTGTACTTTCTCTCTAATAAAAAAAATCAAAAATCAAAAAAAAAAAAAAAAACTGAGGATGCATATAGTACAATTTTGAAATAGGAACTGGCATAATTCCATGAAGTTAGACCAAAATATAAGTTTGACTTAAAATAATGCTAGAAGAGTATGAAAGTCAAACTCTCACTTCAACCATGAACTAAGTCAGTGAGGAATATAAAGGGAAACTCCTGCAGGAAACCCTGATGATGAACTGACATGGCACTCTAGGGTCTCTGAGAATCTCT
>NW_023270807.1:75445937-75740877 GCF_011800145.1 Mirounga leonina
TTTCTTTCTTTCTTTCTTTCTTTCTTTCTTTCTTTCTTTCTTTCTTTTTTCTTCTTTCTTTCTTTCCTTCTTTCCTTCCTTAGAGAGAGTGCACATATGCATGAGTGGTGGAGGGAAGGAGCAGAGGAAGAGGGAGAGAATCTTAAGCAGTCTCCACACTGGGCATGGAGCTCCATGTGGGGTCTGATCTAATGACCCTGAGATCATGACCTGAGCTGAAATCTAGAGTTAGATGCTTAACTGACTGTTCCACCCAGGTGCCCCCATCTGATTATCTTTTGATACTGTGATGGAGTCTGGGTTTCAAACTGTTTATTAGGGATCAATATTTGTGAAAGAAAGAGGGAGGGAGAGAACAAGGTAGAAGGAAGAAGTTGAACTGTGATGTAGGCCCACTGAGAACTTGGTCACCCCTGTGAGGTCTCTGGGATGGGTGGGTGTTGTCAGCCAAAGTGTCTCAGGTCAGTCCTAACTTGTTTAATCACTGAATGTAGGCTACTGTAAGTGTTTACATATTTATCAAATAATACAAGGTAGTGTTATTTTTATCTTATGTTTGTTTTATCCTTAAATTTTCTGGATGAAAATTTTCTGGATGGGAATCTGAAGCACAAAAAGTGATGGGGTTCAGTCACCCCAAAATATGCCACTTTGGGATATTGATTATTTTTAATTAAAGTTTCTTAGGAGATAGCCAATGCCAGAAAGATACTCTGACACTCCTCTGTCCCCCTGAAAGCAGGAAATAAATACCCCATGTGAATGGTACCCTCCCTGGAGGATAGAAGGGTAGAAGCATCCTTATTGTCAGAGATAAGGAATTCAGGTCTGAGAAGGCTAAGTAAACAAACCTTCTTACTTCATTAATATGTTATGCCAAGTCCAAATTTCTTTGTCTCATCAATTCTTCACAAAGTCATTATTTATTTGTCCAAAAGGTATAAAAGCTTCCTGCTTCAATCACTTCTTTGAGTCTCTTATTTTATGAGCTTCCCAACATACACAGTTAAATTTGTTTTTCTCCTGCTGATCTGTCTTATGTCAATTTAATTTTTAGAACCAGCCAAAGAAACTAGAAAGGGAGAAAGGAAAAGTTTTCCTCTCAACAGAAGTTAAACATCTCTCTGAAGATCACACAGTTAGTGGATTTAATCTCAGAGAGTATGGCTCTAGAGTTAATGAATTAACCTCTATATTACTATGCTTTAGAGAAAGAAAACTTGTAACTGCCTTGTATGAGTTAGGATGAATTTCCTTCTAAGATAATGAAATAAATCACAGATAACATTTTATAAGCATTCTTGGTAGTGATTCAGATTGTGAAAATTCATGGAGATAGGTGTAAGGAATGGACAGATATTGTAACAATTTCCAAAAAAAAAAAAAAAAAGGCAAGTTCTATGAGCTATAAATGAGTGAGCCATAAATACAAGCCATAAATGAGAAACACTAAAAAGGAAAATAACATCGATCCAAATGGGTTCACCAAGAATGAATCTCACCAAATATCTTGTATCAATATTTATGCATTGACAAATAATTGTGGTAGGATTGTGTTGTAAAAGGCACTACTTTCTGTTGTTAAAGATATTACAGATCTGAGTTTTGAACTAACTTTAGAATTAGGCAGAATATGTAGTTGCTTCCATAATATAGTTTTAAGAGGACATTTAAGAAAATCAACTCAGATCTATTAAAATTCTGTCATGGGGACAGATATTACCATTCTTATTGATAGTACTGCTTTAGGACCTTTTAAATAAGTCATTCAATCAACAGTTATTTTGGGAGTATCTGTGGTGTGTGGTGTGTGGGACCAGGAAGGTCAAAAGTCTTATCTGAGTGTAAAATTCTGTTGTTCTTAATCCTGTGGAGTTTGCATCTTTTACATTAGCATTGTGTTACCTGGGAATACTAAAACATCAAGCAGACATTGGTTTTTGAGTTTATCACCTTATCCTTCACCATCACTCAGCAGATTAGGGATACTATTCAAGGCCAGTGAAACCAGAACAGGACGAAACTCACTTAAAGATAGTGGTACCTAGGTCCTCTTAGTAATGAAATAGGAGGAGCACAAGGAAGAAAAGAGTAGCTGTGAAGAATTCATAATCTTCACAAAGTACCAGTAGTATCCATCATTTTTGCACTGGGAATTTCTCAGTGTGCAAAGTGAAAATGAATGAATTTTACCTAGATGATGAAATGAGATATTGAAAGACTGTAAGCCCAGTGAAAATACTCAGATATCTCTACATGTGTAGCAACATTTTAAACTTCTGAAATGGATGGAAGAAATAAACCTCTCACTGTCATATGGATTGGGTGGAGATGAGTCCAGCAACCTCAAAGGCAAGGCCATAGCTGACTCATTGACTTTGCATGAACCAAGACCCTAGAGAGAGTGAAGCAGCTAGATATTAACATGCATTCTTCCACATGTAAAATTTTCTCCAGAAACAGAAAGGTGGTTTATTTTCTATTCTCTCCATTATTACAAAATATTGTAATAATTAAGAAAAACAGACCCCAAAAAGTCAACAGAAGAAAATTTACCACATGAGTATTCAAGATAGCTTAAAATTAAATCATCTCAAACATTTAACATTAACGTTAAATAACTGATATCTCCAGGATACAGTAATCTGGAATTGAGGGGTGAAAAGTATGTAGTTGATAAGGCCCATAAAAAACTAACACTAGGTTTATTTGTGCTTTATTTAAAAAGAAATTAAAATTGTTGATAGTAGTAAGAGTAATAAAAATGAAACCCTGAATTAGAGAATATATTTTCCTTGTAAAATAAGATATTCTCCTAGTTAAATATTGTTTCTTTTCCACATACTCCCCATAAGTGTGTGGATAATAGACTGTATTTGAAGAAATTAGGAGATATAACTAAGTAACAGAGGTCAAATTACTGTCAGCCAACCTTCCTTCACCAAGGACATTATATAGAAGCAAGGCATATTGCTTTATATAATGTGTCTTTTACTAAAGAATAGTATTAACAACATGTAAATTCTCTTCGATATTCTTTTTATATTTTTTCCTCCCTTCTGCCTCCTTACGTGCCAATTTTTTTCTCTCTTCCCACTTGTTATTTTTACATAAAGAAAATACTCATTGCTTCATGAAATCCCATGACCCTGCAAGATGAGAAGAGCAGTGGCCCAGAAGGAATGGCAGTAGCTGTTGCATATAAACCACAGGGTTGACATCTAAGCATTTAATTAAATCAGACGTTTTCCACAGAGTCCCAAGACTATCTCCACTGAATCCCAGGTGGGGGGATTCTTGGGCAATCATAATAGCAGGAAAATCAAGAATTAGGTTTTTTTTTTTGGTTGTTCTTTAACAAAGGTATTGGGCAAACAATGTAATAAAAAATACAGTATCAAATAACAATCAACTTTAAATATTTTAATTCTAACCACAAATAAAAAAGCAATCCTTTCAGCATCCCAAATAGCAAAAGTTGCTGTTCTCTTCTACAGGAATACAACACCATGCTTGGGGATACAAATCTTGTGTCAGAGACTTGGGCAGTTGACATCAGCATGAGGGCACTGGCTGTCTAGAGACACAGTCTGGAAGAGTGGGGGTCAGAGGGACAGAGGGAGGGTCCTCTTTATCCTCTATTCTGAATCTTCTCTCTTTTCTGTACTCTTAAAAATACTCTTAGATAGCAGTCAAGTTGAGATGTCTATAATTAACCAACTGAAAATGAGTTAATTTGACTATCAGATCTTTGTTATTGATATCACTCCTCTCATTAGGCATTTGTCTAAACAACTTTGCCTAGAAAAATAAATCTTTAATAGTTAAATTTTAGGGGTGACTGGGTGGCTCAGTCGGTTGAGCGTCTGCCTTCAGCTCAGGTCATGATCCCAGGGTCCTGGGATCGAGCCCTGTGTCAGGCTCCCTGCTCAGTGGGGAGCCTACTTCTCCCTCTCCCACTCTTCTTGCTTGTGCACATGCTCTCTCTCTCTGTCAAATAAATAAATAAAATTAAAAAAAATAGTTGGATTTTAGGCATCATGAATGGTAAGACATTTTTGGGGTTTTAATTCAAATCCCTTCGCATCTTGTACACCTATTTATATATATTTATATATATATATATATATATATATATGAAACTGAATGCATATATATGTGAGAATGAATGTGCATACATATGTGAAAATGAATGTATGTAACCTTTTACACATAAGAACCTCATTTGAATTAGCACCAGATTTATCCAGGAACTAAATCAATAGTTAAGCCAGGTATAATCTCTTTTTTTTTATATTGGAGTTTTTCTAAATCTTCTTATCTTTCTATTTTTTTCTCTCCCTATGTGAGATGAGTAAGTTTGATGGGTTTAAATATTCTCTTAAAGCTTTTAAAGAAGACTCAAATGGGAAAATGTACTACATATTAGGAGATAGTATAGTATTAATAAAAAGGAAAAAAGTATGGTCTTGGTAAGAACAGAAAAATAAACTAATGGACCATAACAAAGCTCAGATGAAGACATTTAGGACATAATTCATGATATAATTGCAACAAAGGTCAACATGAAAATGGCACATTTTTCTACTAGATGACATTAGAAAAATTGGCTCATTATTTGAAAAGAACTAAAGTTGTGCTCCCAACTTATACCACATTCAAAAAGAGACCAGATGGATTATATACCTAAATGTGAAAGATAACATCCTATGTTAATAGAAAAACAAATAGGAGGATATTTTTGTGACCTAGGAATGAGAAAGATTTCTTCACAAAAGCTCTAAAAGCTCAAACCAAAAGTGAAAAAATTGACAGATTGCTATATTAAAATTAAAGATTTCTGTACAACAACAACAAATCCAGTAGATAGAATAAAGATAATTGGACTATTAAATAGCAATATGGGATTACTATCTAGAATACACAATGGTTTTCTACAAATGAACAGAGAAAGAGAAAAATCTGATGGTATAAAGGTGACAAGACAGTGAACAAACCACTCCCAGAAAGAAAACCCAAATGGCTAACAAATCTGTAACGAGATACTCAAACTCACTAATATTAAGAGAAAAAGGAAACTCAAAATATTTGATAGCATAGTGTAGACATCAGAATATCAAAATTATAAAGGTTCACAAAACAAAGTGTTGGTGAGGATATAGGGAGACAAGAATTTTTTGTGTGCTGTTATGGAAATGTCAATTTATATAGCCAATCTAGAAAGCAACATGAAAGCACACAAGTAAGTGATCTATGCATGTGCCTATGAGCAATGCCACCCCTGAGTATACTTTCCAGGTAATTTCTTGTTCAGTGGCCCAGGCAACCATGCAGAAGAAGTTTCATCATAGCGCTTTTTGTATTATTGAGGAATTAGAGTCCATCATTAGCTCAGGGAATAGATGCATGAATGTGGATGTGTTGTATGGAATTTTATGCAGGGTTAGAAGTAACAGACAAGGTGTCCCAACAACAACATGAAAAAGCACAATGTTGAGTGAGAAAAAAACAAAATGAGATTTTAGTTCCATCTATGCAAAACCTCATAAGTACATAAAACAATACTATATATTTAAGTATATAAGTACAGGGGGCGGGGAGGCTACAAAATGAAGAACAAGTGTTGAGTGGGAGTAGGGATTGAGAAAAAAGAAAATGAAAAGAATGACCACTGAAATTTATCAAAGGAGAATTAAAAATGTTATTAATAAGTGAAATTTTCTATTGTAAACTTTTATGAAAACTTGTTATTGCATTTAACATAAATTTCCCAATAGTTCTCCTATGCCTGCATGACCCCTGCATGACCTGGGGCCTGTCCATACATCTCTCATTACATTTCAACCATATGGGTCTTACCTCAAGCCTGGGACACACCACATGCTTTCATACCTCAGACTCATCCTTCATTCAGTTTCCGTGTCATAGAAGGCCCCTTCTCATTTGGGGTTTGCTTAATTGATACTTCTTAGAAATGTGATCTCTGTTCACACTTTCAAAAAGGTTTCCCTCCTTCATTCTCTATCATAGCTCCTACTTTAATTCTTTGTTTACACTTACAACAATTTGCTGTTATTTTATTTGCCTGTTCTTCCACACCCTTTATTCCTTGCTAGAAGGAGAATTGCCTCAGGAAAGGGGCCGTGTCTTCCTGTTCCTTGCTACATCTGCAGCATCTAGCACATAGTGAGCCGTCACGTGTGTAGGATGAGTGAATGAATGAATGAACACATTTTAGGCACAGAAGTTAACAAGTTTTCAGAACTTAAGGATACTTTTCTTTTAAAATAAAAAATAGAAGATATTTTAAAGGGGATAGACAGATATAAGGGAGTTTTGCAAAATATCTTCCTGCC
This sequence comes from Mirounga leonina, assembly GCF_011800145.1. NCBI lineage: Eukaryota > Metazoa > Chordata > Mammalia > Carnivora > Phocidae > Mirounga > Mirounga leonina. The sequence goes on from NW_023270807.1 coordinate 75,452,294, forward strand.
TTAATACATTAAAAAAAAAAAAAGATTTTATCTGTAAGGTTTAGGAAACAATCTATATAAATAGAGTACCATATTCAACTTAATTTTTAATTTAATTATTAAAATTTCTGTGTTGTTCAATATTTGTATTGTATTAAAAATTATCAATACTGTTACTACTACGTAATCACAGCTTTTCAAGTGTTATTGGTATATTTTCAGGTATTCTTGGTATGTCCCATACAAACCATTCCTCTTTAAAAAATATATATGTATGCACATATATATACTATATATATAAAATATATATAATTTTTGAGAAGAAAGTAAAGAAGAATACAAATTTGATATGACCCTATATGATTCACTTGTGAAGAAAAGAGAAACCAAAATTTAAAAGTAAATTATGTTTTGACTTTTAAAATTTAAAAATGCCTCTTAACATCAGCTAAGGCTCCTACTACAAATCTTATCTATTATATGAGAGCTATTTTCCTCAGAGAAACTGAGTCACAAAAGGATTGTTTAAGGTCACACATGAGTCAATGACTTTGCTCGGAATAAAAACCCAGAGTGCTGACTCACTGCATTCTAGGTGGTGAGCCTTAGCCACAGTCCTCAACTGCCATACTCAGTCAGTCTGAGGTCAGTAACTGCTTTAAGGAAATCATAACTGTCTTCAATCATGGCAGAAGGAAGTCTATAGATACTGACATGTCCTGTGGTATTCCTATTTTTTTAAAAAAGGAAAAACTATAAATAAAACAATCAAAATATACTAACACAGTAGGAAGAGAAAGAATCTTTAATTTTTTTACATTGTATAGGACTGTATAAAAACCCCCAAACACCACATTTTTACCAAGAACAAAATTCTCAGTCCTTCACTATTTAACAACCCAAGGGACATTAGCATTTTCCTACTCCATTATAATTGCTTTCAATTATAAATTAAGTGAGTTGGTTAATTGCTAAAATGGCTGGTATTTTTGTATACCAAGGTCAGTTGTATTCATTCAATCAGTTATTCACTCAATAAATATTTATTTGGTGTGTTAGAAACCATGTTAGGTGCCAGACATAATCCTTGCTCTCACAGAACTTATTTTTTATTTTCATGAATAGATGAAACATGCTTGCCCATGAGAAGAGCATAAAAGATCAGACCTATTTTATTTTTTTCTAATACACTACTTACTGAAAAATGATAATCTTATTAAAACTTTTTCTATAAAGTATACAATACCTGCAGATATCTGTTAGTGCTAAATTTGAAAAGAGGCAAAATTATTTGAAGACATCTGAACTCCCTGCTATCCACATGGAAAATGAGCTGTGACTGTGGGCAATAAAATATGTGGTTTGTTACTGGTCAGAAATGACGAGTCATGATACATTTATAACAATGTGGGTATTATATGTCTTGAAAATCAGACTGTGTATTCAGCTATCACAGAACTGAACTGGGCTGAAATATTCATTTGATTATTTTCTTTATGACCCTAGTATACCGTTAAACTCCATAGTAGATATTCACAATCTAATTTATTCATGATCATGTACAAGTGGTTTTGAGTACAATTAAAAAGCATACATAGCTTCAAGGAGGAAATCTGATAGTTAGGAAATTGTAATCTCTCTAAGGTTAAGAAAATATGTGTTTATTTTCATGATAAGTTAAAATTTAAGATTTGAAACTAATTTAGAAAGGGTGCCATATTTTACTCACAAATATGCTTAAGATATATTTTAAAAGGATAAATATCCAAATTCCAAAATGGAGTAAGTTATATTGCCCCATTTAGGGTTCCACAGCAAAGTTTCTATGACTAATGGATACTGTATAACGATATTCTGTGTGGAAACCCACATACGTGGACAGAACAGAGGCCAGAAGCTCTGATTCACAGTTCCCAGCTTTTAACCACTATCTTACTTCCATTCCCCTGCCTCCTGCCCTGAGGGAATAACACATGAATGAAAACAGGAGAATGAAGTTCTCATATTGCAGAAAACAATTCCACGAAGGCAACGAGGTATAGTGGAAAGAGCTTTAGAAAAACAATGTCAAAACTCCTAAGCACACATATTTTTCCTCTTCAGATTTCTGTTTGCTCATCACAAGGTTGGAATAATAATGTTGAACTCTTGGAGTAGATCATGATGATAATTGCCATTGCTGATGGTGATGATAATGATAATGCTGATTGTTGATGGTGGTGAGGATATCTAACATTTATTTCATGCTTTCCAGGGGGCAGACTCAGTGTTAGGTGCTCTGCATTCCCTGTGCAGTCTAGTGTAGTGGTAAGAACGTGAGCCTTGATGGATTTGGAGGGGGCAGGGTGTGACGAGTGGCTTTGCGGGTACTCTATGCCCTTGGGTAACACTTTATGTCTCTGAATTTCAGGGTTTTTTATCTGCAAAATGGGACTTACAATCATACCTTATTCTTAGTTATTGTGAGGATCAAGTAAGAAAAAGTATGTAACATGCCCTCTGCAGTGGCTGGCCTATGTTGAGTCACTTCTTTTCTGCTTGATATGACACTTGAACATAGCCACTTCTGTCTTGAGAAAGGTAAATGATTAAACCTAACACTGACTTGGTTTTCTTTAGGGGTGGGGAGCATCATTCACCCTTCCAAAATAAAAGAGCAGGGGTATTATGGTCTGGATTCTGTCCCCCCAAAATTTATAGGTGAAATCCTAACTCCTAGTACCTCAGAGTGCAACTATTTAGGGATAAGGCCTCTAAAGAGGTGATTAAATTGAAGTGAGATCATATGATTGGGCCCTAATCCAAACAGACTGGTGTCTTCATAAGAAGAGAAAATTTGGACACACAACGAAGGACACCATATGGGTGTGCATGCCCATAGAACGAAAACCATGTGAGGACACAGAGGCCATCTACAAAGCAAGGGGACATGTTTTAAAACCAAGTTCTAAAACCAAGCCTGCTGACACTTGAATGTTGGACTTTTAGCCTCCAGAACTGTAAGAAAATAAATTTCTGGGGCGCCTGGGTGGCTCAGTTGGTTAAGCAACTGCCTTCGGCTCAGGTCATGATCCTGGAGTCCCGGGATCGAGTCCCGCATCGGGCTCCCTGCTCGGCAGGGAGTCTGCTTCTCCCTCTGACCCTCCCCCCCTCTCATGTGCTCTCTCTCATTCTCTCTCTCTCAAATAAATAAATAAAATCTTTAAAAAAAAAAAGAAAATAAATTTCTGTTGTTTAAGTCACCCAATCTGTGTTATCTGTTGTAGCAGCCCAAGCAAACTAACACAAGAGGTTTCCCAACTTGCAAGATGCTTGCTTCGCATCCCTTTAAAAAGGAAGCTAGGTGTCAGCTTTCCAGGCAGTCCCTGTGGCTGGCTCAGCTGTGCCCCAATGTAGTGTCTTGGGGCATAGCATTCCAGACATTCACTGTTCCCATAAGAACTCTGAGGCCTGCTTTTCTTTTGCCCAGAAGATTGTATTGTTAGTGAACATTTTTGTGATCCATTTTTTGCATACGCCAGTGGTTTAGAAAATACACAAAGAATGAAACCAAGCATAGAATGTGTTACCAAGGGAAAATGGATAAATATTAGTATTGATGAACAAATGGTTGGGAATGCAAGGAATATAAGAGGTACGCATCCTTCTGTACAGCACGGAGTATCTCCTATATGACTCTATGTATGGCCTTATATTAATGCTTTGTTGAAAAATTTATACTTCATTAGCTTTTAGGAAGAAATGTATTCTAATTCCTATTGATTTTAAAAGTAGACCATCATATACTTGAAAAAAAATGGACATTTTAATAAAAGTTCCTAGGCATTTGAGCTTTCAAATACAAAACTAAACCATCTGGTTTAAAAGAATGACTAGTGTCCGAACCAACATGGGGAAAGGGGAGCAACTCAGATTGTGAAAGCGAAGATTGTTTAGAATGTGGAAAGGCGACCAGTGGAAAAGTCTCTAGAGCAGTAGCAGGAAAGAAAAAAGAAATCACAACATAAGTTATTGAAGAAGATATTAATGATATTGTAGGACTTCTTTATTTTTTAAATATTTTATTTATTTATTTGACAGAGAGAGAGAGGGAGGGAGCACAAGCAGGCAGAGCTGCAGGCAGAGGGAGAGGGAGAAGTAGACTCCACCCTGAGCACAGATTCCCGATGGGGCTCGATCCCAGGACCCTGGGATCATGAACTGAGCTGAAAGCAGACCCTTAACTGACTGATCCACCCAGGTGCCCCAATATTGTAGGAATTCTTAATTCTCATTATTATTTTTGCCTACAATTAGCAGACCTAATAACAGATACTCAGGCTGTGGCTGTATTTTTAATAGTTTAAGATTATTACAATGTGGGATCTGAAATCATATCAATGACTCTCCACACTCTTACATTGTTGTCTATGGTCTATTTGCATTTTGAATGAATCTTTTACCCAAGGCAACTTTTTTTGCTCCTTATTTACATAGACAATGCACTAGAGCAAGTCTCAAAGTGTGGTCTGATGTCTCTTAGGAGTTCCCAAGACCCTTTCAAGGTCAAAACTATTTTCATAAAAACATTATTTGCCTTTTTACTATGTTGACCTTTACATTGATGGTGCAAAGCTCTGATGGGTAACATTGTTGACTCTTTACTACAAGTCAAGGCATTGGCTCCAAACTGTCCATTACATTTTCATTGCCATGCACTCATAAGAAAGAAAGAAAAAAGAAAAAGAAAAAGAAAAAGAAAAAAGTCAGTATCATTTAAGAATATTCACTTGACTAGAGGGTATTATGCTGAGTGAAATAAGTCAATCAGAGCAAGAATTATCATATGATTTCACTGATATGTGGAATTTAAGAAACAAGGCAGAGGATCACAGGGAAAGGGGAAAAAATGAAACAAGATGAAACCAGAGAAGGAGATAAACCATAAGAGACTCTTAATCATAGGAGACAAACTAGGGCTGCTGGAGGGGAAGAGAGTGGAGGGATGGGATAACTGGGCAATGGACATTGGGGAGGGTATGTGTAGTAATGAGCACTGGGCATTATATAAGACTGATGAATCACAGACCTGTACCCCTGAAACAAATAATACATATGTTAATTAATTGAATTTAAATAAAATTTAAAAAAAGAATATTTGCTTGATGAAGCAATCAATTTCTAGACTTTATTAAATCTCAACCCTTGAGTACACCTCTTTTAAGATTCTGTTCGAAGAATTAGGAATATGCACAGAGCACCTCTGCTGCCCACCAAGGAACAATGGTTGTCTTAAGGAAAAGCACTTAAGCAATTGATTTCTGAGCTGAATGAACTAGCTCTTTTTTTCATGGAATACCCTTTTTCTTCAAATAAGGGCTAACAGGCAAACTATGGCTGTAGGGACTTGGGTGTTTGACAGAAATTTTCTCAAAAATAAAAAAAGTGAGCCTCTACATCAAGGAAAACATTGATAATATTTGCTCTCAATGATAAAATTCAGACTTCTCAAACAAAAATTAGAATTTTGGAAGATGTCAAACCAACATGAGGAGCTTCCCAGTACTAAAAGACTTCTGATGTGATCAGTGGTAACATTAATGAATATTATTTTTTTGATAATATGTAATGAAATGTGTCAACATTAAAAGATCTGTATTACTCAGTGATTCAATATTTTCCATAAGACTAATGTGTAATGTTACAAAACCATGCATGGGTAAAAGATTTGTTCAAAATGCAAATAGACAAATAGAGACTATAGTCTTTTGTAACAGAGTGTGGATAGCTCATTGATAGTTTCAGATCCCACCTGGTAATAATCTTAAAAATTTATAGCTTGTTGAATTTTAGTATAGTTCAAAGAGGAATACAATTATCCAAAAAGTCTACTCTTCCTTTTTCCAATTACATATCTGTATGAAGCCAGATATTCTTTGTTTATTTCAACCAAAATATTGCAACCAACTGAATGCATAAACCAATATGAGAGTCCAGCTCTCTTATATTAAGTCAGACATTACAAAATGTTTTAAAAAATGTAAATGGCACTCTGTTTGCCAACTTTTTTCTTTGGAAATATAGTTATTTTTTGTAAAATTGTTATCTATATCAACTGTAAATTATGTATTAATAGTAAAAATCACCCATGTGATTATGAACTTATTGTTATTCTCAACATACTCATGAATAAATATTTTTAAAATTTCTCAACTTTTACTGCAAAGACCCATCTTCTCCATTTGACTTAAGTAAGACTCATTTCCCATTTGACTTAGGTAAGACCCACAGCCAACTCTTTTTTTTTTCTTTCTGGGGGCAGGGGGTAGAGGGAGAGGGTGAGAGAGAATCTTAAGCAGGTTCCATGCCCAGTGGAGCCCAACATGGGGCTCGATCTCAAGACCCTGAGATCATGACCTGAGCCGAAATCAAGAGTCAGATGCTTAACCGACTGATCTACCAACTGAGCCACCCAGGACCTCTCACTGTCAACTCTTATTCCTCATTCCCGTAAGACTCTCAATGACACCCTTGTTTACCTTTGACCACACCAAACACTGAAGGACTTTTTAAACTCCCATTCTTTGTCTTCTAAATAACTAGCCAGACTTCCTCTCCCTGCCAAAAGATCTTAGACACAGAGATAAATGTTTCTTATTCAACTGACTGACTAAATTCCTTTGATGACAAAACCAATTCCACTGTAAAATCATCCTTTCTGGAACTTTTCTATTCCTACCTATAAAAATTCCTCCCTATAAAACTACCCTGCCAAGACACTCTAATCTTCAGATCTAGAATGTTCTCCCTATTATAATCATAGCTAAATAAAATAAAATTCTTCCTCTTCATTTGTTCATTGATTTTTATTGTTATTGTTCTTTTGTCTTTGACATTAGAATTCATCATTTTGTTATCTTCTAACTTTTAAAATATGTTGAAGCCTATAGAAATAAACTCTGGGCTGACATTTAGTTTTAAAGACATAAAATATTTATAATGCAAAATTCATCTGTTGAAACTTCAACCTCATTAAAGTGAATTATATTTCCATATGTGCATACAATTTTTTCTATGATTTCATTTGAGAGCTGGAAGAGCCAGATGAATCAGGCAAGGGTTTATATGGCAATAGAAGAGAAAGAGCTTCCTATGCAAGCCACACAATAGGATGAAAGGTCACTACACATATAGTGCAATTTGTAGAGCAGAAAGAAATCCTTCAATCCTAAAATATCTCTCCTTTATGTTTGGGCATGTGTGTGTGTGTGTGTGTGTGTGTGTGTGTTGGATGGAGAGAATTCAGAAAGTGGCATTTAAGTGAGTTGTGTATCAAGAAACTGAGGACATGAGATGTTGATTTAACACTGCACACTGATATCAGCTAATTCCTTAGCCTGCTAATAAAGGAAGATAAAGAAGATGACAGGATGGTTATCAAAGAATGGGAGTTGTGAGGGAAGAAGGGAAGGAAGGACATGGAATCTGACTACAACAATAACATGGAAATAGTCTAATTGTTCTTTTTTTGCAGTTCTACTTACAGGTCTATCCTTCTTGGTATCAACATGTCTTTTGACTCTATTCACTGACTCAGGAAATAGGGAAGCTCCCATAGAGGCCAGGAATGAAGCATGGTTGAGGACCCATTAGTCCCTACCCTACTTTTGGACACAGCCCCCTTCAGGCTATGTGCTTGCAGAAGTACCCTGGCCAAGAAGTAACCAATAGCTGAGCTTAGTAAGAAAAATCAGGCAATTCCTTATTACCGGAATCTGTAATTCTCGTCACCAGTTCAATGCATTTTTCATAGTAATAAGTATAAAAACAAAGGGAAATGTCAGTGGATAAAAGTCTCTGGTGAGTCTCCTGCTCATGTAATGCTAACTTCCTGTGAAGAGATATTATGCCCATCAAATAAACAACAATAAAAACAAAGACTTTGGAAGGAGGTGTATTGTAACACTTTGGCAATATAATGCAGTCTAAAGATTACTAAGAAGAATTTTACTAACTATATCCTGTATTGTTACACATACATTCATTTACATTCATTTCTGTACATTATAGAGAACTCAGAGTTGAAAAGAAAAATACTATTTCTGAATATTTTAAAAGTTGTAGCACTTAACTTTAGGTATAAAGCTTGAAATATTTTATTGATTTATATAATACAACCAAAACACTCATGAATTGGGCTGTGTATATTGATTGATGGGCATAAAATTAAGGTAAATCTTCATCAGGGGCGCCTGGGTAGCTCAGTCGGAGCTGCCGACTCTTGGTTTCCACTCAGGTCATGATCTCAGGGTTGTGAGATGAAGCCCCACACCAGGCTCCCCGTGAGCAGGGAGTCTGCCTGAGATTCTCTCCCTCTGCCCCTTCCCTTGCTCTTGAGTTCTCTCTCTTTCTTTAAAATAAATAAATAAATTTTTTAAAAAAGTAAATCTTCACCAAAGTTTTCCTACATTGAAATATTAACTGTCATTTTGTAACATTGATTAAAAACAAAAAATATTTCGGTAATAATCCCTTTGGAATGTATACTATCATTCGGTTAAGGAATTTAATAATTTTATCTTTGGGGAATTAATTATTCTCATAACATTCCCAAGAGGGGATATTACTTTAATATCCAAATATTTTAAATTATTTGATTTCTTCTCCTAGGTAGCACTAAGCCTATTTTGATTGAAAACTTAAGTGAAATGAAATCATATTACCTCTAAATTTATAGGAAGTTTCTCTTCTGAGTGTATAAAATAATTATGAAAACAAAATTTGAGATTAAAAAATCTCCTGCATAATTAGAAAAATTTAGAAAATTTAGAAAAACTATCAACATTTTGCAAATTTCAAGATTTACTACATTTTCCAGATTTTTTAGTGGAATATTAAAGTAGTCTACCATTTGAAGTTATATTCATTATGTGCTTTTTTGGTGAGTCAGAAAAAAATATTTTTCTAAATATTTTATATATTCTCATACCATATAAAAATGTAATCTGGAAGATTCTTAAGAGAAAAACTTCTCATAGTTTTTTTTTCTTTACTTTGATTCTACAGCAACTTTATCTGAAAAAAGAACTATCTCTGAAATGAGGGTCTACTTCACGAGAGAGAAAATCAAAAGTTTCTGGATTTTGGAAAGACATTTAGCTAACATTATAATCCTCCCTCATGCAGCTCTTGGAGGCCACTGAGCCAACTTGTCATGATAACCTGAGAGAGCTTTCCGGAGTTCAGTACTCAGCAACTCAGGACATACCAGAAAGAAGAAGCCCTGACTGTGACATCATCTCCATGTTTTCATTAATGATATCCTTAACTATAAAAACATGAGGTGTGTTATGTAAAACATCAGGGAGTCCCAGACAGAAAAGGACCAAGTATCCACTCACCTAGAGGCAACCAGTTGCCCTGTGAGAAGAATGTTTGCCATGAGTCCAAGGAATTCAGTTCAAGTGTCAGCCTGGCTATTAACTCACTGCATGACTCTGGGAGAAATTCCTGTCTTCCTGGGTTTCTTCACATGCATCATCCAGGAGATGAAGAGATTGGACCAGATGACCAGGAGATTTCTTCTGACAAACTTATTATATTCTAGTTTGGAAGTATTTAAGGAAAAGGTCTTTTTGTTTTGTTTTTACCTGTATGAATGTATATGTTTATAAAAGCAAAAAAAAAATTAACGGTTAGAAAATTCAAAATCTGAAAACAAAATGAGTCTGTGGTATTTGTAAAGCAAAATATATGTCCCACAAATTTATATAAAAAGTGCATTTAAAAATTAGGTAAGTCAATTTCTCTTCCATCTTTTCTCTCCAGTAATCCTTCTTTGGTTTTTACCAGGAATGTATGGTATGACCAAAGTTAACAAAGCAGTTCTCTGCACATGGATAATTCCTATCCAGTGATCAAGGGTGAAAAGCAATGACCATGTACTAAAAGGTCAGAGCTGTGTGTCAGGGGATGGTCCACATTCCCACTGAGAACAAGGCAAAGCTCTTGGACCCTGTGACCCTGAGTCTGTTTCTTTGTAAAGTTCAAAAAGAGACTCAGTGAAGTGCTAAATAACAAACTTATCCACGGGTGCCTGAGATTGGATTTACTCTACAGGAAATTAAATTAGAGCTATTGAGGGCTTGAGTTCATCTTCATTTTTTAAAAATCCAGTTTCTTAAAACATGACCCAAGGCCTATGTTTATTGTATTACCCACTTCATTTGTACTTACGGAACACTGATTTTCTTAAGCCATTGAAACATTAAGTTTAAAAAAAAAAAAGGATGAGTATCAACATACAAAGTTCTGTATTTTTTTGACATAGACTTGTTCTGAAAAACAAAATAAAACACCAAACAACAGCAAAAACAAACTCGAGATTACCTGAGACAGAGAAGAGCTAAAACATAAAAGCACATTGCAAGCTACTATATGTAACATATGGTAGAAAAATCTCCCTTGGATTATTGTGAAGCTTAATACTTTGTTATATGGACATGGTTGCAGCACATTTGTGTTACAAAAATAAGAAGTTGTCCAGCTTGTACTTTTTACCTCAGAACTGGAAAGGCAGAACCAGTAAAGACAATAGAGCATAAAACTGTGCTGGACAGATTTTACATCTAATATACAAGTTGGCTTGGAAACATTAATTCTTGATAGAGGAGATAGCTGACTATAATTTCCTAATTCTACTGGGCAAGATCTGTTAAAAAGAATGAGAAAGAAAGGGAAGAGGAGAATGAAAATGTCTTCCTGTATGGTAAATTTAAGCAGAATTTTAACTATTTTTATAGAAATAAAAAGCAAATGAACAATATGGAGTCCTATGTTCAGTTATGCCTTAATTAAAAAAAATGATAGTTTTTTTCTTGATTTTCAATGAGACATGTTCTTAAAACATTATTCCTCACCGTTGAAAATCTTCCTTGCTTTCCATTTCATTACCCAGTCCTCTTTTTTTCCAATTGCTCTAACTCTTCCCTCCATAATCTTTTCCCCTGGCCTTCTTCTTCCCCCTGCCTCAGTTTTCTCCCAAAGGCATTTGATGAGGGGCCCAGCCTCCAACATCCCCATGGGCACTTTAAATGGAAGGCCCTTAAGGTCAAGTGTAGGTGGGCAGTGTGTGAGGGGAAGCTGGGAAAACAGCCAGGCTGCGTGCCCAGGGAAAGATGAACTAGACTCAGATAGTTGAGCAGGTATGAAGAGAGAGAAAAGTTAGTGACGGGTTGCCCTGTTTCAAGGCAGCTGGTCTCTTCCTATCGCAGTCCATTTCAAGGTAGCCTGTACTTGCTTTCTGTTCTACAAGATCCCTTAAGTCTCTCTAATACCACTTTTCTTCCTCCTTCTGCTTTTTTAGTTTTAGTTTTTGGAAAGTTCACTTCAACCAAACTGCTGTAGACTGAATGTTTATGTTTCTCCAAATTCATATGTTGAAACCTAATCCCCAAATTGAGGGTATTTGGAGATGGTCTTCAGGAGACAATTAGGTCATGAATGGGATTAGTGCCCTCATAAAAGAGACTCAAGAGATTCCCTTGCCCCTTCTACTATGTGATGTTGCAGCAAAGACAGGTGTCTGAGAACCAGAAAGTGGGTTCTCCCCGGATAGCACATCTGCTGGTGCCTTGATCTTAGACTTACAGTACTCTCGGCCCTGTATGAATTTTTCTGTGAGGGAAACTCACTGCTCCCCAAAACAGCTTAGTCCATTTTCAGTTTTAATTTAAAAGAGTTTAATTTAATTTTAAAGAGTTTCTTGATCCTGAGCTAAAATCTGCTTTCCTATTACTTCCAAAGTGGAGGCAAAGTAGTAAAAGGGCTTAGGATTCCTATAGATCAAGCACTGTTAGCAGCTTTGCTGCTATCTGGAGCCCAAGTGTCTTATCTGTAAAAGTGGCATGATAATAGTACCTGTCTCATAACTTGTGATAAGTTACTGATAATCTTTACGTAGATGGCTCATAATTAGTGGAAGTTTGTATTATCATTACTACATCCATTGGTCTGTTATAATTTTTAGAGACACTAAAATAAATCAAATACTTTTTTTTAAAGATTTTATTTATTTTATTTGAGAGAGAGAGAGCATGCAGGGGAAAGGGCAGAGGGAGAAGGAGAGAGCATCTCAAGCAGACTCTGAGCTGAGCATGGAGCCTGACGCACGGCTCGCTCTCATGATCCTGAAATCATGACCTGAGCCGAAATCAAGAGTTGGACGCTTAACCAACTGAGCCACCCAGGCGCCCCTCAAATACTTGTTTTATAAAATAGATCTATGTTCTTTTACCAAAAAAAAATTCTCTTGCCCCAAATAAAAGTTTTCTGTTCCAGCTATCATTCACAAATGCGTACTAAGTGGTATCAATTTCAACCCTATCCTTTATTTCAAAGGAGAAAAGAAGGTCATTTAAGATATAAACCTTGCATTTTAAACCACTATCCTCTGGATCACCAAGAATAGCAGTTAATAAAATTTATCTCTGCTGATCATAAGTAATAACCTTCTAACAACATCACAAGCAACTTGTTTTCGACATTGACAGGAATGCTATAGAGGTAGTCCAACAGTTAAATGTTATCTAATTCAAAAACTCTCACACCAGAAAAACTCAAAACCTTACTTCCAATTTATCTCTCCGGCTAAGGTTCGGGACTCAGAACTCACTTTGGCTTCACTTAGTTCTCAATCTGTTGTCTTATTTTCAGGTTTTCCCAAGGACTTTGAGAGTGTGGTTTTAAGAAGTCTTAGAGATTTGGAGATTAAATGTAAAAAACAATTATAAATATGGCATCGGAATTTTTTAACCTTAACTGACATGGCTATTTGGAATGAATTATGTGTGACAAGGCATACTTTGGACTTCCAATTCCTATGAGTCCAGAAAGACATAGATAAGTTTTTTGTTTCTCCTCTCTGCCAAGGGGTGAATTCTCTGTAGTCTCTTTTGCACTGAGTTTGTTTCAGTTTTATGAATGAGATGTGTATATGTACTAACTTCTCCTGCCTCCATGTGGATTCTAAATTCAAACTCTGTAGTTACAATGACTGACACTATTCCTGCCTTCACCCCACCCTTGAAGATGCTGTTGGCATAAATTCATCAATTTACTTTTCTATACTTCAGTTAATTACAAATAAATTTTAAGGCTGTCTGGGTGGCTCAGTCAGTTATGCATCTGAATCTTGATTTCAGCCTAGGTCATGATCTCAAGGCTGTGAGGAGGAGCCCCATGTCAGGCTCCATGCTCAGCCCAGAATCTGCTTGAGATTCTCTCCCTCTGCCCCTCTCCCCCACTTGAGCACTCTCTCTCTCTCTCAAATAAATAAATAAAATCTTTTTTAAAAAGTAAAAAAAAATAAAAATCTTTGTTTAGTTTATTTGAATTTCCTTCAATTTACTGTGACCTTGTCTATTATATCTTTAAATATTTCTGGTAGTTTCAACCATCCTATTGTGTTTTCATGCATACCAGTTCTCTAAATATTTTATCATTATTATTTTTCCATCACAGCTATCATATTTTCTGCAATTTCCTCATTTTTGTTTCTGTGCAGTTTTATCAAGCACATCTTCAGATCATTGCTTTTTGTTTTCAGTAATGCCTGTTTAGGTCAGTTTCTAATTAGACTTTAAAAGTCTTTTGGTGTCATTGCTGCTGATTCTTTTCTCACATCCTCCATTTCTTATTTAATGATTTCATTTTATAAAGTCCATTTTTTGGTAAGTTTCTTTTTTTTGGTAAATTTTCTTGAAAATATGAAGATGTTATACTCTGTAGTTTTCTTCTGCTGCATGAAATATATCTCCTAAAATATTGTTCATATCTTTGTTTTCCAATCCGTATTTCATTTTCTTTCCAGGTTCATCCTTTTGAATGATCATAATTTACCAAGGTCTATTAGTTGTCTAAAATAGAATGAATGAAGTCTCCTTGACAGTCTTTTTTTCTTTTCCTGGCAACTGTTTTTACTGAAGACATATATCTTCCATATTTAATTATCTTGTTGCATAAGAGTGATAGGAAGCTAAAACCATGGTTAGTATGAGAGCTTTGTCAATTTCTCCTTAGAAAAAAATTTTCTTAGAGATAGAGCGTGCATGCAACAGAGAAAACAGGTTGGGGGGGGGTCAAAATGGAAAGAGAGACAGAGAGGATCTTCAGCAGGCTCCACACCCAGCATGGAACCCATGGCAGGGTTTGATTTCAAGACCCTGAGATCCTGACCTGAGCCAAAACCAAGAGTTTGTCACTTAAACAACTGACCCACCCAGGCGCTCCGCTCCTCAAATTTTTTTTACCTGACTCCATGGGTTGGGGAATTTTCTGTCTCTAGGAGAGGTATCCTTTCAACATCATTAAACTTCCAACCTTTAGGGTGAGCCAGCAATTTTTCTAAGAATTGAATTTATAGGTTTTCCTTTCATGTGCATTATTAATCAACATGTATTTTTTCCCATGTGTTTAATCCTCATCCACTGTTATGAGGTTATCATGCTTTATATCTTATTCTTTCTGATCAGAAAAAAAGTAGGGAGAGGTTTGTATCTTTATTGAACATGTTCTCCAGCCCCATTGCCCTTTCTAGTTTGTGAGGGGAAATGGCCTTTATGTCTGCTCTTTCTTGTCCTTCTTGCTTACAATCCACACACATTTCCAGGCTGTGCCTTTCCTGGAGTGAACCACTGGGCATTTCTTCGATCCACTCTCTGCATCACTATCCTGTATTCACAAGCTAAGGAATGATGCATTGGCTCTCAGCGTCCAATTCAATTTCATCCAAATTACATTATATGTGAGATATTACACATGATAGTTTAATATTATATTGGGACCTATCTTATTTGCAACAGAGATGGAATTTTTTTTTCCAGTTTCCTTTGCTTATTTTTGCATACATTTTTAAAGTGTACACTTTACCAAGATGCACTTCTGACTCATTGAGCTAGAATAGTAGTTTACTTATACAAGAGGAAACTGAGATTTAAAGGAATCCTCTGTTAATTATGTGTGACCATATATTCTTGTCACTTTGTGTAAGTCACTTAACCTTTCTAAGCTTTAAGGTCCTGAGTTGTAAAATGGGTATAATTATACACACTTCCTTGTGTTATGAGAATTTAATTAAGTAATAAATACAAAACCTATAAACACATTGCCTGGATGTTATTAACGATTGTTCCTAGTAGTAGTAGTATTTTAAAACTTGAGATTTTTCTATGTGGGGGTCAGCTTTTTAACCCGAAATTTTTGAAAAGACAGAAGAATGATCAGCCAATCATTCTCTACTACCAGATAGAGTTCACTGGAAAATTCTATCCAAAAAGAAAATAAATGAAACTAATATCCTTAATGTGAAATAAAAAATAACCATCTCTACCAAAGGATGTTGACACAGTTCAATGCTTATAGCATTTAATCAGGCTAAGACAAAGTAAGAAATAAAAACTACAATGTAAACAAAGCAAAACAAAATTTTTAGCCCCATTGTAGCAAATTTGTAAAACAAACCTGTTACTAGGTAAGAATATAATCAAAAGTAAAGAAATAGGAGATGGATAATAAATGTGTTCTATTGACAATGTCAAAAACAGAACACACATAACCATTTTAGGTAACATATTAGTAAGAAAGATTCCCTTTACTGATGGTCTTGACCTTACATCATTCATCTTTGCCATCTGCCACCAGTAAAGACTTACGTTAACTTCCAAGAGCAAAATATGCCGGACTATGGTTTCTCTTTAAAGCAAGATTTAATCTATCTGAAGAGAGGCATGATGAAGCTAGATGTTATTAAGCAATACTTAATAATTACTTTGGTATTTCTGGCTGAATATATCCTTAACTCTGTAACCTAAATATTTGATCTCAATAGTCAATGACTAAAAAATTATGTCACATTATCTTAGAATCCCAATTGCCATTCTTTGGAGAATCTATCCATTTTCTCTGTAAGATTGCCAGTGTTTCTCAGGGCTCATTTGTTTAAGTATCTCGATATATCTCAGTGCTCAGGAAATTAATTCCTCTCTCTCTCTCTCTTTTTTCCTACTGAACAGGAATTCATCTAACCCACTCTACCACTTTGTCCCAAAAAGCTGACTGCCTAGTGCTGTATTTTGGAGGTCCCTACTCCACTACCTTCTGGAGCCACTGAGGGCTCCCAAGGCTTCCATGTCTACTGCTTCCCTGAGGTGACACCTTAAGGGCCAAGTCTTGACTACCTCATAGACTTAGTTCTGTTGGCTCCTTGTCCATCTTTAGGTTCACTACTATTGAATCTTGGGTCTTTGAGTCTTCTAAAACAAAGATGTGGCCACGACTGAATCACTAACTTCCACTAATTGAGGTGGTTCTCAAACAAATGGGAGGATGCTAGTTCCTTCAGTGATATGTGCCCAATACACACACACACACACACACACACAACTTGGGCCCCAAAATTTACCGATTTAATGATGTAAGGTGAGCCCTTAGAGTCATTCACATAGCTATTTTCCTACAAGTGCACCAAAGGTTCCAAGCTGGCTGGGTTGGTGGGGAATCAATATCCATCCTTAAGTTGGCCAATACCAACATTATCCATTTCATGTTATCCATCATCCATGATCCTTTCCTGACACCTCTCCTTGGTTGGAGCTTCCCTTGTCTGGCTGTAAATATGTATTGAGTGCTTTCTATGTGTAAGGCACAGCTCAAGCAATGGTAGATAAAACAGAAATAGTCTACTGTTTGTTTTTATCATTTTGAACCTCAAGGAGAAGCGGTGATACCTCCCAAACACTTTTCTCCTCGAAGGTTCTTCTACCTCATATATATTTATGTATTCAAATAGCTCTGTAAGATCAGCCAGGGAGAATCTAAGTCCCAATTAATATGTTGTGTAAGGAGTTGTACAACTCCAAATATTTACAGAGTCTGAGCCTTAGATCGCTACTCAGTCCAAAGTTTTTTATATATCAGTGGTGTACCAAGGACAGGGCAGTGGGAATGGTCTACCTTGAGTGCAGGCAATAAGTATATATATTTGCTCTGGTCGTTTTGCTCTTTATTATCACCAAACACAAGCCATTCTAAACAATCGCAGTGTTAAAATAGTTTTCCCAGAAAAAAAAAATGTTTTGTTGGCCTTAGAGTCAGCAAACTTTTTCTATAAAGGGTCAGAAAGTAAACAATTTTGGACTTTGGGGAATGTAAAGTCTCTGTCACAATTACTCAAGCTTGCCAATGGAGAGAGAAAGCAGCCATAGAAATACATAAATGGATGGGAGTGGCTTGTTCCAATAAAACTTTATTTACAGAAATAAGCAGAGGATGAAATTTGGCCTGCAGGCTAGTTTGTGGTCTAAATTCCTAAATAATATAGTATTTACTGATGAGTTTTAACAATAAATGTAAGCTTCAAATTAGTATATTTTATTACTTATCTTATAGTAAACGTTGTTTTCTATATGGAAGTTAATTCAGAGAACTCCTTAGTCATATAGAGGCGCTGACATGTGCAGACTCAGCTACGTGGTTTCATTTCTAGACTAAATTCTTACCAGCAAGGAATCATTTGAGCTTGCATCTGCCTCGGTCTGGCCTCAAACAACCATGGTACTACATATTTTTGCAATTAAACATAGATTTAAAATAAATAAACAGTGATGTAAAGAGGAAGAAACAGAAGCTGGTCACTTTTGTTACACTGTTTCAGGGTTGGCAAAATATGGCAACAGCCAACAAGCCAAGATTGATTTTTTACTTTTTTTTAGTATTTGAAAATTTTCAAAGTAAGAATAATGTTTTAAAATAAGTGAAAGTTACATGGAATTCAAATTTCATTGTCTATAAATAATATTTTATTAGAACGTAGCCACACATTTTTGTTTATATATTATTACAACAGCAAAACTGAGTGGTTGCAAGAAAAATCACGTGGCCAGCAAAAATATTTATCATCTGGCCCTTTGCAGAAACATTAGCTAATGCCTGTTCTACGTAACAGAAAAATTTTAATTGTGTTTAAAAGTTAAAATAGCAAAACAAGATATGAACTGTAAGGTATAACACTTTTATTTGGTAAAGCTAAATTTTAGTTTATACATGAGATACTTTTTGACATTGAATAATTAACATTGAAAGTTCTGGGCGCCTGGGTGGCTCAGTTGGTTAAGCGACTGCCTTCGGCTCAGGTCATGATCCTGGAGTCCCGGGATCGAGTCCCACGTCGGGCTCCCTGCTCGGCAGGGAGTCTGCTTCGTCCTCTGACCCTATCCCCTCTTATGTGTTCTCTCTCTCATTCTCTCTCTCTCAAATAAATAAATAAAATCTTAAAAAAATAAAAAATAAAAAAATAAAATTGAAAGTTCTTTTTTACTTGTTTTAAAAATAAAGAAGGAATAAAACTAATGCTTAATACTATTATACACTGTATTAGTGTGCTAGGGCTGTTGTAAAATACCACAGACAAAGCCTTAAACAACAGAAATCAATTTGCTTACTGTTTTGAAGGCCAGAAGTTTAAGACAAAAATTTCAGCAGGTTTGGTTTCTTCGAAGGCCTTTCTCTTTAGCTTGCAGAGAGCAGCCTTCTTGTTATAGCCTCACGTGGTCTTTCCTCTGTGCGCACATATTCCTGACTCTATGTTCAAATTTCCTCTTCTTATAAGGACATCAGTCAGATTGGATTAGGGCTTATCCTAATGACCTCATTTTAACTTAATCATCTCTTTAAAGGCCTTATTTCCAAATGCAGTCCCATTCATAGGTACTAGGGGTCAATGCTTCAACATATGAATTTGGAAGGGACATAATTCAGCCCATAACATACATGATGAATTAAAAATATAGTCTTAGCTTTTTAAGCCTGAAGGGAAATAGGATTGCATGTATTCATTTTATAGCACAGAGACAAAGGTCTTTTCAAGGCAAGATAGCAGTGAGACCATGGGGGCCCAAACCTAAGCTCAATGCTCTTTCCACTTTAGTTTACAGAATATTTTTTTCTTGTTTCTTTTACTGGTTTTCTCATTTTAGTTTTCTCCCTCTACGTTCTTGTACATAGTTCTGTTACCATACTATGCAAAACATCAATTTGGAAAAGTATACATCAAGAAAAATAAAAATAAAAGACCTGGAAGCTCAGTTCTTTGATAGAAATGCTGATAGGAACTTGACAGGAAAAATTTGTACAGTAAGGCAATACTTTTAATGATTATAAAGGGCTTTATCCTTCCCATCTGTGCCCAAGCTGCCTTTTAAGGAAATAGAATATATTTGGGATAACTTGAGAAAAACTTCTGATTCAAGGGAAAATCAGCCATCATGTGTTTTCCATAAAACACAGTAATTTAAACTGTATTCCCAGAGGATAGAAATATTTGTGAAAGAAAAATGTAATTTTAATTACTATAATTAAAGGAACTACATAGCAGGAAGATGATTATTCCTAAAAGAGGGATATTTTAAAAATAAAAAAAAATTTTTTCCTGCAAATTTCCCAATTTCTAAAAGTCATTTAGTAATCATTCACAAATGAAAAACACACTGTTATCTGAATTCCAGGACAGACAAGTTTATTTATAAAGATGTCAGAGCATTTCAAAATGCTTGATGCATATCACATACATAAGCTCATGCAGTTGGCAGTGGGATAAGGGGAGGAATTTTCATATAAAACCTAACAGAGAGTGATCTCGAAAACATAGCTAAGCTTTTCCAGATAAGTCAGAAGCACATAGTGCCTTTTTTTTTTTAAAGGGTTAGGGTGACCCTGATTTTGCAGACACCATATTTTACTGTATAAATGTCCAGGACCCATTCCGGAGTTTCGAATCTGTTAACAGAAATGGGCAAGGTGTGCTTTAAAAACTAAGGATCGCTGGCTGATTTCCTTGTACATGTGTTCTCACAGCTTAACAACATTTTAGACCCTTGCCCTATAACATTTCAGCTACTGGAATTTTGGCCTCAATTTTGTTCATTCTTTTTTATAATCCCTCATGTGGATGGCATAAATTAGGGCGGTTATTAATCATTATGGGACACTGTAAAGCACACTAATTAAATTTGCAATAATAGCTGGTTTTGTTTTGTTTTTGTTTTTGGAAATAATATCTTGTTTTGGCTCTTTTTCTTCTGCTGGATTGAGTTGCTCTATCATATTTTCCTGAAGGATTTGCTGTTAGTAGCCTGTAAAAAAATGAAAGGGTTTCTTATAAAATAGAATTTTAGAGATCATCTAACCAAAACACCAGTTTTTAGAATCAAAGAAACTGAGATGGAACAAATTGAGTTGTTGTTCTCTTTTTTTTTAAAGATTTATTTACTTGAGAGAAAGAGAGCAGCATGGGGGTGGGGGCAGAGGGAGAGGGAAAGAAAGCATCTCCAGCAAACTCCTGGCTGAGTGTGGAGCCCAACGTGGGGCTTGATCTTATGACCTTGAAATCATGACCTGAGCTGAAATCAAGAGTCAGATGCTTAACTGACTAAGCCACCCAGTGCCCCGAGGTGATGTTCTAATGCCATATGATGAATAGTGTCAGAGCAAGGACTTGAATCCATGTCTGGTAATTCTTCATCTTATTCTTTCTGTGATGCCATGCAAAATATAAACATCCAGGCGTATTAATGATCTCTAAAAGAAAGTATAACATCGAATCTTTTCAGTGGAAGAGTAAAGGATTTTTTTATTCTCTTAACATTTATAGAAGTTCCTGTTATTTCCCTCCTGGAATTTTGATCCTTAACTAGATATAATTTTGATTTATTCAAAGTGTAAAGAAAAAATACTTGGGAGGACTCATGTTACCATTTTGCCTTGAGAGGCAAAACGATCAAACAGAACTTTGGTGAAGGAAGAAAACTTAAAGTGACATTGCATTCCAGAGATTGGTTCTCCAGTTTTCTAGATCCTTAGAAATTTTTGTCAGTATGCTTTGAGATGATGAATTAAGTCTTGTGAACTGATACACAATATACTGCCTAGAAACTGATTTATAAAGAAAGTCCAGTGACTAACTTGTAATAAAAAACTGAAACTGCAAAGCAGAGAGTATCTATGTTAGCTGAGAGGCGAATAAAAGAGATGCCAAATTATAATCGAGTGGTTGCTCAGAATGATTTAATCAGAATCAGGCAAATTAGACAACTTAAATTGTTAGCATTGGCAGTCTATTGATAACCTGCTTTTTGACTCAAACTTATTTACACATTTTAGTTTCCATGAAATAATGAGACACTAAGGCACAGAGAAACTTTAAAAAGATGTATTTTGTGTGTGTGTGATATTAATAATTAACACACATTTTTACATCTACAAAAGAAAAATGACTGCATTTAACTAAACACATTTCCTTGAACTTGTTATTTATTACAGTGGCTTTTGATTTTTTACATTTGTGTAATGAAAACATCTACTTTATTCTAATATTTTTTTAACATAGTCTCCATGCACAGGGCTTGAACTCACAACCCTGAGATCAAGATCCTGAGATTAAGACCTGAGCTGAAATCAAGAGTCAGATGCTTAACCAACTGAGCCACCCAGACACCCCAAAATCATCCACTTTAAAGAAACATTTGAATATTTGTGATGAATGCTTCAGATTCCTACCTTAATAGTAGAAGTTTACTTTGGGATCTATTCTACCCACTGTTAAAATGTTGCTGTAAACTCTGATTTAAAGGGTAGGTGATAATCTTTACCCTGTAGTAGCCTACTAAGACAGTCATGTACATTTACCTGGAATATCCACTCACTTCAAATGTTCTCTGTACATTAAAAATCAGTCCCTTGCCTCTTTAAAAAATCCACCTAAAACTTTCTTACCTCCTTCAGAAAACTGTGCATGATGAATTCTGTCTGATTCTGATTATGCTACTGTTATCAGCTGAAAACTGCTATGTTCATTTTTAACTGTTAATATGTGTTTGTTGATGTAAAATGTGCTTTTTGTCCTTGTTATTAAATGACTGATAGCCAGTCTCCAAGGTGGACCTAAATATCCTCCTTCCTGATAGTCATGATACCGTTACTACCCTTCCATAGTGAATAGGGCTAAATTGGATAACCAACTGGTTATTGTGGGAAATGATAGTCAGTGACTTCTGAGCCTTGAATCACATGCTCTGAGAGAAACCGCCTGACATGTGAGGACACTCAAGAAGTCCCATGAAGAGGTTTATGTAGTGAGGAACTAAGGCTTCCTGCCAACATACATGTAAGAAAGCCACCTCGGAAGATCTTCCAGTCCCAGGCAAGCCTTCAGATGACTGTAGCTTAAGATGACATCTTGACTACAACTTAGGAGACCTAGAGCTAGAACTTAACCAAGTAAGCTGCTGTCAATTTCTTGCAGCAACTCTAAGACAACAAATGTACATTGTTTTAAGCTACTAAGTTTTACTGTATTGCGTTATGCACAATAAATAATGTAATAATTAATTGTGTTCCAACATTTAAGCTACTTGAGGTCATAAAATTTGCCATTTGTTTCCCTTTTTTGCACAAATCCTCCAGGCATAGAGGATAAACAATATATCTATATTCTATATCTATGCAGAATAGATATGCCAGGTTAAAGACAAATGTGGTGGAGAAATGGTGGTCTTGCCACTGTAATTTGGTGTCATAGTGTTTTCCTCAGTACACATTGATGATAGGACCCGCAGTTTACTCATCTTTGTATCCAGTAATCTGAACTAGATGAGCAGGCACTATAACCTAAACTTTTTTTTTTTCATTCCTATGATAAATCCTCAATAGTGGTATAACTCCCTGATAGCTAGCAAAATATCCACTTTTTCTTAGTCTTAAGTCCCCACATTATGTAATAGCCTATTGCAGTTTTAGTAAACTCTGTAGAATTATTTTCAATCTCTCTGTTTCTGTTTTTCTCTCTCCTCTCCTCCTTCCTTTTTCAAATAACTTGCTGAGGATGGAGTGGAGAAGAGTTTTATGAGTATTTTTATTATTGATGAGTAATAGCTTTAGGAGTTTAATAAATGTATGTCTTTCCTCCCCTATTCAAAGAATAATCTTTTCTTTTGAAAGAAAATTTAAGAGAATCGCCTTGGCTTTTAATATTTAACTTCTGATTATAATTAATCAATCAAAAATCTATCTGAAGGTAACCAATGAGGAATTGAGGTATAGAAATAAAAATCATGTTGGCTGAATGATAGATGAATTAGAGGGTTTTAACTTACAGCAATTGCTGTTTTATGATAAACAGTGATACTCATGTTGCAAATATTAGAGTTGTTTTCATCCATGTAAAAAAGTTTTATTACAGTAGTCCCACCTTATCTTCAGGTTCGCTTTCTGAGGTTTCAGTTACCGGCGGTTGCTGGCTGGAAGTAGATGATCCTCCTCCTGACATTGTCAAGTCAATAGTAGCCTAAGGCTACCTAACAATACTTCTGTGATTCACCTCACTTTATCTCATTGTGTAGGCATTTTATCATCCAGGAAGGATTTGTACAGTACAATAAGGTATTTTGAGAGACACACAGAGAGAGACCACCTTCACATAACTTTTATTACAGTATGTTGTTCTAATTGTTCTAATTTATTATTAGTTATTGTTAATCTCTCACTGTGCCTAATTTATAAATTAAACTTCATCATAGGTATATATATATATATAATATACATATTATACATATTATATATATATAAGCATAGTATAGAGAGAGTTTGTTACTATTCATAGCTTCAGGCATTCACTGGGGGTCTTGGGACATATCCATCATAGATAAGGGGGGGACTACTATATTTAGGTCTATCAGTCAGTGATCTCCAAAGAAACCAGTAGAAGACATATAGGTATGCATATAAAGAGATTTATTTCAAAGAATTGGCTCATGCTATGGTGGGGACTAGCAACTTTGACATCTGTAAGATAGGCATATAATCTGAAAACATCAAGAGTTGATGGTTCAGTCTTGAGGTAGAACTTCCTCTTCCTCAGAGAAGCCTTAGCGCTTGCTTTTAAAGCCTTTCAACAGATTGGGCAGGCTCACCCACATTATGGGGAATAATCTTTACTTCAAGTCAGCTGACTGTAAATGCTAACAACATCTACAAAATATCTTCACAGCAATACCTAGATTAGTGTTTCATTGAATAGCTGGGTACTATAGCCTAGCCAAGGTGACACATAAAACCAGCCATCATAGAAAGTATGAATTTAGAATTAGACCTACAGTGCCCATAATAGTAGGAATTATAAATTTCCCAAATAAGATTATCATAGTAAACAAATGCTTCTGCAAAGAAGTCAACTACACATTGATTTTTGTTGTTGTTTTAATTTTTTAATTTTAATTTTAATTGAACTAGTTTAATTAGCACTGTGCCTGAAAAAAATGTAATGACTTAGAAGATTTTCAACTTTTAACCTTAAACGCTTTCTATTTCTCAAAATAAAAATGATCAAGGGCCTCTGGCATATAATCTGGAGTGAAAAGAATAAAGATGAAGCTTGCACAGTCCCAATAACACAATTTTTTTCTTTTTATCTGCTGCAGATTCTCCACTGGTGAAAAGCTTTGGTTTAATTTTAATCAGGAACAGCTGTTTCAGGCAGATGCTCAGAGTTCAAAGACGTTATATACACAATTATAAAAACTTTCATTTTCAGACAATCGTAGTAAACCCATCTAAGTGTAGCATGCCTAGGGATTCAAGTTACATCCTTGTGTTTTATTTAAGAATGTACCTAATATAATGCTTCCTAGCAGCTAAGGAAACAACTCTGTCACTTCTCAAGGCCTGGAAAAGCCAGTGCCAGGTCCCTGGGGAGGCTCCTTTTTGTCATCTCTCCAGACATGCAAATTACTTATCTCAGGGCAGAGATATTTACACTACCTCCAAACAAATGCTGCTTATCGTTACCATTAGCAACATTAATAATAAAAACCACCCATAGTTACTGACTCAATTAGATGTTTCAAAGTAAAATTCTTGGCTACCTGCCCTTCCAATAGGTTGCCAAAAGATACTAGAGTTTCTAACTCCTGCTAACATCTCCAAACCACTTAAAATCCAACTGAGAATTCTAAGCACTTGCCCTCCTGGGATGTGAATGTTTGTCACCTACTGGGTTGATATTTTGTCACTTAGCTTCTATCCTTTATTAGGACAGAAGTGCCCCACTGGTCAGGTATTTCTGAAAAAGTAAACACAAGTGGAAAGGCAGTATTTTTGTATTAGATTCTCTGTGGAAATATAAATAAATTTAGATATGCATAATACAGTTTTGATAAGCCAACAAACATTGGAACTCTTTTGATCATTTATTTTAGAAACAACGTTCAAAATTCTGGGTGGAAATGAGGCTATTTTTGTTCTTCAAAAAAGGTATATTAATGACCATTGATAAAAGACTGAAAATGACTGGGTTGTTCTAGGCTTGGTGCTGCCACTGATTAGTCAGGAATCTTAAGAAGGACATTTTACCTCTCTGGGCCTCGGTGTCTTCCCCTGCAAAATGGGGAAATGGGACTTCATGGGTCAGTAAAATTAAAAACAAAAGAAACTGGACATGGGGCTGCCAACTTTAAATTCCCTTCCTTCCTTTCTTCCTTCTTTCCTTCCTTCCTTTCTTTCCTTTTTCTTTCTTTCTTTTGCTAAATAAGAGCATTTTAAAAATACAAACTTCTTTTCTCATTGTATTAAAGAAGAATTTGAATGCCAAGAAATGGGAACAACACAATCTCAGAATCGTATCAGTATCTTAAGGGAATAAATCTAGATTAAATAAAAAATGACTACCTTGTCCTCATTTATCTTTTTCATCCATAGACTTGTAAAAACTTTATGAAAGCCCAGAACTTGCCCTCCAAGAGTGTTTTAGAATTCTAAGGAAAATGATCCCCAAGATTTACTCTTCCTCTCACTCATAACCTAAGATGCAAAACTGGAGCCTATAATCTTAGAATTGCATCATTAAGTCATCAATTCCTTGTTGGTTTATTGTTTCTTTTCATCTATTTACAACATTTTCCAACATAAAAACTTTGTCTTACCTAAATTCTGATATAAGAGCATATTTCTATTTCTACAGGTAAACCTTCAGTAATTTCTTTTACTTCTCTATGTAGTTATATATGTTTGTGTGAGATGATACTCGTTCTATATTCTGTGAGACCTTCTTTATCAGGTCATTATCACAGTGTATGGAGTGTAGTAAATACATTCAAGAAGAGCTGGTGAGATTCTCTTCTATAAATATTGTGTTTGACCTTGGGAATGCTATGATTTGTTCCCTATGTATAGCTATATAAATAATCTATCTGACATTTGGAGAAATGGCATGCTTTTCCTAAAAGCATTTTACAGGCAAGTAAGATTTAGTGGTTTTTTTTCAGATTAAGCATTTTTGGAGCACCTGGGTGGCTCAGTCAGCTTAGTGTCTGACTTTTGGTTTCAGTTCAGGTCACGATCTCATGGGTCCTGGGACTGAGTTCTGCACTGGGCTCCATGCTGAGCAGGGAGTCGGCTTGAAGAGTCTTTCTCTCTGCCCCTCCCCCCACATATGCATGTGTGCTCTGTCACTCTTAAATAAATAAATAAATCTTTAAAAAAAAGAATTTTCAAAGAAAAATATATTCACACTTTCTTGCTCTCTTAAAAGACCAGCATGCAAATTTACCTTATTTTTGATATTGAGATCATGCTTATAAACCCCAGCTGCAGTGACTTTGAGTGCCATTGAAGTGAATGGTTTTGCTCCCATACGTACTGAACCATAATTAACATTCTACGTACCAGAAATTGTACTATTTTGCAAGCATTATTTGATGTGATCTTTATAAATAACCATATTAAGGTGTGGACATCTTTGGGATTTACTCTTTTGCCAACCACAATTACTGAGATTTTTAAAAACAAGGAGTTCAAGTGAAATAATTAACACAAACAAGGAGGTAAAAAAGCCAGATCTGAATGCAGAATTTCCTATTCAGAGCCCATCTTACTGACCATTGATCTGCCCGCAACTTCTATGGCTCTGTGTCCTCCTGAAACATCTTGTATCTCCCTTTACTCTAATAACATCATGCCGACACACACACACACACACTTAACTTAGAACTTGTAATGCATAGCCGGATCCAAACCAGAAAATCAAGGCTGTTAGAATTTGGGTTCAAATAAGCAAAAAACTTTGGGTGAATTCTGGAGTTTTTTTCTGCACATATAGTTTACTATTTTAATGCCTGGATTTTATGACATTTTGTCCATCTTCTTAGAAACATCCTGCTTATATTCAGATTTTTGTCCATGTGAGAACACCCTTTCTGTGAAAAAACAAATGATGTGGTACTGCATATGATATAAATTTAATGCCTATGCTTTTTATTTGATGGTCTGTTGTTTTATGTACCTTCTACTTATCTAGCAATATTCTATAACTTTATTGTACCATATTATTTCTTCCCTAAAGTGAAAGAGGGTGAGCTCCTCACAATGGTCCCTCTATGTTTTGCTTATTTCTGTATGATATCATGCTTAACTTATGGTATTCTCATACATAAAGTAATGACAATCATGAGAACTGTGATGTGATTTATAATAAGAAATATATATTTGGTTATCCCTGTTTCTGGCAGAGCTCCTAAAATACTTGGCATTTCCTAAGTGGTGAGAGCAACAAAGTTGTCTTTTGTTGTGTTGATGAGATAACTTTTGGACCCCACCTAAGGATGGGGGCTGGTTGCCAGTGGAACCAACCTTATGATTGGATGGTTGGAACTTTCAGGTCCACCTCCCTGACATCTGTGGGGGAGGAAGGGGCTGGCGGTTGAATTGGTCTCTGATGGCTAAGGATTTTATCAATCATGTCTATATAATGAAGCCTCCATAAAAACCATAAAGAGCACTGGGTTCAGAGAGCTTCCAGGTTGGTGAACACATGTAGATGCAAGGAAAGCTGGGTACTCAGAAAGAACATGCCCTTTCCCAATATATTGCCCTATGCATCTCTTCCATCTGGCTGTTACTGAGTTATATCCTTTTATAACAAACTGGTGATCTAGTAAGTAAAATGAGTACTCATTTCTCTAAGTTCTATGAGCCACTCTAGCTAATTAATTGAACCCGAGGAGGCAGTTGTTGGAACCTCCAATCTACAGCTGGTTGGTTAGAAGCACAGGTAATGGAGTGGGCAGTCTTGTGGGACCGAGTCCTTTACTTGTAGAAAATGATACTATCTCCCAAGTAGACAGTGTTAGAATTGAGTTGAACTTATAGGACACCCAACTGGTGTCAGAGAACTGCTTGGTGGTGTGCAGACAAAACCATACTTTGGAATTGGAGTCAAAATCATTAGCAACTCAAAGCTAAACTATATGTCAATTAACCTTAACTTGAAATCAGAGAGGGAGACAAACCATAAGAGACTCTTAATCATGGGAAACAAACTTAGGGCTGCTAGAGGGGAGGGGGTTGGGGGCATGGGGTAACCAGGTGATGGACATTAATGAGGGCACATGATGTAAAGAGCATTGGGTATTATATAAGACTAATGAGTCACTGACCTCTACCTCTAAAAGTAATAATACATTATATGTCAGTTAATTGAATTTAAATTAAAAAAAAAACTCATGGAACTATACACCTAAAGTGGGTAAATTTTTTTTAGTATGTAAATTATACTTCAATAAAACCATTAAGAAATAATCTAGGGGTGCCTGGGTGGCTCAGTCGTTAAGCGTCTGCCTTCGGCTCAGGTCATGATCCCAGGGTCCTGGGATCGAGCCCCGCATCGGGCTCCCTGCTCCTCAGGGAAGCCTGCTTCTCCCTCTCTCACTCCCCCTGCTTGTGTTCCCTCTCTCGCTGTGTCTCTCTCTGTCAAATAAATAAATAAAATCTTAAAAAAAAAAAAGAATCTGAAAAAATAACGTTACTTTCATAATTGCACAGGCCACGTTCTCTTGGAAACAGATTCTTGGATGGAAATTGGCCTGCAGGTGGTCTATTGGTGAGTCCTCATTGTAGCAGCACTTTGAGAATAAGAGAAGTTGGAGTGGGCTCAGAGAGAAGCTGAAGACCTGCAGTATAATTGCAACAGAGGCCTCAGCCAACCCTACAGAGAGCTCTGAATGTGGGATTGCACTTCGGAGATGTTCCAAATTGAGATAGAGGGCTAGGCCTTTGTACCCCTTCATCAGCTGTCATTGGATGCAGGCTCTCCTTGGAAGAGGCATAACCTTGAAGAGGTAGTTCTATTCAGCAGAAAGAGATCCCTGAGAGGATTCAGCTGAGAGCCTTCAGTAAGCAATGATCCTGGCAGCTAAGGGGTTGGGTATTTAGGTCTGGAATGAGAATCTGTACTTACTGACTCAATCACACCTTTCAAAGGAAAATCTTGGCTACCTGCCCTTTGTATAGGCTGCCAAAAGATATTAGAGTTTCTAACTTCTGTTACCACAATATCCATTACAAAGATATTTTGATTTGTAGCCTAGAAATGCCTACATCTATTACCTTCTTCAGACTCAGTCATTTATTTATCTTGCATTCAACAAATATCTAAAAAGTAACAATGAGTACTCATTAAACACTGGGCTGGGTGATGGGAATACAGCAGTGTATGTGACAGGCAAGTTCCTGCCCTCATGGAAGTTACATTTTTGAGAGGAAGACAGGCAATGAACCACTTATTAATTCATTTTGCTAATATTGAATTAAGAATCTACTATTTTGATAGATTCTACTCTAAGTACTGAGGAAACCTCAACAAGTAAGACAAAAAAAGTCTCTGCTTTCAGAGATCTAACATATTAGTAGGAGAGACGAAAAACTTATAAGTGAGAAAATAAAATAGGATTATTTCAGATAGTGATCAGTGCTGTGGAGAAAATAATAGTAAAATGATAGAAAGTGACAAATCATGGAGAAAGGTCAAGAAGGGCGCCTGTCTAAGCAGGTGGCATTTGAGATAAGATTTAAATGATGAGAGCAAACCATCATATGAAGGCCAGGAGGACATGTGTTCAAGCATAAATAGTAAGTGAATGCCCTGGGGGAACAGGAAGAAGGCCAACAGAAGAATAGCCATTCTTGGAGTGAGGAGGGAAGATAGATGGTGAGATTAGAGAAGTGGTTGGCCTTACAGGTCATGGTGAAGAGTTTGAATCTCCTTCTGAGTTTGGGAAACCACTGGAGAATTTTAAGTAGGTACATGAGGAATGTGATTTAAGTTTTTTAAAAAGATCATTATGACTATCATGAAAAAAATTGAATATGTGGGGATAGATGTAGAAACCGGTCCTCCAATTAGAGAGATATTGCAGTAGTCTAAAGTAGTGATGTTGGTAACTAGATAGTGTAATAACAGTAGAGATGAACATCAATGATCATTTCCTGAATACATTTTGGAGATGGAGATGACTGGCTGATAGATTGGGTATCAGAGTGAGGAAAAGAGAGGAATAGAAGATGATTCCATTTTCTTTCATCAAATACTGAACAAACGAATGAGATAAATAAAAATGTCAAGTGCTACGAGAATGATGTGATGGGGAATATTGGGGAGACCTCTTTCTGTGGATACAGCATGGTCATGGAAGGCTCTTTGTGAAGGTAATGTTTGAGAAGAGATCTGAGGCATGAGAATGAGTTGGCCAGGTGAAGATATGGGGCAATGGTGAATAGTTCAAAGGGAAAAGTCCTGACACCATGACAAAGGCTTGGTATAAACAGGAGCCCATTATGTCTGGAGCACAGGGAGAGAAGGGAAATGCTGAGAGATATGGATACAGTTGGACAGAACCATAAAATAGCTACTCACTACGTTGTTCTAACCCTGTATTTAAATCACCAAGTTCATTGATTAGATTAAAAAGTTGTGAGTGGGAACCAGAAGAAGACCAGTGTGGCTGGGGACAGAGTAAAGTTTTTGTAACTCCCAGTATCTGGCAAAGCTGGATTGTTTTACCACTTACTTCCTAGGGCCACTTAGAGATCTTTAATTGTGCTTCAAGATTCCATGTGCCTGAGTAAATGAAAAATTCATTTGTGACTTTTGGTTTTAAATTTAGAAATGATTTTTGGCAGGTTTGCTAACAATAATAATATAGAACACATGTAATATTCAAAATGCTATTTTCAACATTTTTGTAAGACAACACAAACATTGTTACACTTATTTTATCAATGAGTTAAAATGAGTCATGGAGCAGTTTAGTGGACTTGACCAAAATGAATTCCCAATTAATGGAGGAATTAGGATTAAAATTCAGGTCCTTCTTTACTTAGTAAAGAATTTTTTCTAGTAGACCTTTTATTTTTGGTAAATGATGAATCATCACAGAGAACAATGTTTAGCAGAATAAAATTTTGGACTTAGTATGAATAAGACTGGAGAGGCAAGCTGCAGAGAACAGTATCCTGTGCAGTAAGAAATGCCTAAAGATAAGCCCTTATTCTCCCATTTCTAGTCTCTTCCTTTTCCTAGAAAATTCCAATTTTTCAAAGGTCAAGAAAAAAATTAAACTGCTGATTTCCTACTCACACCTACTTTATAACTGGGGAGGCTTGTACTTTTATTACTTTTTTTCTTTTTATACTTTTATCCATTTTAACCATATAGATTGATTTTGGATTTGTTAAAAAAATGTTTAGATCTTAATCATCTGGAGAGCAGGCACAGCATCATCCATGCATTCTGCACAGGGTACAGTACAGTGTGTGAATACGTGGCAAATGCTTTCACAAGGTGATTTAGTTTTTTTCTTTTTAAATGCAAGCAATTATAAAAGGACAGTGTCTACTTATTATTGGTTTATTAGCTAATAAATGCCTGTCCAAAGATTATAAGCATCCCATCTGCAGTTGAGTTTCAGCATGTTCAAGCAGGTGCATGTGGGTTTGGAAACACATTGATCAAAGATTGTGGCTGACTTGATAAAAAGGGGTGTAGAGGTAGATCAAAGCATGTGCCAACAATGAAACGTCTACTTCTCTTGAAATAAATCTTTGAAAACTATTAACCTGAAATTCGATTGAATAGTTCTGCATACTTCTGCTATAAGTGCATTAAATCTTTGTGTATTAATTGGTCCTTCTGGCAATGAAGGTGTTGAGACCCTTACTTCAAGGTAATCTAATCCCTTGAGGAAGCGTTATTTGTTCCTGTATTAGAAAAGCAGCTAGACTCTTCTCTATAGTTTATTTAGGTATATGCAGGTTTTTCTGCAGTTTAAACTTTGGGAATATGAGTAGATAATTGTGTTTCCCTTTAAGTTCTTTAATGTTTTTATATGAAACAAAAGACTATATTCCTTTTTCATCTTGACAGTCAATTAACTGTTTACTATTAGATGGCAGAATCTCAGATTAATAATAACAAAAAAGAGATTAATCAGAAGATTTAGTTCTGAAACTGAATTTTAATAACAGAGGTAGAAAAGCTAGGTGTGTGTTTAAAATATTTTGATTCTAATAATCTGAAATATTAATAATAATCACATAATTATTATTAAGTAGTATATAGTCATATATTTTAAATGTCTATTTGATGTGGTTGAAGCAAACTCAAAGATGAAAGCCAACAACCTTCCATTTATTTGTTCTCCTCCCAAAACCTTCTTGATTGATCACAGTTATTCATCTGACACTCATCTACACTGGGTGTCCTGAAAAGACATGTTTGAAAATGTCTTTTTTTGGTAGGGGGAGGATACAAAATTTCACATGCTGTATATTTTATGCCCTTTTCCCTCGCTCTACTTTATGAGTGGTAAAATTACACTGCATGTATTATTATCTCAAGACTGAAAAATATTTGTCTGTTGAACTGAACATTTTTCCTACACAGGTTTTTATCAAAGAGAAATAACCTTTTATTTTCAAGCTGGGTTTTTTTTTGGGGGGGGGAGGGAGAATCTAAAGTAATATCAAATACAGATATGCTGAGTAACAATAAAGAAGAAGTTCTATTTCTGCTCACACCTTTCTGTTGCATCTTATATGCGTTATACAAGCATTTGTACTTCACCATTCCTTGCCTTGTACTGAAATACTTCACATAATTCATTTTTTTCAAATAACTATCTCAAAATATACCTTTTATAGAAATGAGTTTTAACACCCTGAAGACACTCTAGGAAATGGTCTGGAACCTCACTAAGAATATTGTCAGAATGTGAGAGGGATTTGTTCTAGGTGTGACATGAAATGCAAAAATTGAATTTCTTGCACAAACTTAAAACCAAAATATCATATAACCTCTCTGTGTTTTGGACCCAACATGTCTCTGTCTATTTGGATAAAAGCTATTGGATGTATATTTTTTGGTGAACTGTCAACAGCAAAGCATGAACACAGA
This sequence comes from Mirounga leonina, assembly GCF_011800145.1. Taxonomy (NCBI): domain Eukaryota; kingdom Metazoa; phylum Chordata; class Mammalia; order Carnivora; family Phocidae; genus Mirounga; species Mirounga leonina. The sequence continues at coordinate 75,485,583 of NW_023270807.1, forward strand.
TGTGTTTCTGCTATTTTCATTATTAGGGAAATAAAAGCAGTTGTGCTGGACTTGCGTTTGAGGGAAGCACTCAGTAAGGCCTTCACATTCTGGGGTTGGAAAATCTGGCAGTGTAGACCAGGGTCTACATCATGACCATCTTCAATTAGCAATAATCGCGCCTCGGATAAACCTCATTGGCTACGATACTGCCACTGCGCAAAGCTCATGACCATCTTCAAACAGGGCCACTGGAGACAGTCCCTGGGCATTGTTCAGGACTTCACTTCTCTCTGGACATGTTAGTTCAGGTTTTCCAGTATCGGAGTTCTGTGTGAGAACACATGCTAAAGCTAGGTAAAGTTATTATGGCCTTAATTTGCATAAAAGCAATAAGACAGTTATTTCAGGACTGGACTTTGTCAGCATTTGGGAATCTATCACCTAAAACAGTGAAGGTAGCTCATTGCATTTGGGGGTGGCAAGTAAAAACCAATGATAGTGTTTCAGTATAGCCTTTTTTAGACATAACACACACAGTGGGAAAGAAACCCAGCATGTTTGGGGAAAGAAAATAAAGTATAAAAACAGAGTCTTCTTTTATGCACTAACAGACCTGACAGTAACCAGATGGTAGTTTTTTTGCACTGAATTGGTGGTTTAGTGCAGAAGGGCTATTTTTGGTCCAGTTTGGAAAATTTGTCACAAAAGTTCGTTTGACTCAAACTTTCTCTTCCTTCTGTGGGAGTCTGGTGTTTGTGTTTGGGCATGTGTGTGTGTGTGTGTGTGGTGTGTGTGTGTGTGATGTGTATGTGTGTTTGTGAGTGTGTGTCTGTGTGTGTGGGGGGGATTTATTTATGTGGTTATGTACTCACCTTGCTTTTATAGAGAACAGAAGTCACCCCTTGGCAAAGAGAAAGAGACAAAATGTAAGAATGATAAAATTGGATTTCTCTGCATTGATCTGAAGTTTGAACTGATGCTATCTTGGTGATCATAGGAAGAAAAGATTAAAGAGAAGACATTGATAAGAGAACAGTGACACATTTAACTCCATACCAATTTTCTAAGCATCGCATTCACTGATAGTATCTTGAGAAATTTTCTTGAGGAGAAGAATCAGATCAAGAATGAACATGACTTTAAGGGGCATAGATAATGAGACAAATCACTAAATTCAAGAAAGTACACCTTGCGGTTTAAAATAAAGATGTTACGGGGCACCTGGGTGGCTCAGTCAGTGGAGTGTCAGACTCTTGATTTTGGCTCAAGTCATGATCTCAGGATCCTGAGATTGAGCCCTGCTTTGGGCTCCGTGCTGTGCATGGAGCTTGATTAAGATTCTCTCCCACCCGGGCGCCTGGGTGGCTCAGTCGGTTAAGCGACTGCCTTCGGCTCAGGTCATGATCCTGGAGTCCCGGGATCGAGTCCCGCATCGGCTCCCTGCTCGGCAGGGAGTCTGCTTCTCCCTCTGACCCTCCTCCCTCTCATGCTCTCTGTGTGTCTCTCTCTCTCAAATAAATAAATAAAATCTTTAAAAAAAAAAAAAAAAGATTCTCTCCCACCCAAGTACTAACCAGGCCCGACTCCTCTGCCCCTCCCCGCTCTCTAAAATAAATAAATAAGTAAAACAAAGATGTTATTTAGGTAACTGTATGAGAGCAGCTCAGCGCTGCAGCCTTACAATCTCTAAGTTATAGAGGTAGGTGCAGGTGTTTCTAATAAGAAATGAAATTCTGTAGTGTCTTAGCATTCATTTTCACAAACTGCCTGTGTGCCAAGATCCCCTAAAACTTTTTGATTTGTTCCTTGTGTCATTATAGATCTCAAAAGACTCAAAATTATGCAATACTTTTAAAAAAAGAATGGGGAAAAAGAAAATTTAGGTAATGGGTTCCAAAAAGCCTCGGTGTAAACTCCTGCCCACACAAGCAATTGTGAAGAGTTACTCAGAGAGTCTTTCTTTCCCAGGTGAAATATTTTTGATCCTGCAAGTTCAGCTCTTATGTTAATTTTTATTCTCATAACATTCTGTCTCTTTCTCTCTTTTTTTTTCCTCTCTCTCTGTCTCTCCCCCCGCCTTTGTTCTCTCTCTTTTCCCTTTGGTTTCTGGCTTTCCAATGGTATTACTATTGGCTTATATTTGACCAAACTCAGATAAACTTCATATGAGAAAATGGTTTAAGCATTACCATCACTGAACGCTTATTAGGAATGCCAGTTCAAATGTGCTGGATGCTTGATCAATTATCAAAAAAGTGTTATTTAAAAATTAGCACAAATTTGGTCAAATTCTATTGATTTTTTAAAGCCTAGTTTTCAAAAATAACTATGTCCAGGTTTCCCCTACTGAGTATTTTGGACTGATTATAGATTAAATGGAAACTAAGGGACTTCCCCTCTGTAAGAGCATGAGGTAATGGCAGATGCCAAGGGAGGGAAAGTAGGTTCTGCTTTCTCCAGGTAGCACCTCCTAGAAATGTAAATGACAGCACCCTAACCCTCATAGCAGGGTCTGCTGGGATCAACTTCTAAGTTTTTATCTTGCTCACTTTCTTGTATTCCTGTGTTCTTACCGGATGTTTAAACCCCATTTCTTCAGCTTGATCTAAATGGTGTGTAAGTGCAGAGACGGTGAAGAAGGCAGTAGACCCCAAGCTGTGTTCACTCACAACTCCTTATAACCAGTGGCAAGACTGAGTCCATAAGTGTAAATTCTGCTTTCCTTTTTCCCAGTTCTGATATATTGATTTGCACGCACACCATCCAGTCTAAGGGATTAAGACCTCCCTCATGACCAAGGTCAATCTCCCCACCATGTTCACAATTTCCTCTCTTCTCGGAATGGGATCTTATTCCATCGGTTATCCCTGCATCTCCAACACCTTCAGCCCCCTTCTCTTCACCTTGCCATTGGCCTATATTGTAGGCCTATATTGTATCCTCAAAAGAAAATCCCATTTTGACCCTGTCTCCTCCTCTCGTTATTACACTGCCTTCCTTCTTTCCTCCCCTGCAAGTGCCATAGCCCTGTTGACTTATACTTCCCATTTCCCACATTCACTCTTCAGCCCACTGCCATCTGGCCTCTTCCCCCACCCCTCAGAGCAATTGTCTTACACCACTCCCATGCTTCTCATCTTGCTCCTCCTACTCCTTCTTGGTTTCTTCAGGAGACTCTTTTTTTCTGCCTTCCTCTAAAATTTTGATGATTCTCAAATTTTCTTCCTACATTATATACTTTATCCGAGAGCTTTCATTTTGTTTCAAGGTTTTAACTGTTGCCTGTTCACAGACGACTCCCTCAATGGACTTTTCTAGTATAGTCTTCTCCTGAAAAAAAAGTTTCTTGTATTTACCTCCTCTGAATATTTACACCTGGTATTCATACAGGCTTTTCTTTCTTTCTTTTTTTTTAAATCTCAATACCTCTGAGATAGAATCAGTCTCCTTTCCCTGTTCTTTATGTGAACCCTTGACTTTGCCTTTTTCCTTTCTCTCACTCACACTATTACAACTGAATAACCACCAAGTTCTACCGATTATATTTATTAAATATTTCTTGACCTTATTATCATTCTGTCATTATCTTTTGCCTGATTTACTAAATAACCTTCTAGCTGGTCCCTCTGTCTCAAAATTTTTGTTCCTTAAATCCATCCTTCTTCACACTGTTTCAAAAATCTGTTTCTCTACCAATCTATTCAAACCATGAAATGGCCCTCTCTGCCTTAGTATATAAACTTTCCATCATCATCTGAACTTGGCTCATTTTCAGTCTATCTCTAGTCTGTTTGTCAGTGTTTCTTCTCATATACCACATTTCTCTTACCTTCATGCCCTTACTCCTGCTGTTTTCTCTAACTTCATAATCCTTCCCTTACACCTTCATCAAATTTCTGCTTTCCTTCAAGACTACCCTTCAAGATCACTTCTTGGGTAAGTAATGTTTATGCCGGTGATTTGGAGCCTTATAGTATCTGCTAGATAGTGAAGCCAGTGAGGTGGTAAAGGTCAAATCAAGGACATTGTTTTTCATCCAAGACAAATGTGTCAAACAGCCTCTAGATAGTATCCATTATGTTGAGAAGGTGGGGTGGGGAAGTAGAACTCAGAAACCAGTAAACAAAAAAACTGTGATTTCAGGTTTTAAAATTATGTCCAAAACAGGGGCTCTGGCTACTCCCAAATGGAATTGAGTAGGAGCAAAAACCTACTAGGTTTCTGAGGACATTGTATTGTCAAGGAATGTACAAGCTAAACTTACAAAGATTTATTATTGTTCAATCTCTAAATCAGATCATTCTGTACCAGACAAAATCAGACTGCAAAAGCTGGGCAGTCCTCAAACATTCTTCAGAGGTGGCCACAGAGGACAATAAGCTAGAAAGGAACTTCCCAAAAGGCAAAGCCAGTGGGCTTCTCTCAGAGAGAAGAATCAAGGGCAGTCAGAGTGGCTATATAAGAACTTATTCTTAGGCAGAGAATCTTTGCGGTTCTTACTCAACAGCCCTTTATAATCTTTATAGACAGATGACTCTTCAGTGTTTCCATCTTTCCTTGTTTAAAATTAGAGACTTTACAACAGTTATCCTAGTCATATTCTACCATTGTAGATTTGGCATGTGTGTGGTTGGGGGGCAGTCACATAACTCGTCTTTTACTTTATAGGTTTTCAGATGCTGAACGAGATTTTCAAAGGGCCTGTGTATGCTCTATATATGAGAAGAAATACCACAGATATTTGGGTAGGTAAATGGGTGTAATTGTTGGAAAAGATGGCTAATTGATCTCCAATATGTTTTCTCATGGTAATGGGATTTTAACTCTTACAAGACCATCCAAAATAAAGGGTATATTTTCTAGTTTCCTTTGCAGCTGGTTGTGGTTATGTGATTTGGTTTTGGCTTTTAGAGCAGAAATAGTGTGCTTCCAGGATTTTCCCTTAAATGGATGTTCTTCCATTATTCCCTTTGCCTTTTGTAGTTATGGGAAGGAGGGGGATGGGTCATCAATTGAACATAAGATGGAAGCCACATGTCATGAAGGTTGGAGCAATGAAATAGAAGGAGCCTTTGATTTGATGCTTGTGGAGCTACCATGCAAGCCAAGTGGTTCACTTGGGGTCTCTTTCCATTCCAGCACCAAACTGATATGATAACTAATATAAATTAAATGAAGAAAAATTTTACCAAAAATATCCAGATAACCCAACATGATTAATTCAACTTTATTAAACTGTATGTTCATTTGGGGAGTTCTTGTGTTTAGTTTTTCAAAAGTAGTTCCAAACTTTTCCTTGAATGTGTAACAATGAAGCCATACATACATAGCTACTTTTCCCTTTGCCCATCTTTATTTTACCTGGGGAGGAGGGATGTGGAACAAAAGTGAAGCACTATTGGAGGACAGATGAAAATGAATTATCAGTTTCCACTCTCCTTTCTATGGACATGTACTTATTGTACTAATTTGCATTGAGTTAGTAGGCATTTATATCATTGCATATTTTGGCAAATACTAATTTGTAATGGTCAAAATCATCAAGCAATTAATTTCAACTGAGCATAAAATGATGAAAAGTGAAGTTAATTTGAGTAATCTAGGGAAAGGATTGTAGTAAGCACATTTATGAGAAAGCTGGAACACTGAAGGCTAAGATTTCCTTGGACATGGAAATCTAGAAAGTTCGAAAAGCCATTCCATTTGAGCCTACTCAAAAAATCGATGTTTCTCTTTGCCTTACCTGTGTCCTCTCCTTCCCTAGCATGGGAGATTATTTTAGATTATATGGATGGGCTCTAAATGCCATCACATGTATCCTTATAAAAGAGAGGAATGGGAAGATTGCACACACAGAGAAGATGATGTGAAGGTTGAGGCAGCAATTAGAGAGATGCAACCCTAAGCCAAAGAATTCCAAGGGTTGCTGGTAGCCACCAGAAACTCAAAGACTGAAGGAATGGATTCTCCCCACAACTTCTGGGAGAACCTCCACAGAACCTGCCCACACTGTAATTTTGAACTTCTGGCCTTTAGAACTGTGAGAGAATAAATTTCTGTTGCTTTAAGTTACCAAAGTTGTGGTAATTTTTTGCAGCAGCCACAAGAAATTAACACAGTGGGCAAGTTAATAACTGTATAATATACATTAAATTGTCCTCTTTTTTTCATTAGTATATATACCAAGGTTACTTGTTCATTCATTCCTTTATTCACCTAGTAACTACAACTACAGTTCTTTTCTGGTGATTTGCTCTGGGGGTGTGTGTGTGTGTTGTGCATACATGTGTGTGTATGTGTGTGTGTGTGTTTAATCATGTTGTCTTTTCAGGATTTAGACAGACAGTGTAATGCTATGGTGACCTTTTCTACATACCTCATTCTTCTCTGCTCTTGGTAACTTCAGTCTTTCAAGCATCTTCCTGTAAAAAAAAACAAAAACAAAAACAAACAAACAAACAAACAAAATAGCCATGAGTAAGTTAATTGCTTGAAGTAGTTTCATCTATTACACTATTCTTTGCTGATACATGTAAGCACAATTATTACTCCACCTGGCCTGGCAGTATGACAGACATTTGATGGATGAAAGGTTTTACAATGTATTTTATTCTTCTAAGCATTGCACAGACCTTTATTAAGGTCATAGCCATGACAAATAGACCATATGTTTTAAGGAAGTAAACAGCTGAAATTTAAGAGTCAGCAAGCTGGTCTACAAAGGGCAGCCAAAGCCTCCACTATCATTAGCCTGTGTTCTACCAGGGAAGACATTACAAGAGAGGTATAGATAATATTCAACAAATAATAAACCAATGTGTTTTCATCTCTTTTCCACCATGTTGCATCACGACGATTATGTTGGCGTACCCCATGGAAAAGGGGAAGTGACAAATGCTACCTCTGGAAGAAAGAAGGCATGTCACCTGAAAGTTTGTGTTACAAAGTCAGCAGCCAGCCCATCCTCTTGGCCCAGCAGCTTATGGGCAGAAAAAGAGAAAGAAAAGATAAGACAGACGTAGGGAAATGAGACATTCAGACAAGGACTTTTAACAGAGGAGAGCATAAGGGCTCTGGCCCCACTCCCCATTAGGTTTCTAGGAGGAGCCCACTGAATAGAGTGTTCACACAAAAATGTGGAATGGCCCACACTTGGTAAGTGGGTGGAATGGCATAGACAAGCCTAGACAGGGTTTTGTTTTTCCTCTTGAACCTCCCCCAGGTCCTGTGTAACCTGAAGGCTGAATTGACAGCCCAGTCTCTGGCCAAGCCAAGCAGACTTCACCACAAGTTCATTAGCTATGAATGTCGGCAACAGACAACAGCAGAAAGCACAAGGATGGGACTGAGCCAACCCTAGCTCACTGGATCCAGCCAGCACACTAAGAAAGCAGCACAGGATGTTGGCTAAAGCCATAAGGTATGGAGCAGACTGCCTGGGTACAATTTCTGGCTCTGTCATTTACATTGTAGTAAAATTGTGCACAAAAAACATCACCTCTCTTTGCCTCAGGTTCTCCAACTTAAAACCAGGATAATAAAAGTATTCACCTTATAGTATTGTTGCAAGGAATAAATTAAGCAATGCATGTAAGTTAATTAAAGTGATGTTAGGATTATATAATAATTCATTAACTATGGTTGAGTTACCCAAGAACCAGCATGAGGCCAGAGATTCCCCTTTTCATATTGTTTTGAGATAATATAAATCCCTTTTCCTTCTCTTTCTCAAGGAAATTAAGGAGTTGAGGAGATATATGTAAAAGATGAAATAATTATACCAAACCAAACAGTTGGCTTGAATTAAATTTTAAAGTGGAATATAATCCATATATTTTATTTTTCATTTTTCCTTGCTACTAGTTGGTGGAGTTGTTATTCACATTCATGAATAAGACTAGACTAATTAATAGACTATGAGAAGAGACTATATATATAGGCCTTTATAAGTTAGTAGTGTGGGTAAATATCTGGTCCTGGGCCCCAGGTTAATAAATGAACATTTTTTGATGGTAATGATTTGTGAAAAAGCCCTAAATGGGTAAAGTCATGTATAATGACTGTATAATAAAAATACCAGCATTTTTCAAAGTTGATTACATGCATTGCTTAATTTAAGCATTTATACTTCATATCTGTAAAGACATGTATAATAAGGGAGAAACAGAGCCAGGGAAAAAACTCCTTGAGAAGGTGCCATTGGGGTTTAGACCTGGAAGCTGAAAAGGAGTCAGGTTTACTTATATTTGGAGAAAGAGCTTTTCAGATAAATTGAACAGCAATACAAATGTTCTGTGGCCAGAATGAATTGCTATTGTTTTAGGAATGGAGGGAAAACCAATGTGGCCAGAATGATGGAGATCAAGGCATATGTCATGGAGGGATTTACAGGTAATGGTACAGAGTCCAGATTTTATTCTAAAAGAAATGAGAAACCACTGGATGTTTTTAGTCAAGGAGTACAGTGATCTGACATACATTTTTACAAATCACTTCTTTGCATGGAAAATAGGTTTTAGAAGAAGAGCCAAAAGTTTCTGCTGATGCATTAGATATGAAGTTGAGAAATTGAGGACAGTTTCTTCATTTTTGGCCCTAGCCTGGATGAACAAAAGCAAATACCCTACACTGAGGTCAGGAAGAATGATTTGGGGTTGAGGCCACAGGAAAGAACAGGCATCAAGGATTCTGCTTTGGACTTAACTTAGTTCAAGGTGCTTAGTACATAGCCAAGTGTCAGTATCAAATGGTTGAGTAGTGTGAGTGAGTGTGGAGCTCTGAGTAGAGGTCATGGCTTGGGCATGTAAAATTAGGTGTCACCAGTCATATAGAGGCATTTAAAACCAATGGACAAGGAGCAATCATCTAAGAGAATATAGGTAAAAGAGAGGAAAAGGCTCAAGATCTGACTATGATGAAGCAAAACCAAAACCAAAGCTCAAGAAAAACAAACAAAAACATTTCTCTTAATCATCTTTCTCTCATGTATTTGTAAATGCATTAGAAACGTGCCTGAAGATTACAAGCTAAAATTGTAACATTGATTCTGTGGTATTGGAGGTAGTTGAAGGAAAATGTTCTTTTTTTACTATAGGCATTTCTGTATTGTTTGAAGATGCCTGACTTGAATATACTAATCTTGTTTCTTTTGTCATTAAAACAAAACACCTCTAAGGCATCATAAGTAATACATGTCCATTATAGACATAACCTCATGTCTCAAAAGCAGTCACTTAACATTTGAACATATGAACTTTTCTTTGTGTAAGTGTATTTACACGTAGAACCTTAAATATTGTATTTTTATATTTAGATATATTTAGATATATTGAAATATTGTATTTTTATATTTAGATATATTTAGATATATTTATATTAGATGTAGAAATTTAAATATTTTATTTTTAGTTTTTCACAAAAAAAATGTTTCACAAAGTTTGTGTTATTAATTACCATTCTATCCTACAGTGATTCTTTTCAACCTCTATATTTTGATACCATGTATAATTTTAATCCTGTGAACCATACATCTCCATTCTTTGCAACCACATAACTTCACTTGGGTATCTTTTCAGAGGCTCGGTTTCAATGGATTGGGCTTGAAATTCATCAGTTTCTAGCACCAACTACTATTGGCTACGGTAGTAGATAGCACAGGCCTAACATCTCTGAGAGGAAGGAGGGGGAAATCCAGTATAGCACTATGTTGTTATCATCGGGGTTAGGCAGCATGCATCCAGACATTAAAGCCTAAAGGATTTAAGAATACTATATTTCACTACCTGTGGATGGGACTTCCGATGAATCAGAGAAGTTGAAAACATTGGTGGGAGTAAAAGTGAGGAAGAAATTTTATGGTGAGACTGATAATCGTAATAATCATGATGCAGAAATGGGAAGTCCCAAATGGAAAGTGGTGTTACTACGGTATAAGAAAACAAAATATATTGTTATCAAAATGTTTATGAGTTTAGATTTTGCCAAAGGATCCGTGTATTTTCTGTTTTGTTTTGTTTTGTTTTCTGGTTTACTTTTCATGACTTCTGGAAAAAGTTTATCATTTCAGAGGTTCTTATAATTTATTATATATTTAATGGCATTTTCATTCATCATAACTCAAAATCCAAACTAGTGGTTTCCATTTTTGTCACCTTGAATTATGAGTAAGTCAAAATCTCTAAAATAGCACAGGGTGGCAGCGATCACTAAGCAGGACTTGATGACAGTACGTCTCCCTCCCCTCCAAAAAATAGGCGGTGGGCTCAGATAAAGCACAGAGCGGAACCTTGGCACATTTATTAGATAAGGACACTAATTATAGTGAGGTGGGGCACTATTCATTTACATCCTCTGGTACTTCTGAAGAAACGGGAGCAATGATGTGTCAGAACCGATAAAAGACACTCAGAAACAGGCTGCCTGGTTTCTGTCCATAGGGAGTACATATCTGTGACCAAGGACATATTAGACTTTCTGGGGAAAACCTCAAGACACAATCTTTATAAAGGAATTTCTTACAATTAGATTCTGTATTTGTATATAAGTAATACACTGGAGTCGTCTTATTTTTTTTTTCCCAATGGAATGTCTTAACTCTTAGAAGGGTAGTTTATGAACTCTTATAAATAAAAAAAAAAAAGAAAAAGAAATGCAAAACATTACACTGAAAGCAGCAAATCTTCTTACGTGTTAAATGAATTGGCTATTTGAACAATGTCCTAATTTTCATCATACCTGCAAGCATCTGATGATTTAATATGTAACAGCCATCAGCAAAAGTTCCTTTTCTATAGTCTTTTCTTACTCATTACCTCTTGATTACATAACATACTTACCCGCAGGGATAGAGCTTTTTTTTTTTTTTTTTTTTTTTGACATGCAATATGTGTTTAATGAGTTTCTTTAATATACCTTTCAATAAGGAAGCTAAATTTTCTTTATTGATTTTGATTCATTTTTTTCTACCAAACTTGCACATATTTTAAAATTTAGCACTAAAAAAAAGAGCAAAACTTTGGGCGCCTGGGTGGCTCAGTTGGTTAAGTGACTGCCTTCGGCTCAGGTCATGATCCTGGAGTCCCTGGATCGAGTCCCGCATCGGGCTCCCTGCTCGGCAGGGAGTCTGCTTCTCCCTCTGGCCCTCCCCCCTCTCATGTGCTCTCTCTCATTCTCTTTGTCTCAAATAAATAAATAAAATCTTTAAAAAAAAAAAAAAGAGCAAAACTTCATCTTTATCACAAACAGCAAAATATTGATTCATATAGGTCATAGAAATATGGCTGCAGAGCTAGGCTTTCGAACCTAGTTATACAAAGTCTCTCCAGTGATGCACATGTGACCATTACATATATTTGGTCCAAGTTTAACCCTCTGCCAGTGAAGGAAATTGGGGCAGGGAGTAGGGGAGCAAGTTGGGCTCCCCCACAAAGGGAGAGAGGGGTGCTTGGTGTGTGGGTGAAGGAAGTCTATAGCTCTTGCACGAATAACAGCTCTTGAATGTCACAGGTAAAACCATGGTTATTTTTGCAGGACAAGAAATTACTTGCCATTTCTGCATTTGTTTCAGACTAAATTATTTTTTAAATAAATTTTATTTTATTATTATTTTTTAAAGATTTTATTTATTCATTTGACAGAGAGAGAGATAGCGAGAGAGGGAACACAAGCAGGGGGAGTGGGAGAGGGAGAAGCAGGCTTCCCACTGAGCAAGGAGCCCGATGCTGGGGCTCCATCCTAGGACCCTGGGATCACGACCCAAATGGAAGGCAGATGCTTAATGACTGAGCCACCCAGGCGCCCCTCAAATAAATTTTTTAAAAAGACATAATTGTTTGATGAAACTAGTAGTGTTAATTCTACTTGAAAAATCTCAAGATAATTTTCACTTCGTTTTCTCCTTGGACAAATCCATGCTTCCCACTCAGTCCTAAATTGGGGCCTCTTTCTCATAAGTTTTACATAGGTCTAATCATGACAGTTCACAAGACCTTAAAGTGTATGGTGGTGGATCTCTGTGCCAGTAGTCACTCTTGAATGGCTTCATCCAGCTCACTGGGAATCCTTTCTCAGAAGGAAGAGATCCCCACAGTGTGTCTGACTTCTCCAATCCCAGCCAGACTTCAGGGAGAGAGAACTTTCTCATCATGAAAACCTTTGGAAACCCCCCTTTTAAAGTCTGCTTCCATCTCTTTGAATGTACAAATTTACTCTAACCTATTTGCTAATGATCTTATACAACTGTGTACATTTATTTTATTTAGAGAACTATTTCCCCTGCTTCTTTCAAGTTAAGTTATTTTTTAGAAATATCATCCATACAACCAGGAACAAACAATTTGGCAAGAGGAGATTGTCAAAGCCAGTTCAATGATAATGGAAGAAGGGGGTTCATATAATTTACATTTGTGCAGGTTTTACTTTTACCTAAAGAAAAAAAATATATATATATATTGTTTTTAAAAGTTTTGGTATGTTGGGTCTATTTGTTTGTTTCTTTGTTTTGTTTTGCTTTTTCTTTTTTAAAAACAAAAATATAAAGGAAATCTCTGAGGGATTAAGTAATAATCTAGGTGTATTTAAGACAGCTAGTTTCTGCGTTTGGTTAGTCACTCTGCAGGTACAAAAAAAAAAAAAGGCACAAATCCAGTATGTTATGACTCTAAGAAGTAGGAATAATAATTAAGGAAAAAATTTTGAATTAATTGATAGAATTTAAACCAGCTACAGTTAAGGTATTTTAATAAAGCTGTCTTAAAAAAAGAAGGGGGGTTATTACCAAGGCCCACAGAAAAAAATTATAGTGAGATTGATGTTCAAAGTCAGTAATACCTGTAACTTTAACACGCTCTGATGTAAGCTTTACTGTCAAGTTGTTAAAAAAAAAAAAAAATACAACTCAATCTCCATTTACAGGACAGTCAGTGGCCTGCAGCAATCTGTAAGGATAAGAGAGAAAAAAAAGGAGGATTAATGTGTCACACTCCCATGCTACCAAACCATGGGACCTGCAAATCCCAAGAATGAGGGAGACTCATACAAGATCACTTAGGATTAAGCATGCAAACTACTGGCCTTACTTTTTGTTCCAACGGGTCCTGTGATTGGGCTTGAAGCCAATACACTTCAGCCAACAGTCTCTCAATTAGGTACAGTCCCAATGCCAAGTTTCTCAGCAAGAGCATGTGAAAGGGCTCCTTTTGACTTTTGATCAAATCCATTTAAAATCTTTGCCATGGGATCCTGAAAAATGCCATTTAGAAATATGTCTGGAATTCCTCATACCTGGGAACTGATTTTAGGTACCCATTCTTACTGTAGCAATTATGACCAATAATTCACAATACTCTCAAATAAATGGATTCAAAGCAAAATATTGAGGTGGACTATGGTGAAAACAGCAAATCCATTTACATTTGCCAACAGTGTTAGACTATTAGCTTTTTAGGGCAGGGCACTTGTCTTATACCTCTGTGCAGATGCAGAGCTGCATACATAGTAGACAATGAATGTATTTTTGATTAGATGGATGAATCAAACAGCATATTGATTTACTGAACTCACAAAACATGCTTCAAACAAATAGGTGGTTCACTGTTTGAAAGACTCTTTTTACCCTATTTTTCAGTCACCCATGGTGAGACCTGAAAGGTTTGTCCTTTTAGGACAGAAGAAGAGCTTTTAGCATGGGGAAATCCAGTCCAATGGCAGTAAGCCTGCTTTGTGAATGTCGTCTAATCTCTCCTGCTTTAGAATGCTCATTTGTGTTGGGATGTGAAGTGTCCCATCTTGGCTGTGACTGTAGAACTGTAGAAAAAGACTTTTATTAAAGCACCCTTTGTTTGTTTGGTTGTTGTTTTTTTTTTTTTCAAGTGTAAGGAAAACAAGGTTGACTAACAGTATTGGATCCTTTGTTTTCAGATCTTATTTGTCTTTTTCTATGGACTTTTTTGATGACAGTAATAAAACAACTCACAATCCATAAGAAGATTCACACTTGTTCCATTTAAGAGGGATGCTTCAATGATTTCAACTAGACCAAGGTGGACACAACAAAGGGGACACTGAACCCAAAAGCAAGAGAGGACAGTCTGTGGCAAATTCTGTGGCCTATGGCCTGTGGCCTGTGCTCAGGATCATCAGCCCATTATGCTAAGCTCCCCTACATGGAGCAAAACACATCTTCAGACAAAGGAACTGAAATAGTTTTTTCCTTGATAAGAAATGCAGGAATTCTTTTTTACAAATTTTTATTTATTTATTTATTTGAAGGGGGCGGGGCAGAGGGAGAGTGAGAAGCAGACTCCCCAGTGAGCAGGGAGCTCACTTTTGCTGGGATCCTGGGATCACCACTGAGCTAGCTGAAGGAAGACATTTAACCAACTGAGTGGTTCAGGTGTCCCAAGAAATGCAGAAATTTGTGAGATATTGAACACTTAAATCTTAATCATGAAGGCTTTGAGAGGATAAACTGCAAAAATGTATTTTTACAAACTTAAATAATATTTGCAAACTCAAATCCCTGTAATGATGAAAGAGGTAACAAAACCCTGAAAAGTGGACTAAACGTTAGATGAATGGAGTGGAAGAGACTGTGGGGAGTGGTAAGCTTGTGCCTATTTCAAAGTTGTTCAAATTCTCCAAAACACACACATACACACACAGGCTTGAGAGCCATGCCTGGATCTGCTTCTTGTCATGTGAAATTTTTTAAAAGGTGCAATTTCAAAAGAATGAAGGATTCAGCCCTGTGGAGGCTAATTCCTTCTAACCCCTTCCCAATTTACCAAAAGCTCAACTCCCTATGGCCATGACCCAGTAAGGCCTCAGACTTGACCTTATCCAGTACTCTTTCCTTGAGCTCCCCCTAGAGGCAAAGGTCCTCCACTAACAGGCCCACTGCTGTCACCCACTATCTTCTGAGAGAAGACGGGATAAACATGCTAGACCAGGAATGGCACTGGGGTTATTGCTAAGAAAAGAACAATCCAAAGGAAAACAAGAGCAATATTTATGTGAATTTATTCTTCATGTCTCGTACACTAAATAAACATTTAGGGCATACCATATGCTAAAAATTGTAACAGGTGTTCTGAAAAATACTGAAATAACCAATAATAATTTCTCATTCTCCCTTCAGAAAAACTGAAAGCACACAAAAAGCAATGTTCTGCCTGCTTTTCTGACACCTTAAAATTCCCTTTCCCTCATTTTTCTACTATATACTTCTTAAGAATGGTGTTCTTCAGAATTCTCTTCAAACCCTCTTCTTTTCTCCATTCCTTTATTTATGTACTCCTATCCATTCTTCTGGTTTCAACCGCGACCTATTTTCTAAAGATGTCCATCTTCATATCTCTAGACTGGACTTTTCTTAAGTGACAGATTCATACTTTCACTTTCTTACTGGAATTCTTCACTAAAATGTTTCAAAGTCCCTTTGAATCCAACATACCCAAAGGATAATTCACGGCCATAAGTATTTAGTGCCAAATGAGCATTATTAGTAGTAAGTACTATGAATCTAGAAGGTCACTCTAGACTGCAGTTGTCTGGGAAAGTCTCATGGTAGAGATAAACCTGGGCAAGACTTTGAACAAAATGTTGTTTGTGGGCAACAGTGTGAACAATATCAGAAGACTAGGTGGTGACTGACCCAGAAGAATGAGTAAGAGTACATCTATCACCATGTCTTCCAATGAAGAGTTTTTCTGCTGTCATCAGACCTGCAAGGTCCAGGCTCTGTTTTGACTTCTGTCATACTCAAAATAAAAAAGAAAGAGAAAGAAAATTTGCCTCATGATGATCTAGTTCTCTGTATCTGCTTTTTTCTCCTTCCACTTAGAGAATTTGAAGATTGAAGACCAGATATGCAATGAAGGACCCAGCCACATTCCACTCACAATAGAAATATACATGTTTTCTCAAACATTTGTAGATTTCTCCACCCTTGAAAACCAAAAAGGGCAATCCTGAAGGCCCATTGAGAGTTGGCTCTTGAATACCAGGCATTTTCTTTATTCCTTCTGCATCCACTTGAGTGTGTGGATCTGGCCCTGCCTTTGTCCCAGCCAAGGAGCTGAATGCAGGCTCTGAGGCTCCCAGCGTTGCCCTGCAATTGTATAAAAGGACTGCCTTCTTTCCATTCCTTCCCTTGCAGTGGCACTTCCAGCTTAAGTAACTCTTAGCACAAACTGGACTTTGTACAATCCCATCAGGCAAGCTCTTTTGACTCATACTTCAAAATAAAAAGATGTTTTTCTTCTTTTTATCTTATGCAATGTTGCTGTTGGGAAGGAATGCAGAGAGGCTTTCCTGTTTCCTGAGTAATCATAGTAGTCACTTTTCTTATACAGAATTGTAGACAATTAAGAACATGATTTTTTTATATATATACAGCTAGATACACCATAAAAATCTTAGCTGTGTGGAACTTTTTCATGAGAAAGAAATATCCTTTTTACTGTGATAGCCTCAGGGGTGAAAGAAGTTATACTGTGACAGCTTATAAAAAAAACGCAATGCAGTTGAGAAAATTCAATCAAAATAATAAGCTCCATTGAAGAGTTCCATTGTCCTGTGTTTTTTTTCTCCCACATTGACAGTTACAAGATTTTTGTAAATTTTATTTATTTCTTTGTAGCCTTTGAATAGAAAAGTGTCCATTTGCAAGGCAGGTAAATTCCTTTAATGATTTGTCAACCACTGTCATGAAAGAGATCTTTTATAATTACACCTACTGAAATTAATTGGACAGTATTGTGTATCAGGACCTGTTTGCCATGATACTGGCTTTGTTCTTAATTGAAGTGCTATTTGGTGAGTCTCTTTAATGAAAGGCTATGTATTTTTGTTGTTATTGTTGTTGTTGTTAATTCCTAAAGTAACAAAAAATTTAGCTCAGATGAATGAATAAATAAGCATTTGAAGAAAAAAAGGAAGTTTCCCAATTTTCACTAGTTTATAAGCTAGTACTTATATAGCGAAGTAGTGAAAAATTTTTGTTTTTAAAGACAGAACAAGACAATAATGCACTTTAATACACTTGACTTAAGTTTTGGGAGAGTAATCATTTGGCTTTTAAGCATGTATCCTATAGAGATACATACAGTTTCTGCTCCATTGGAACTCAACAGAATGAGGAGCATGCACAGACTAGAGACTTAGCATGATCTGTTTCAAAGTTCAGGATACAGATACGGTAATAATATAGTCATCTCCACCCCTCCCTCAGACAACCATTTATTCCTCTACACTTCTTTTTAGAAACAATAACAGCAATATCTCTCTTTAAGCCCTCTATCCCCCAAAATAAAATTATCCAAGAACTCTAGGAGCTCAGTCCAAAGGAAGTGGGGGTGAAGGTTTGTCCTGATTCCAGTACCAAGCAGAGGAGGACTGTGACTGATCACTCCTTCTGCTATTGCTTCCCCTCACCCTCCCATACATAATAATGATGTTAAAGACTCAGCATGCACAGCCTGAAAGACAGTGCTTGTGAACTCTTGCTGGGGATTCTTGCTGATACATATATATATCAGGTCATAAAGATGCCCTGTATTATGTGCCAAGGCTATAGTTCTTTCTGGTTCATATCACCATGTTCCTGAAAGCATGTAAATGAGGGAAAGAGTGTTCCAGTCATATAGGACCATGTATGTAAAGAGCCAAAAATAGGAGAGGTATGACTACATAGAGAAAAATACTGTAAAACTGCATAAGTTTTTTAATAGCAGGTAACTCTGGGCTACAAAATTATGGGTGATTTTGTTTTTCCTAATACCCTTTTTAACTTCCATAGTTTTTCTGCAATGAAACCACATTACCTTATTATTTAAAAATATTTAGGTGCTCATGAGAATACAAAATCAGTGACATTTGGAAAAAGGTATACCGTGGAGTAATATTATTTTTAAAAATGGTATGGGACAGTACTCAAGCTGAATAATAGAAGGGAAGGGAGAAAATCAATTCCGGCGGAGGCAGGGAGGGGGGTCGGGGGGCGGTGGTATTTAAAACAGTGGTCTAGAAATCCAGGTCTCGGGCTTGGTCTCAGTGTTGGCAGATGCTGTGGAGAAGGTTATGGAGATATAAGAAATAATTTAGGGCTGAATTCAAGATGGAAGGTTTTCCAATCTGTTTTTCCTATTGCATAGGGACTACCCATACCAGATACCTGAGATTTATTCTTAATCCTTCACTTTCCTTCCTCTTCCAAGATTTTTCTTTGTCTTTGGTTTTCTGCAATTTGAACATGATATGCCCGTGTGTGTGTGTGTGTGTATGTATATATATATATATTATTCATCCCCTTAATGTTCTCTGAGTTTCTTGGATTTATGGTTTGGTGTCTGTCATTAATTTTGGAAAATTCTCATTATTATTATTTTCATTCTCATTATTTTTATTCCCTTACTTCTCCTGGTGTATTCTGGTTATATATATGTCATATCGTTTGAAATTGTCACACTGTTCTTTGGTGCTCTCTTATGTTTTTTTCATTCTTTTTCTCTGCATTTCAGTTTGGGAAGTTTCTATTGACTTATCTTTAAGCTCAGGGATTCTTTCCTCAATGATATCCAGGTATATCAATGGGTCCATAAAAGGCAGTCTTCATTTCTGTTACAATGTTTTTGATTTTTTATAACTTCCTTTTGATTTCTTTCTCAGAGTTTCCATCTGTCTGCTTATATTATCAAGCTGTTCTTATATACTCTTTACTTTTTCTATTAGAACTTTTCACATATTAACTATAGTTATTTTATATTTATAACTATAGTTATAGTTATTTTAACTGTCTGATAATTCCAAAGTTTATCCCATACCTGGGTCTGGTGCTGATGCTTGCCTAGTTTCTTCAGACAATTTTTTCTTGCCTTTTAGCATGCCTTCTAATTATTTTGAAATCTATAATGTATTGGATAACAAGAGCTGAAGTAAATAGTCTCTTAGTTTGAGGTTTTTATCTGCTAGAAGTTGGGTTGGGTCGTGTTTAATATTTGTGGTAGCTGTAGAAGCCAGAGGCTTTAAATTCCTCTAGCATCCGTGATTTTTGTTTCTCTTGTTGACTTTCGGCTTTCCTAAGAACTCCTCCTCGGATAGAATCTGCATCCTGTAGCCCTTTAACCCATAATCCCCTGCTATTATACTGGAGCCTTTGCAGTAAGATGCAAAGAGGGAAAGTTTTCTTCAATCTTATGAATAAATCTCAGTCTTTGAGTAGGCATGATTTTCTGGGCTATGACCTTCAGAAATGTTTTTTCACCTTTTTCCTTTTCTTATAGTATACAGGAAGACTAGAGAAGGCAGGAGTTGGAGGAAATGTCCTTTCCACTGCTTGGATAAGGTTCTGGTAAAGTCTTTTCCTCTGGAAGTAGGACTTTGTTATGGAGAACACTGTGGAGTTCTGCACCTGTTTCAAATGGCCCCTGCCGGAGCACAGGGCGATTTTATTAGTTTTTCACAAAAGAAACTGGTGGGATTTCTGGAAGTAGAACCCACAAAAGTATGGGTGGTCCCCCTAAGACTGTGTCCCTAAGGAGTTTCTCAATTTCATGCTAGCCCACACCCAGCTTCCAGTAATTCATTAAAATTGCCATTTAAGTGTTCCTAGAAGTTTATGGTTCCAGAGGTTTCCACCCCAGGTAAAATTATCCTAGCTGTGATTTTCTGGATTTTTCTGTCTTGCCAGATTTGGGAGTAGAAGTTTGCCTTTCAACTTCAGTTCTGTGATGGGTCCAAGAAAATTCATTGATTTTCAGTTTGTTCAGTTTTTTCTTGTTATAAGGACAGATGGAACATCTTCCAAATTTTAAATACATCGGAGCAGAAAGCAGAAGTCCTCTCCTTTTCTTTATCCTTTACAACCAATAAATAAAAGATTCCTGGTTTTCTCTTCTAACTATCTCTTAGATTTGTCCTTCCTTTTTATCCCCACTGCTATTGCTCTCCTTCAGGCTTCTTTGTCTCCAACCTATATTATTTCAGAAACTTTGTAAATGGTCCATGTGCCCTTAAATCCCCTCAAATTATGGTGAACATACATCCTAGTTGTCCAGGGATGGTTCCAATTTATGCCTATTTTCTGAGTGGGATGATCATAGTGCTCCTTTTTCAGTATGCCAGTTGGGCAACAATTATGTGGTCACCCTACCTTGAATCAATCTTGCCTTGGATCTACCTCTGTCCTCAAATGATCTTTTTAAGATTTAAATATCATGTCTCTCTCCTGTATAAAACTGTTTAAGTTTTTTTCCCCCTCAATCTATTAGGTAAAATCTCAATGCCTTATTATACAAGGGCATCCAAGGTTCTCCATGACTTGACTGCTGCCATTTTGGTCTAGTTTTTAATCATGTCTTTCTCAACCCCTTAAGTTTGAAGATCTAGCAATATAGAGCTACTTGGTATTTCTTGAACACAGCATGTTATTTTAAACATTCCTACCTTTGCTATGAAACCATCTAAGACCCATTCCTCTCCTTTCCAGCCCTTCTCACCTACTTCCTTCAAATTTAGTTATTATAAATCATTGTTAATTATCAATTATTCAAAGTTACATATTATTTTAACCATTATTTTGCAGTATTTGTCACACATATACAAACACTACACTACAAACACTAGATTATGAACCCTTAAAGAGCAGAAAATAGGTCCATATCATTTGAATTCTCAGTGTCTAACATAATAAGTACTCAGTAACATAGGTGGTACTCAACAGTTACTCTGTTGAGTTGGCTTAGGAGACAGGAGGGCAATAAGAATTCTAGTTAGTAACAAGGGTGCAATCAAGTGAATTTCATGAATTTATGCAGAGTAAGGGTCTCTTAGCCCCATGATTTCTCTCAGGAGAAGTTACAATGCTGACTTTCTATAAATCTGAGACTTCAAATGATTAGAGATGGAAAGAATAGGGCAATTCAATGATTTAGAAGAAGCCACAAAGATAAATGGGAATAATAGTAATAAAAATTATCCTTTACCTTTTGGCTCAGTTCCAATTTAGAGGTCAGGAATTCCTTGGAGTTCCATGCTGGCTTCTGGTGCACACCCCTTTTTCTCTTCTTAATCTTAGCCCATTTTTGTAATCTCTGCCTCACTCTCCCCAAACAACCATTTCCTGGCCATCCCCTTGGATCTAAAGTTGTACATGCTAGCAGTACGGTAGGCTCTTTTGGAGTATGGCCAGAGAAAGTGGCCTATGCAGGGAACATGAAGTTCTGTTGTCCCTGGAACCTGGAGTGTGCTCTGGAAGGGAAAGCACAAGCATATCACTTGGCCCTATAGATACCTCACCCCCATGGGAAAGACAGCTGAAAGATAGTCTAGTGGGTCCTCTAATGTTTAGAGCTCAGAGCAGGGGCTCCTTTGCTATTGTCTAAGTGTGGTACTGAAGTGAACATTACATAGAAAATGGTAGGGGATAGCATTGCGTTATCATTAGATAAGCAGATTTTTTTTTAAGATTTATTTATTTATTTGAGAGAGAAAGAGAGAGTGCACATGTGAGCATGGGAGAAGGGGCGAGAGAGTCTTAAGCAGACTCTGCATTGAACGTGGATCCCAATGTGGGGCTCTATCTTATGACCCTGAAATCACGACCTGAGCTGAAACCAAGAGTTGGACACTTAACTGACTTTGCTACCCCGCCACCCCTATAAGCTGAGAAAATGCTTTGGGGAAGTATAAATAGAATGGAGCTCCTTAGTAAAATGGAGCCCCATAGAACAGAATGGAAAGACATAGACAAAAGCTATGCGTGGAAGCAAATATAAATCAGGGTTGAATATTAGCTCATGATCTCATTTCCTCCATCTCTGCCTCTCCTGTCTCCCTATAACTGGGCATATTGGTTTTCTTACCTTAGGAACAAACCTACTCTCCTTTCTTAAATAGGACTTTTCCTTGTTTCCCACAATATGCTTTGGGTAAGAAATTTCTAGACTCAAGTCCTTATCCTTCATTAATGATTTATGTAGTCTTCAGTAATTTGGGTGGCAAGATCTCATTTCTCATAAACCTGAGAAGATTAAGATGGATTACCAGAAAACTTTGAAGAGAATGAGAGAGTTGGTGGTTAGAAATGCAAAAACAGGAGAAACCCAAGTACAAACAGATATATCCAGAATTTCCCATGAAATCTTTGGGCTGATATATAGAGTCTGTTTTTGTCAAGAACCTCTTGGTTGCAGGAGACTTTATTGATGCAATATATTGGAAGTCTGGAGAGAGAACTTATTTCAGCCACAGCTGGTTTCTCAAATAATGTGTCAGTCATCTGTTTTCTTCTACCTACACAGGCAGAGTTCTCCAGGAGCAGATGCTGAGATGGAGCTCAGAATGTGAGCTGTTTATTAGGGATCAACACCTGTGAAAGGAAAGGCAGAGGGAGAAGGGAAACTATGATGCAGGCCCTGCAAAACTGCAGCCCACCCAACGGGGAACTCTGTATTAAATACGAATTATGGCATCTTTCCCA
This sequence comes from Mirounga leonina, assembly GCF_011800145.1. Taxonomy (NCBI): domain Eukaryota; kingdom Metazoa; phylum Chordata; class Mammalia; order Carnivora; family Phocidae; genus Mirounga; species Mirounga leonina. The sequence goes on from NW_023270807.1 coordinate 75,508,042, forward strand.
AGATCAGCCAAAATGGCCAGGCTTGATACCTAACCTTGTTCAATCACTAATGGGGGCTTACCCAGGAAGGGCATGACTTCAGGTGAGGCATCTTTCTGTGGCTGAGGCAGACTCTGAAGAAGCTGACAGCTGGAGGGCATCTGCTGACCACACTCCTTGCAGCTGGGCAATCAGTCCTTCCTTAAAGAAAGACCTAAGTGGCACATCTCCATGCCTACTTCACCATCTTTGACTCTGCTTTCTTTCCTATATGCTGGGTCTGTTCTGAAACATTTCCAAAATTAGGGCAAAAACATTCATCCAAAGCTTCAGAGTTACGTTTCACCAGTTTGGCAACTCTATTTTATGTATTTATATTTTTTAAAGTAGGATTCACACCCAGCATGGACCTCAATGCAGGGCTTGAACTCATGACCCTGAGCTGAAATCAAGAGTTGGATGCTTAACCGACTGAGCCACCCAGGCGTCCCAAGTTTGGCAATGTTAAAGAAAGAATCTCTTACAAAAATTCCAGTTAATGTCCTGAGATTGAATGTTATCAGTTTGGCTTGGGGTCATGAGCTCACTTCTAGAGACAGGGTTGCAAAGTTAGCCCCACCTAAAGTGAATGTACTGAGAGCAAGAGTAGAGAGGTTCCCCAAAGACATATCGTGGTACTGTTACCAAATAAAGGGTGTAAGGGAGTGGGGAAACAGAAGTCTGTAGGCACTGATTCTCATGCACTCGGGAGCCCTTTCTAGAATGGTCTGGACTCTCCAAGGAATTGTGTAACTGCACTTAATTGTAGGTAGAGCATCTCAAAGTGTGTTGTTAACATTCAGAGATTTTCATTATTTTGAAGATATGACCTTGACTTCGCTATAAAGAAGAGAATCCATAACATTATAGTGCACAGATTATTTAAAATCCTCCCTTTTTTAGCAATTCTACTAATTTTCTGAAACACCATTTTCTTTTATTTGTAACAGAGTGGAGAATAACTGTGGTATTCTGCAACATACTGAATGGGAAAGTAGCATAAGAACACGGTAACAAAGAGCCTTTCATGCTACAAGGGAGAGTATTCCTGTTGGCACAGAGAACCTTCACCACTGGGACTGCTAAACTGCAAATCTGTGAAAAGAAAGATTTCTATGTTCAGAAATACTGGATATATTTAAACTAGTGTCACTTTAGTGTGTGTGTGTGTGTGTGTGTGTAGACACACACAATTTGCTTATGTATTTATATGTATGTAAGAATCTTTTATTTAAAATCTCTTTGGCTGGGTTTATGAAAGTTTGCTCTTCACTGGAGTGCTGAGTCTGTTTGTCTGAAATACAATAAACCAGGGCTTATACTCAGGGGGACACACATCAAGCAGCCATACTACTTATTAAATATCAAAAACTTTTTCTACCAGTTGGGAGGTGGAATAATAGTAAACATGATAAGCACTAAAATTAATTAATGAATTCCAGCATGTGTGGTTTTTCTCAGAAACCATACACCACTATGATTTCTATATATTTTGTTTGTTGTGTGGGCACTGGAGCCTATAATGGGTAGACCTGCTGAAGAGATTCTGTTTTTTGTTTCAGGTGTTGAGGAATTTCTTTCAGGTTCACACATCCTTGGCTAGAAGGAGAGCCACACAGACACACTGAGGAGAAACTGATAATGATCATTCAGATACGATTGGGAAAATTTGCATTAGTGGAAACTTTCCCCTGAGAAGTACTGTCCGTCCCTGAACAATGTGAGAAAGTTTATGAGGAGGGGATCTTCCTGGGATCCCTTTTTAAAGATCTAAAGAATGGGTAAGCAAGGGGGCGCCTGGGTGGCTCAGATGGTTAAGCGTCTGCCTTCGGCTCAGGTCATGATCTCAGGGTCCTGGGATCGAGTCCCGCATCAGGCTCCCTGCTCCTTGGGAGCCTGCTTCTCCCTCTGCCTTTCTCTCTCGCTCTGTCTCTCATGAATAAAAAAAAAAAAAAAAAAAAAAGAATGGGTAAGCAAGAAGTGGCAGTGAGGATCTCTTCCCCACTATCTGTGGCCAGTTCTCCCAATGAAGAAATCTCATGTTACCATGCCCCTCCCCATCCCCAACTCTGGTACTTGCTGAGCCTGGCGGCAATTGCCATTTGTTTCTATTTTCCTCTTCTTTCCCTTCCTGCATTTGTCCTGTTTGTTAACTGTGCTTTAACCAGTCTCCACACCATTACTGGTTGTTTTCTGACTGGACTTTGAAAGGAGGCAACCATCTTGCCCTTCTTGGGTGGAACAAAACAGACAAAATATGCAGGTTCTTAACTCAGGTAACTAGAATTAACCAATAACTACTCACCTTGTCCCTTCTTCCTGCCTACTCTTTGTTTTAATAGGATTTATTATTATTTAGGTATGGTAAGGCCAACAGATTAGGATACAGTTGCCATTAAAAAGAGTCTATTATACACACAGTTCCCAAGAGAGGGAATACACCTCATGCCATTGGGGGCCACACAGGGAAGCACCAGGGTCAGGAGGCAGAGGGAAAGAGGAAAACTGTGGGCAAGAGCCTTTATCATGGTTTCCACAGGAAGGAACAGGCAAGGCAGGGAAAGCAGGCTTGGGATTGGCTATAATAATTTCAGTGGACTTTGGAGCATAAGGGTCTATCCTTAGCTGTCTCGCATCTGCCTCTGGAAGGACTCCTCTTGAGGGGTAAAGGAGCACAGAAAGCCAAGACAAGGGACTCAGCCACATTATCATGTTGTCTGGGACAAGGTGTGTCTGGCATAAGCACACAGGGTAGTTGTTAAACCATCAAGTTGACAGAAGCTAAAGACGTGATTAGTATACCCTTCCCTCTCATCGTCTTTCCCTCTCACTTTGGCTTGCATACCCATGCCAAGAGGGTCATGACAGGGCCAGTGCCTTCTGCTATTGGATGGTGGGTGGAGAGAGATAGGTAGATTTGAAATTGAATGGGAAAGCAGGACGAATCTCCATTCTCAGGTGCCTCATAGCATCCCCAGTTACCTAATGACCTTCACTCTAATGAAGAAGTCTTTGGAAGAATTATATATGTAAAATCTCAGCTAAGAAAGGAACATCATTTCACTAGTGATAGCTCTATCCATCAAAGATTACATCAGTGATTTTAATAGCATTAGAATGACTTGATGTATGATTTTTACTATAAATTTGAATACTTGGTAAGGGCAAGATATATAAGGTTTAGAGAATATATAGAGAATAAAATAAATGTATTTTATATTCTTGTCAATATTATCAAAACAGTATTGATTTACTTATTAAAACTATAAACTTTTTGTATATTTTATGTTATAAATATGTTCAGATATCAGATATCACCAATTTTATCTACATTTAAATGACTATATACTTATTACACATGGCATTCTTATCACCTCCAACTTTCTAAATCATTATTCTCTTTCAAAGCCTATTTAAAGTACCATTTCTTTCTTACAGACTTGCTCAGAATCATGACTTGTGTGTCTCTGTCAGTCATTGACTTTTCTCTGTTGTTGCCTTCCTGAGTTTTTATGGTGTTAAGATCACGAATCATTCTCTCCCCACTCAGTTCCTAAGACAATTGTACTTTTCTAGGGATGGGTATACATCAGAATCACCAGAAAGAGTCTCCTCTGAAATATATATTCCTAGCTCAGTCCCTCACCAACTGTACACACAAAAATATATTTATCTAGGAGATATTTGAACATAAAGCAGTGCTTTTTAAAGTGTATCAAAATCACTTAGAGGACAATATTGACTTAAAGCAGAAAAAATTAGGGATTCCCCATCCCTATGTCCTCTTCCAAACGAGGGAACTTGGTATTAAACAATACCCCTTACAGACTGACCTTTGTCATAGGGCTCTAGCATCGATCACACTTACTAATATAACTCAGATCATGGCTAGTACTAGCCACTGGGCTTCCACAATGTTCTCCAGGCCAACATTGTTCCTGAATATTCCTGGTAACAAAGGTTCCATGGCTGGGTTTTTATCTTAAGGCTCATCATCCTTCTCCCCTTCCATGCCCCACTCCCCCGCATTCTGCATGCCCAGTCACTGGACATTTGTCTTGACCTATGTTTCAAAGTTTTTGCGATGATGTCCTGCCTTGTTATTTAGACCTGCTGAAGGGTCTCAGCAAGTATGGAAGTCCAGCCTTGGTACATAATGGATTTCCTAGATGGTAATGACAAGCTTGTCTATACTGCCAAGTGTTTCCTTCTGCTGTAATTGGCTGAGTATGCCCCCCACCAACCTGCAATTCAGCACTAATGGATGAGTTTACTCTTAATTCCTGGCCATTCTGTGAAATTAAATCTTGCTTTGAGTAGTTAGCCATGTCTAAATAATGAATGATTATTATGTCTAGATCATGTAGCTGGGATATATTAGGCTTCCCATCTACATTTGCTCTCCTCTCACACACTTTATGTTAAACACATTGGCTCATTTTGTAGCTATTTAGATTGATGGCATTACTCTTCCTGTCGTATTTGGAAGAATCATACCTCCTTCTATCTACAACTCATTTTCACTCAAGCTCTGAATTCTCCCTGCTTCTTGCTTCTCAGGACTCTCACATGTGATTATTTGATAAATGTCTACCACCCACACTCAACTGTAATTTCTAGAGGTCAGTGATCTTACTCTATTTATTATTCCCATTTCATCCCTAACACCTGGCAGAGTGCCTGGTACACAGTAAGTGCTCAATAAATATCTGTTGAATAAATGAATAAAAATACTAAGGCCCTTGAAAGTACGGTACTGTGTAATGTAAAATGCGTCTTAGAATCTACTATTATGTTACTCAGACTGTGCAATATATTTAAACAATGAATGAAGATGTTCTTGGAGAAATATATAACTTATTGTTAGGTTAGAATCTATGGGTTTCAGAAGATTTATGTTTAATTTCAGAAAAAAGCATTCTGCATAAATGTTTAGACCTACATATAAGAGGACATATCCCTAAATAAAAGTTAAGATCAGCTCTCATTATATAGAGCATTCCCAAGCTCATTTTGATAATCAATACCCATTTTTTTATAAAGAAACTGTTTAATAGTTTCCTCCTTTTAATGTTGGCAGAAAACAGAATTAGATTGACCAAAGGACTTAACACAGATTCTAACCATTGCACAGGCCAACAGAAAGCTCATTCTGGGTGCATTTTTGGATTAGTCCACATCTCCCTCATTTATTGTGGAATGCAACTGGTATTTCCTGCTTCCACAGAGAAACTCAAGGACTCAAAAGGACAGGGTTGCTTTCTCTCCCTTCATCCATAAAACAAGAAATCCTCTCCTCGCCCCACCAAAAAATCCCAAGTAAGACCAGTGGGACTAACAACTTTGGCCCCAATTCTGTTTGCTCCAAACAGTTTGTTCTATAACAGTACTGTCCAGCAGAAATTTAATGCCAGCCATAAATGTGAGCCACATAAGTAATTTTAAATTTTCTAGGAATCACATTAAAAAAAGGTGAGAGTAATGCATGAAAATAACTTTAGTTAGATATTTTATTTAACTTAAAATATCAAAAACAAATCATTTCAATATATAATTAACATGAAAATGATTAATGAGGTATTTTACATCCTTTTTCTGTACTAAGTCTTTGCAATCTGATGTGCACTTTACGCTTATTCTATGTCTTAGCTCAGACCAGCCACCTTTTTAAGAGCTTAAAGCCTCGTGTGGCTGATGGTTACACACTGGGCAGTATAGTTCCAGTGTGCTTTTGTGCTATAGTTTCTCATACAGTGAGAAAATAATGTCCCCATTCAGCTTCACTGCAGCCACTGGCACTCTTGTGAGAAAAGACAACCTGTTGCAACCTCTGAGAAATCTAAGTAGATTCAGTACAGAAGGTCTGTCCAAATGTTTCAGTTGTCTCCAGGCCCTGCTTACCACGGCGGCAGTTGCTGGCTTAACCTCAGCAGGACTGATGTTGCTCTTGTAGCCGCTGTCATTATATGTCCCTGTCCAGGCTGCAGTGTGGCTCTGGCACAGGGAAGGACTCTTTTCCTTTTGGCATTAAGCATGGCTGAGGGTGATCAAGCCAAAACTGGCCCAGCATCTCAGTGCCGCAACCCATTTTCGATGCATTCGTATTTGTTTTTTTCTGTTTTTCTTACTCTGGATAGCTCTGAGGATCAGGTAGAATATTTCCAGGCCAAGTACCTATAGATGTGAATACCTAGAATGGTATTTTTAATGAAGGTTTTAATACCGAAGGCCAATGAATTTGTGGAGAATTAGTGAACCAACCTAGAGGGTCATGTGAATTGCGTGTTTTCTTTCTTTTTCTTTTTCTTTTTTTTTTTTTAAAGATTTTATTTATTTATTTGACAGAGACACAGCGAAAGAAGGAACACAAGCAGGGGGAGTGGGAGAGGGAGAAGCAGGCTTCCCGCCGAGCGGGGAGCCCGATGCGGGGCTCGATCCCAGGACACTGGGATCAGGACCTGAGCCGAAGGCAGGCGCTTAACGACTGAGCCACCCAGGCGCCCCAATTGCGTGTTTTCTTACATGGTAATATCAAGAACCATGAAGATTACATGATGAATTCTGATCGTTTCCAGCTCATCTTTATCAGGAGTGGCTGATGATAAACCTTAACATAAGATGATTTTCTTGATTTTTAAACTGTTTCTTACATCTTATTCTTCTGCAGAGCCGGCTGGGGGGTAAGGCAAAGGCAACGAGTGTGGATCCGGGGTGGCAGGCAGCACAGCTCCGGGCTCTGTCTCTGTCTTCAGCCACATCAGCTCTGTTTGTTTTTCTTTTAATGCTTCTGGGCAAGATCTAGTATGGATAAGTGGTTTCTGTGCCAAATTTTTAGAAAACCACCCACCTAAGGGAATTGTCTCTGTTTTGATTCAGTCTGAATCCTTTTCTGTGCTCCCCATATTGGATTTTTATCCTGCCATCTGTGCTGGGATGTCCACTTTTTCCTTAGGGCCTTTATTACTAAGCACTTAGTCTTTTCTTGTGCAATTGCTCAAAGAAAAGCCTGTAAGTACCACATCTTTTAAGCTCATTTTTATTATTTCTATTGTTTTCTGTTTCTTAAAGTAATTCATGCTTATTGTGGGAAAATGAAAAAGAAAACTAGATAGAATAAAGGAGAAAATAAAAATCCATAATTGCATCACACAGAGATAAATAGTGTTAACATTTTGATATATTTCCTTCTGAATTCCGACGTGTATATTTTTAAATTAAATTGGAATCGTATTTTATACTGTTTTATTGCTTTCCTCAATTACCATCATATTGTAATCGTGTTTCTATTTTATTAAAGCATAATTATTCTTGGCTTTTTAGTTCTTATTCCTATGTATGTCTCATAATTTACTTAGCCATCCCTCTATTGCTGGAAATATTGGCCATTCCTGATTTTCCTTTATTAAAAATGATGCTTCAACTATCATTCTTGCACAAAAATGGTGCTTCAGTGAACATTGCCACACATAATATTTAACAACACTTCTCTAAACTTGTTTTCTAGGAATGGAATTGCTAAGTAAACTTTCTTTCTTTCAAGATTTTATTTATTTGACAGAGAGAGACACAGCGAGAGAGGGAACACAAGCAGGGGGAGTGGGAGAGGGAGAAGCAGGCTTCCCGCCGAGCAGGGAGCCCGATGCGGGGCTCGATCCCAGGATTCTGGGATCATGACCTGAGCCAAGGGCAGATGCTTAACGACTGAGCCACCCAGGCACCCCATAAATAAGCTTTCTAATGCCTATCCTATATACTGCCCAAATATTGCCCTCTAGTATCAAAATACAGCCCCAGTATATGTGAGTGATTATCTAACCTCATCCTTCCTGACTTTGAGTTCAATGCTTCAAGAGTCTTTGAATTTGATTGGTTTTTTAATATAATTTTGTTTTTATTTTATTTTCATTGATAGCTTGCTCAGGATATTTGTATTTCATTGTTTGAAGAGATAGATATACTCCTTTGACCATTTTTCTTCTTAGGTATTAATAACTTTAATAATTAATAATTTTTAAAAGAGTATTTTCTATATTAAGGCTACCAAATCTTGGCCCATCATATTTATTGTAAATACAAATGCTCATTTTGTCTTTACCTTTTAATTTTGTTAATATGTATATATTTTTTTGACAGCATAGGTTTGGTCCTAAGCACTCTTTGATCTCTATTTACTCTGTCACTCTAAGCAGGTTCACCCACACATATGGCTGCAATTACTACCTATTACATTGATGACTCACAGACTTACCTTTCTAGCCCAGGGAGCCTGAGAAAGAGAGGGACTATCTTGAAAATATATGATGGTATGTTTTTTATCTAACCGAGTGAGGAGTGAATTGATGAGAAGGAAACCCATAGTTTTAAAAGACACTGTGTCAGCTTGAACTAGAAGAGAGAAACAAAATTAAGAGAGACCTTTGGAACTTCTGAACATATACACACATATACATATATGCATACTATTAGTTCTGTTTCTCTGGAGAACCCTGACTAATATAGGGGGTATATAGCTTGTGTCTCTACTTCATAGAACTTTAATTGAGAGAAGTATGTTCTTGGAGTTGTACCCAAGGAAGTATACATGAGGAGACTCCTTGACATCTGGATCTGATTTAGAGGTTTTAGGTTTTGAGACCAAACCTGATGCCCTCATGCAAAAAGACTTGTCAAGAGTCTTGAAAGGTGATGAATGTATTTTGCATGTGGAAAGAATATAAATAATATGGGACCATATATTATTTGGCACTCTTTCCATGATGAGGTAGATCTATGTTTCTTCCCCTTGAATTTGGATGGACTTGTGATTTGCTCATAACCAATGGAAGGTGGCAGAAAAGAGATGAAGCTTCCACCTTGTTTACTAGAATGTTCTCTCTGGAACTCTGTGTCATCTTGTAAGGAGTCTGACCACTGAAGCCACCATGCTGTGAGGAAGCTTAGCCAATTGATAAGACCAATACACAAGCACTCTGGTCAATGGCTCCTGATGAGCTCCCAGCTGACCGCATAACTATCAGACATACTAACTAAAGAAATCTCTAGAACATTCCAGCCTTCAACTATAGAGTCAATTCCAGCTTCAAAGTCTTCCCACTAGAGGCCCCAGATGTTGTAGAGCAATAACAAGCCATCCTTGTTGTGCCTCATGCTAATTACTGACCCACAAAATCTATGCACAAAGGAAAATATTTTTCATGTCCCTTAAATTTTAAGATTATTTGTTTGACAGCAATAGTAAATGGACCCTTCATGCTCAACATGTCTAAAACCAAACACATGATCTCAGTTTCTCAACTATCAAAAGGCCTTGTCAATTTCACTCTCTACATTTCTCTTTCTTCCTTCAATTTTTTTCCATCTGCACTGCAACAACCTACATTCATATTGTAATACTTTCTTGCCTACATTATTAGTGTCATCCTAACTAATCTATTTTTCCCACCGAAGCCAGATCATTCTTTTTAGTATAAAACCTGATTATATTTCCCACCTGACATTCCTCATCCCACCTCCCACATAACTCTCCTTTCCTATTATTTATAAGGTAAAATTAATATTTTTTAACTTGTCTTATAATGCCTTGCATGGCTACCAGCTTTTTCTCCAGCCTCATCTACTTGCATACTCTGACCCTTGATCTCTACATTCCAAATACGCTCATCTTTCCTAACTCCCATGATTAGATTTATAAAAAAATCTTTGATTAATGTATTAATTTTTTTCTATTTTTCAACTAGATTACTGCTTCAATATTCTTAGTGCTCAAATGTATCGTGCCCACCTCCTCCTTCCTTTCCTTCACCAAAGATGTTGTTTATTTTTCATAGAAAGCCCAGGACAGGGAAGTTGCCCCAGTATAGGGCATGATGGTGCTTAGACTCCAACCTCTAAGGGAAGCTGGCTATGGTCCAGCAGTTGAGGGACTTGGTCTAGGGATAAATGTCCACCAAGCCAGAATCTGCCCAGTGTGGGACAAGTGGAGAAATAGAGAAGGACCAGGGGAGGGAAGATGGATTGGGTCAGCTTGTACTTACCAGGAGTGTCTTCTGCCTTGCCTGTCCATCCAATCACAGTGTTTGTGTGTCTTGAGCTGAGGAGGCAACCCTTGAGCCCAGAATCTCTGGGGTGGAGGTGGTCCAAGACCATGAGAGAAGGAGTGAGAAAATAATCTCTGCAGCTCAGGTCTCTCCCAGGGGACAGTAAGACCCAGACATTCCTTGGTCCTCAAACTTGAGAGCAGAATGAGGTCTGAGGCTCAGCCCCTGCTGCCTCCTCACTAATGCAATAGATATAAGTATGATCAATAAATCTTTTGAAGGAGCCAAAACAAACAAAAAGCAATGGGGCCATAGTAAGAGCAAAGGAAGAGCTGAGGATACTCTTGTGAACTACTCCCAGTTCACCAACATATCTCCTCCTCATCTTTCTGATATCAGCTCAATCTCTGCTTTCCCAGGAAGGCCTTTCCTGAGCCCACAATTTGGATCAAATCTCCACATTTTACGCTATCGTAGCACCATGCACATCCTTGTACTCTCCTATCATAATTTTAATTTTACATTTCTTCTGTAATTCTTTCATTCACATTTGATACTTCTCCTCCCCCTGACCTTCTTACACACACTAGATTATAAACTCTAAGAAGGCAGGGCTTTATCTGTTTTTGCTTATCTTTTTATTTCTAGTGCCTGACAATCAGTCAGGACTTGAATACTTATTGAATATACAAATGCAGACAGCAAAATGTATATAATAAGCATATAGATCTTTTGTTAATTTATTTGATCACTTTAATGCTTAGAGAATCATGTCATTTAGATACCCACTTAAATACTCTCCTATTGTTGTATATGCATACACATGTATTCATTTATACATACACACATTTAATCCATTTGGATGTATTGTGGTGTTTGTAAGCTGAAGATATAACTCTGTTTATTTTCTCTGTTATTCCTTGAAACATCATTTGTGGAAAAATCTATTTCTTGCTCTTGAGATTCTTCCTTGAATTAAAATAATATATGATAATTGCATTCTAACTTCTAAATTGGCTTGAGCAATTAATAGCTCACTCTTCACCCATGGCTTGGTCTCTCCTTGACCATCTTTCTAGGCTTAGCCAAGCAAAACCTCAGCTCCATTTTGCCTTTTATATATTATATACACTTTTATTTGTACCCAGTTTTTGTTCTCATGGGCTTGGTACTTCAGAGCCCAACTGTGCCAATAGCTATTTAGGGTCCAGGTCCTCTTTGGTCCATGACCATAGGCAAAGACCAGCCCCACTCACCTTTGTGTCAGACACTTGGTCCTAGAACCTCAGACTCAGTTACAGCACAGAAGGAAAGGTGGAATCACATATAGGAAACCTACTGATATTCTGTGCAGCAAACTTATAGATGTCTCACATTATAACATGGCTATTTAAGTGAATTTAAATAACTTATGTTGTGTAGAAAATCTTTCATGTTATTGAGTTGTTTGCATCCATGAAGATCTTCATAGTAATTGCTAATATTTTATTGTTTGTCTCTCTCTGCATTTCTAATTTTGTGTTTTCACCCTACTTTTTAAATAAAATTATCTTTACAAATGTTTACATTTTTTCCTTAAAGATTCACACCCTGAGTTTCCTTATTAATACTAATATCTTCTGATTTTCAAATGTTGGATTTCTGCTTTAATATATATAGCTTTCTTCCATAGGATTTATTTTGTATTTTTCCCCTGACTTTGAGTTGAATGCATTTGCATTCTTTCAGTCTCTTTTCAATATTAAAAACACTGTAGAATTAAAATAGAATTCTTGTTTAAGTGCTGCTCTGGCTACATCCCTTAAGTTTTGATATACAAAGCTTTTGTTGTTTTTATTTTCAAAATAACCTGTGTTACTATCTTGATACTTTTATCCTTTCTTTTTTTTGTCAGAGAATATTTTAAAATGTGGAAAATGGGGCGCCCAGCTTAGTCGGTTAAACATCCGACTCTTGACTCCCGCTCAGGTCACGATCTCAGGGTTGTGAGATCGATCCCTGTGTCGGATGTGGACCTGGTTAATATTCTCTCTCTTCTTCTCCCTCTGCCCCTCCCCTCCCTAAAATAAATATATAAATGAATGAATGAATGAATGAATGAATGAATAAATAAATACTGAAAAATGTTTTTTGTGCTTTTGGTAGTTTGTCATTCATTTTTTTTGTGTATGTGGTACAAATTTATTATAGCCAGCTACTTTGGTCTGCTCACTCTCAACTTTTGGGAATGTATAGGTTTCTTTGTTTTCCTTATACATGATTAACTATTGTGCAAACTTAAATATGAATATGGTACCCTAATTCAACTGCATTAAGTATTTTTTTATAATTATCTTCATCTTTAACTTTGCCTATTTGAGGTCAAACCTGTGAAAGGAGTGTTAAAGTCATCCACTCTCTGTATTTCTAAGTTTTGGCTTCTTATAACTTGATACTACTATATGTTCATGTTTGCCATGACTGTTACAAATTATTGTGGATTGCAAATTTTTCAACATATGAAAAAAAACTTTTGATTGATAAATATTTTCCCTCTTTTAAAATAATCTTTTTAAATAAATTTTAGAATAGTTCTAGATTTATAAAAAAGTTGTAAAGATAATATCCCTTCCACAGTTTTTCCTATTTTTAACATCTTACGTTACCACCATACGTTGGTCACACTAAGAAACCAACACTGGCACATTTTTACTAAGTAAACCTCAGGCTTTATTCAGATTTCACAAGTTTTTTTTTTTTTTTTTTTTTCCCACTAAGGTCCTTCTTGTCTTCCAGGATCTCATCCAACATAAGACATGATGCTTAGTTGTTGTGTTCCCTAGTCTGTGACAGTTTCTCAGTCTTTCCTTGTTTTTCACGATCTTGACAGTTCTAAGAAACATTACTATTTTGTAGACTTTCCCTCAAGTTGAGTATGTTTGATGTTTTTCTCATGGTTAGACTGGACTTACGAGTTTTAGGGACGAGTATACAGAGGTAAAGTGCCCTTCTTACTACATTGTATCAGGGCTTTGTGCTATTGACATGAGTTATTGTTAGTGATGTTAACATTTATCACTTGGCTGAAGTAGTTTTTGCCAGGTCTTCCACTGTAAAATTACTCTCCCACCTTTCCATATTCTGTTATTTGGAAGTAAATCATTAAGAGCAGTCCACACTTATGGTGGGGTAGAGAAAGAGATTAAATTCCACTTCCTGAAAGGGAGATGCCTTTAACATTTAATTACACTTTGAGATTTCCTTTAGTTTAGTATTCAACCTCTGTTGCCTGTCTTTTCATTTTTGTTGATCCTGTATCATTTAATTTTTAGGATGCTTCTTTTATGGTTGGATTTTGTTTTACAAGCCAATGTGTGACCCTTTGTCTTAACAGAGATTTCTAAGGCCTTTTATCTTTACTGATTGATTCTAAAGGATGCTACTTGCTTCTACTGTGTTTGTCAGAAATGCAGCCTCTGACATAGACCACCAACCCTGGGAGTGGCAGGGAGTTGCCCTGTGTAATGCTGGAGCACTTGGCTGTCTTCTCATTAGCAGGGGAGTTTTCTGGATGGGGTCAGCCTTCTTTACATATTGTTGAATTAAGAGAGAGCACTTTAAAACCTTTTTGATACTTTGAGTCATTTCTAGCTAGGAATGTGACCTAAAAAGAAATGTCTTATTTTGTCACACCATGATCTTTCTGGTTCAAATTTTAATAGTGACCATTTGTGTGTTTAGTGTTATCCTGAATGCTTTACATGCAACAGCTTATTTTATCTGCTTGACATTCCAAAGGCTAGACCTTGTTCTTCCCATTTCACAGATGATAAACCAAAGCTCAGTGAACAGTTGTCACTTCTCCTAGGAAATGGCAGGAGTTCGAAAATGAGCTCATTTTACTTTTAAACCTGTGTTTTCTTCCCCTGCACCAAATCCCCCAGTGGACAGAAAAATCCCTAACAGCACATTCCTTCTGCCTCCTACCCTTTCCTGGCGTTTTCCAAAATTTTGCTGTTTATTTACTTCAGGCTGAAAATCGAAGAGGCAATTTTGTATCACTAGCCTGCTCCTGTTAAGTAGGGCAAAAATCAGTAAGTGGTGGTCTAACCCAGAAACACCCACAAAGAAAACAGCGTAGAAGTCACAATGTGAAATTATTAGAAGAGGAAAAAAGCCCACCTTAGATTAATTCAACTCAGTAAACCCAGGATTAGCCCTTGCTGCTATAGAGATGCTTGGGGAGATACGAAGGGAAATTAGATGCAGTATTTACATACAAGGAACTCCCAGACTGTGGTAAGTAAACATGATTTGAATTTCACTAGAATGAGAATATCCAAAACATGAGACTGCATCGTGAAAATAAGGGCTATGTCTTCACTGGCATATAGACGCCATGCCTTGCCTCGGAGTTAGTGACTCAGTTGGAAGGAATGGCCTCAAGTGGCATACTGTTTTTTAGCCAAGAAACTGCTAGTTTCATAAGACCTAACAAGTTTCATAGACCATTCCACTTCTCCCTAAAATACAAGCAAGATTTTTTCAATTTAAAAATTATTTACAGAAATGTTTGTGAACTAGATGCTGCATAGATCTTTCACAAAATTATGAAACATTAGGCTGACATGTTGAGATTTCTAATATTATGGTCTTAATATTGCCCACATAAAAGTGACTACAAATTTTCCCCCCACTGTGAGGAACAGGGTTATTTTTTTTAATAAGTCTTTGATTTAAAAACATAATACATTTGAAGGAAGCAGAATATGTTCTTGTTAGTTTAGTGTTTGCAGAGTGCACGTTTACTATGAAAAATTAAAACTCGGCATACTGTTTTCTATTATCTGATATGAAGTTCCCAAGTATGTTTAAATCGTAGTCATAAAATGTATTTCAAGCTAAAATGTCACATATTTTTAAATCAAAATTTTATGTTTAATCTTCTATCTGATACAGAATATTGTACTTCAGATTTCAGTGGATTATCTTCAAATCTGGTATCTGTTGAAATGGTATTTGTTGAAAAATTAGACATTCTGTTACACATTATCTAATTTGGTAACATTAGAAGTGATGCCAGGTTTTTTATGTGCAGTCTCTGTCCCTCTGAAAAACTTGTAAGGAGAATCCTAGCAGACGCTGGCGACACTAAAAATCTTAGCATACTAAAATTTAAAAGTTTGTAAGTTCCATTGATGAAGGTAGTTAGGAAAGTACTATATTTAGACTAAAGGACATGATGTTAAACCTTGCCTTACATTTTTATTACATCTCAAATTGCAACAAATCAAAAAAGATAAAACTTTACGAGACTACAGTTATTTCTTGTAAGACACTTGCTTGTAAAAATTGTTCTCTGCTTTCATTTATTTTTATCTTTAGTTTAAAAGTTAAAGCCAAGCCAGGAAAAGGAAAAGATGAGAAACCCCAAATCAAGGTAAGCAGTGTTTTAGCAAAGCACTGCATTGTGAAATAAACCAGAATGAACATTATCATGTCACATTAGATGTCCCATATCCCCTCCCCTGCCAACAAAACTTGCTTTACCTTTCTTAGGGATGTTTTCTATATAAAATAGATACTATTTGAGAAACTATTTCTGCATAATTTGTCTTTGAACAAAGTGTTTCATACGGGATGCATTTCTTTTTCTAATCTCCAGCTGATAGAAATAGGAAAGATATCAGGGCTCTGCCTGGTGGTTGAACATTTTTCTATCACTAATATTATAAAAATTAAAAAAGGGCTTGAATTTGACAAGCACTCACATTTGTTTGGGTGTATATCTAAGTTATCCAAACCCCTTACGTTTTCACCTCCCATAATTTCTTCTTGCTTTCAGCTGAGTGGAAGATAATTCAAGAACTTTAAAAAAGGACAGCCACTCAGCAGTTTTTGTGTGGTCAAATGGTCAACAAATTAGTTGTGTGTCAAAGCAAAAAAAAAAAAAAAGGCTTTTATAATGCCAACGTAAATTTCATAGAAGCTTAACAAATTATAAAATATAATAATAATAAAGGCATAATAATTTTAAAAATATGGCCTAAGATACTGTAAAAACAAGAAGAGTGGTTGAAGTTGGATTGATTTGGTTGGTTTCTGCTTTGTTTCCTGCCCCTTCCTGCTCCAAACCTCCTTCCGCTCTATCCTCTAGAGGCCACACACAGACCAACAAAGATCATCATGGTAGCTCAACAAGTATTTTAGAAAGCTCAGCCCACCAGTGGGTGGTACTTAAAATGAAGTCATGTCACCAGCAAGGCAGGATGCTTTGTGTGCCAGAGATAAATTGTGTTTATTAACTAGTTTGTAAGTTTCAACGTTCTTTTCTGCCCTAATTTTCCCAAATATCTTCCTGTTCTTCAAATGAAGGCCTTAATACTGAGCTTGATTCAGACCATTCTCCTTCTCCAGAATTGCACGCTGATTGCTGCGCCCACCAACCAACTGCCACATTGTCGTGTTTGGACAGATCTCCTAGAAATTAGGATGCACCATCTCACCCAAGAGATAAGAAGTCAAAAGCTTTTACTAGCTGTGCCTCATTCCTTCATTCCTTCATTTATTCATTCATTCATCCATGAATTAATTAATACAGTTATATATTTATTTGGTGTGTCCTAGAGTAATTTTTAAGGTAGAAACACCAGAAGTTAGTAACTGATTAGATATAGGGAGAGATAAAAGAGAAGCCTTTACCAATTCCGGGTTTTTTGTTTTTTTTTTTTAAGATTTTATTTATTTATTTGACAGAGAGAGACAGTGAGAGAGGGAACACAAGCAAGGGGAGTGGGAGAGGAAGAAGGAGGCTTCCTGCAGAGCAGGGATCCCGATGTGATGTGGGGCTCCATCCCAGGACCCTGAGATCATGACCTGAGCCGAAGGGAGATGCTTAAGGACTCAGCCACCCAGGCACCCTGACCAATTCCGGTTTTGATAAAAACTTTGCCAGGCAAACTTCTGCTACCTGGGATCCAGACTACCAGCTTTGTACCCCTCCTCCCCTTGACTCCACTGAACAAAATGTACCTTAGAAAAGGGGTTCCTCTGTCCTGGGCCTCCTAAATGCTATCCTCCCCATTCACAGCTTTGTATCTCATGCTACCTGGGGCCTGGGGAAGGCTGCTCCCACTATGGCAAATTTGACCTTGAAGTTCAATTGGAAGCTAAACCTACTTAAGGTTGATAACCTTCTCTTTACTATTTTAATGTAAATGACTATTTAAACCCCACATTCTAAAAGCTACCCTTATAAGAAATAATTGGATAAGCTAAATGTCTATAGGTATTTATGAAGTATAGCAAATTATTTAATAAGCAAATGGTATTTGGCATGTTTTTCTCATCCTCAGAAAACCTTTCTGTGACAACTATGTGATTTTCTTATTGCACTTTGTAACAGAAAGGAAAGACTTAAATGTAGGATTATGACATAAGATGTGATAAAAAAAAGTTGTACTTTTTAAAAAAGTGATCTACATTTTAAGAGTTATGAAACCATGCAAATAAAGGAAGACAGGCTGTTTTCAATGTACATCTTGCATTTCTATAAAATACATCAAGGCAGATATTTTGTATGTAAAACAAACAGCTTTGCACAGAAGGCCCACGATTGATTGCCAGACAGGTGATAAAGACTAGCTTTGACTTGATCTTGTTTTTTCTTTTTTCATACATGAGCAAACTCCATGTTTGAACTCATTAGTTCAAAGCCCACCTTTGTGGGCTAACAACTGGTGATTAGAGCAGACTTAATCCTAATGTGCCTCCCAGAGGTATGCTGACAAAGAGAAAACAGTGGTGATTCTCTCCTTCCTTCACATGAAAATCTATTCTAAAGAGATTATTATAAAAGTTTTCCTTTATCCTCCATATCTTGGAAGAACTTAGGAATGGTAAATACCATCTTTTTGATTATGAAGTTGCAAACAAGTGCTAAGCAGAAAGTGGTTATTTTCCTGGCCTGGTTATGTTCAGACAGTACATAATCTTTTCACACTGGTCTGATAAAGTCTTAAGTCTTTTCTAAGATGTGGGGAAATGAAGTGAAAAACTATTTTAATAGTCTCTGTTCTGATTTTCTCTAGATCTTTTTTATTTCTTTCTGAAAATGTGGGAAGCTAATAAAGCTGGAAGAATGGACTTTAGTTTCAGAAAAAGTAAATTTGTGATTTTATACATGCTCTTGATTAAGCACCTACTGTATGCTTTAATGATACGTTGGTCAATGTCATCTCTTAACATTGAAATTATCCAAAATGTCTAAGTGTTCTCTATGTCAACAGAGTAAACAAACACAAACATCTGTTTAGAGCAAACATATAGTTTCCCTATAAATATATAACTCTATGGAAACAAACAGAAAGTCATTGGAAGGAAAAATAATAGTGTCTCAATATCCTGGAGCATGACAGTATGATTTCCTTGGCTCTAGGACCACTGATTTCTTTCAGAACCTGATGCTTTCTCAGGCTCATAGTTACATATATATGACTGTGTTAACATGTGAGGCATTTGGCACATCATGAAATCATAATCTCAGAGGAATTCACAACTTTTAAGGATGTGAACAAGCTGAGATAATGTAAATGGGTTAGATTTTCAAAATATAAGACAATTTTTACCAATGTATACAAAAGCAAATTTCCATTCTATAAGAAAATTTTCTTTTCTTCATGTCACGACAAGAAACCTGTTAATTCCTTTTTTTTAGACTGTCTTACATATACTCACTTTTTTTTTTCTGGATAAAGCAATCTCGTATTTCTTTTAGCAATAATAATGCCTTCTGTTTTTGCTGATGATACGGGTATATTTAGTTACCTAAGAACATTATTCCTACTTTTTAAGTGGGCATTACTTTAATATTTTAAAATCTTTTTTTCTTAAAGAAATAAAATGAAAGAATATGTTTGCAGAGAACACAGGATGGCTAGCCTAGTGATCCTCCTTTCTTTCAACTACAATATTTTTTTCTTATAAGTAATCTGAATAAATAGTAAATATTTGTCTTCTCCCAGGATAACTTTGGAACATTAATAAATAAAAAATATATATTTAAAATGAAATAATGTTTAAAAGTATAAATTTTTAAACAAATAAAATATAGTTACTATTGAAATATCCAGCAAAAAAAGATAAGAGACAAGTAAAAAAGTAAAATACCAAAATATCTACCTTTGAAAAATCAGGGGGAGGGGCGCCTGGGTGGCACAGTGTGTTAAGCATCTGCCTTCGACTCGGGTCATGATCCCAGGATCCTGGGATAGAGCCCTGCATTGGGCTCCCTGCTCAGCCGAGAGCCTGCTTCTCCCTCTCCCTCTGCTGCTGCTCTGTCTACTTGTGCTCTTTCTCTACCTCTCTGCCAAATAAATAAATAAAATCTTTCAAAAAAAAAGAAAAAGAAAAATCGGGGGGGGGGGAGATTAGATAAGAGAAAAAGAAGTAGGATAACCTATAACCCCATGACCCAGATAGAATCTATATTAACATGTTGATGAGTACCCTTCAGAATTTTTTCTATATGTATATAATCAGTGTCTGGGGTTAGCAGTTTGGGGAAGTGAAATAATGCTACATTTCTTTATTTGTGCAAGTCTAAATATTCTGACTTTGGTGGCCAAAGATTCTCAAAAATCCCTAGCTAATTCTGACTCTAGGAGAATCCATCTTTATGCTAGTCTCTGCTCTCTTTTGGGAGAAGAAAATCTCAGCTATGACCTTTGAAGCAATCTCTCTCCTTGTAGTCCTCAAGACTGTGACCATCCCAACCTCAGTGATCTGTGGTTTCCAGCACCTTCTTCGTCAGGCCTCCTGCATTCTGCTAGTGGAACCAGAATTTAAATTTACTTCAGTTAGATCAGAGGTCAGCAAACATTTTCTGTAAGGGTCCAGATAATAAATGTTTTAAAATTTGTGGGCCAAGAGAAAATATTAGGGACATTGTGTAGGTACTTATATAATAA
The DNA here is from genome assembly GCF_011800145.1 of Mirounga leonina. NCBI lineage: Eukaryota > Metazoa > Chordata > Mammalia > Carnivora > Phocidae > Mirounga > Mirounga leonina. The sequence continues at coordinate 75,528,044 of NW_023270807.1, forward strand.
GATAAAAAAATTTCTATACTTCTATATCAATGAAATGTAAATATAATAGTAGTAGTAGTAGTAGTAATGATTGCATACTAGAGTAGACAAATTATTTTGAGAACTACAAAATAGTATTTTGTAATACAGGACTGCAAATGAAAAGAATGGAATTTTGTTTTTGGGGGGAGGGATGTGACATTTTAGTTAAATGTTAAATTTTAGTTAGTGTTCCCTATCATCAAAATCAATGCAAATATTCATCTGTTAATGGTATCTGTAATGAGATTTTATGTATTTCATCTTTCAGAATGTATTTTCACAGGGATAATGCTGCCAAATCCTGTTATCAGTCCACCAGCATATGATCTTAATCATATTTAAAACTTGAAATACATTAACAAAATTCTATTAGATTCTTCTTTTGTTGTTTGCCTTTTAGTATGTCATTACATTGCAGATTAATCACTTCCAACTGAAGAGTAGGTGAAAGCTTTTCAATTGCACAGTTAAATGTATTTTGAAATAATAAAATTTCCTTTCCACTTGCATCGAGGTCTGAATTACGCTGCTGGAGCTGTAGTTTGAGCTCAGAAAATACACATGCTGCAAATTTGCATGGAGAGAGAAATCTTGACTGTTGTTTTAACTTTTTCCAGCACATGATGTGTATAAGCAGCTTAAAATTATTTGTGATTCAAGAAAATATTAGTTGTCGAAATGACTTCATTGCAGTAGGTTTCACATACACACTCTGTATTGCCTTGAAATTTTAGATTTAATTGATTAGGAGACATTATCAAGGCCACAACAAAAGCTAACTTCCAAAGCTATTTAATATTAAAAATACTGATCGAGGGCAGTTCTTGTTTGAGAAATTTCACAAGCTTAGTGAATTTGTCCAACGAAGCCATTTCCTGCTCAGCACATATTTTCACCATTAAGTGGAATGTATCGTAGCAGATTCCACTGCAGATTGTACTGAATGAGTGACTTCTCAACTTGGAAAGAAAGAAAATATTCTCTCCTATAATATCCCACACAGGTTGTTCACAGACCCTAATTCTTCAGTCATGATAGACTCAGCATTGATTCCTCAAATGAATAACAATTGAGTATTGGTGATATCTGTTAATTCACCAGGAACCAAGGAAAACCACTAAAAGTCATTTCTTTTGTTTTTTAACTGACCATTGAGGTTACCTCTTAGATATCTTCAACTCTTTGAAGGATATTCTCACCAAAAGGCTTAAACAGATTTATTTTCTCTAGCTATATTTCCTGCACTGCCACAATCAAATATGATCTAATTAATTCACCATTTGTAAATGTCTTCCCTTACTTGGCTGACAAGTGAGCAATTTGAATACTTACTTTTGTTGCAGTCTTATTTTTCATTTCTTATTTTTGTGAAGAAAAATTCTGCTCTGATAAAATATTCCACATTAAATATTCTAATTTTTATGATCATTGCTTTTCTTTGAGTTGGAAATATTGTCTAGAATGTTTAGTCTGGTAATGATGTACACTCATTTAGTTTATCTATAGTGTCACTCCATAATAAACACCACCATTCACTATCTAATGCAATAATAAATAACCCATACTCCACTGTACCTTAAAAGCATAACTTTCAAAGTCCAATTTTCTCTTTTTCTTTTGTTTTGACATGATAGACACAAACTGGTAATTTATAAAAATCATCTTGTGGTACAGTAATATGTAAGACATTTGAAATGCTATTGAGTTATAATTACATCACTGTGATTTGCAGTGCACTGAGCAAGAATGTGAAGCGATGAGAGTGTCATATAAGGTCTCTGTTGTAACTATTTAACTTTGTCAATATAGCATGAAAGCAACAATATATGGAACATAAACCAATAAATGTGCCTGTGTTCCAATATTACTTTATTTATGAATACTGACTTTTGAATTTCATGTGTCATGAAATACTATTCTTTTCAGTTAATCTCAACCATTTAAAAACATTAAAAATATTCTTGGCTCATAGGCTGTACAAAAACAGGCAGAGGGTCAGATTTGATCCATGGGTCAGAACTTGCCAAATCTTATTCAGACTAAAAGCTTCATATCCCTGCCATTTCTTCCACTATTCACGAAAGAAAAGAAGAAGGAAGAGGAGGAGGAAAAGGGATTTTATGGTACAACTCACTAAAGTCTGCTTCTTGTGGTCAAAGTTAGCTCATTTCTTCTCTCTAGAATCACACTTGGACATCCTTATGCCTCTAGTTTTATACTGAGAATATGATGGAAGAATGAGTTCCTAAAATCTTAAGATTTAGGATTAATGACTTCTTAGGATTATTGGTTAGTGAGAATAGGCACTGACTTGTCCTCCCTACCATAATAAAAACCATTAAATAAGGTAGTGCAATGTTGGTAAATTTTCAAATGTCTGGACTGCTCAATCTTACTCATGTCCACATTGTTGGTATAAGTTTTGTGCATGTATTATATCTAAACGGGAGCTTTCCCTACTATGTGTTCTCCCTTTTCAAGCACATACTTTTAGAAGGGGAAATCATAAAGAATTTAATTGGAGCTGCTACTTCTTAGGAGGGGAAGCCACTCGTATTTAGAATGATGTCTTTGGAAGGATAGAACACTCAGTTGGGGCATGAAAAGGTCAGATGCTTCTTAAAATCTTTATGATGAGCCTAAAGTTCTAAAAAGAACAAGCCAAAGTAAAGATAAAAGATTAAAAGTAGCCTTTCATTTTTCACACACACACTATGTATGCATGCATGTATTTTGGGTTTCAGTTTTGGTTTTATAATCTTAGCGCTCACCTTGATGAGCTTTACCTACTAAATGATCAAGTGTGAAAAGAAGCCATCTTTTCTGCTGAAGTATGTACTGAAACTGAATTAGAACAATCATATTTACTTTTAATCATGAAATGAGGGTGCATCTCAACTTCCTGAACAAAAGAGATTCTCAAACATGTAACCAAAGTCGGAGATGCCATTTAAGTTGCTGGACATAAAAGAGACCAAAAAGAGAAATCTCTGTCTGCTGAGGAAAGTGGTAAGATTGACCAAACAAGGGGTAAAGGACTAAGATAGGAAGATGAAGAAGAATTTCCTCTAAAAAAAAAAAGGATTGGGAAGGAAGGAGTTTTGTAAGCATCTAAATGTGAGAGTATGAAGGAGTAACCGCATTAACTACATTGGAAGCAGTTCAATCTTCTTTTCCTTCTCATTTTATTACCATCTGGAAGTTTCCTTAAATCATGAATTTTGCATATAAGCATGTTTAATGTAGCAGAGGCTAGTGATGCAAGGTGTTCAGGGGGAGGATAGATTGAGAAATGGGCAGAAGAAATATAAGATTATAGGTATCCTTTTAGACCTTTTAGAGGATTGTCCCCAGTTCTTTAAGAGTGTATGTCTTTGATTGCCTAGGCTATTTTGCAACTCCATAGGGGTAGGAAACTGATAACTTACAGGAGACTACAGGTAATGCTGAGGAATCTTTTCCATAGCAATGCAAATGAAATTGTCCCTTAGAAATATAATCAATTTAAAAATTAACATTACCCTATAACAGTTGTTCTCAAAGTATGATTCAGAGTCCCTTCAGTGTCCCGAAGACCACTTCCAGAGGACTAAAAGGTCAAAACTATTTTCATAATAATACTAAGATATATCTGCCTTTTCACTTTTATTCTTTCACAAGTTTACAGTGGAGTTTTCCAGAAGCAGCATGATATATGATATCACCACAGATGAATGCAGAGGCAGATATGAGAATCCAGATGTTTTCTATCAAGCCAGACATTAAAGAGATTTGCAAAAATGTAAAACAGTGCTACTCTTCTCACTAAATTTGTGTTTGTTTTGGAAAGTATAGGTAATTTTCATAAATATATTACTTATGATTTAAAGTACTACTTCTCACCTAAAAATCACATAGCCATTATATTTATTGTAGTATTTTAGGATTTCAATTTTTTGTATTTAAATTTTGATACATTTGTAATTTATTTTACTACACGGCATAAGGTAAGGATCTTTTTTTCTCAAGTGGTTGGCTAGCTCCCTTATCAAAGAGACTTTCCTTTCATGATGATTTGAAATGGCACCTCTACCGTATATGAGATGCTTATATATACTCGGTTACTTGTGGGTCTTCTAGTACATTACACTAATTTCCTTCTATTATAGTGCCAGTTACAGAATTTTTAAACTATTAAAATTATATATTTTAATGTAGAGTACAGCAAAGGCACCTTCACTGTTTTTTTTCACATTTCTTTTCCAAAATAAAATTCTTCTTAAAGAAGTAAACATGTTAAAAAATAACAAGTAAATACATGAATTACGTGTAAACTGTTAGCAAAGCATTGAATAGTCTTTTTTACCCCGTTCCAGAAGGATTTTATTTTTTTCCAGTTTTACTGAGATATCATTGCTATGTAACATGGTGTAAGTTTTAGGTATACAACATCATAATACAGGCAAAGTAGTATTTGTAGTATTTCAACTGAAACTGTGATCAGGAAAGAAAAATATGTAATTGCATTTACTATATTGACGTGGGAAGCTGGAGTATTCTCTTTGGTTCTTAACTTTAGTGAAGCATGCAGATGTGTAGATGAACATTACCATTACTCTTACTCATACTATGGTCTTCTGTCATACTTGAAATAGGCTGCTTTAATTATCTGGTTCTACATAGGAAAGAAATATTAAGACTTAAAGTCTATAATGGCTAATGGCTCATAATTCATTAAAACTTTTCATACTAAGGGAAAAAATATATGTATACATTGTGAAATGATTACCACATTAAATTAATGTGTATCATCTCACATATAGTTTTTTTTTTTTTATTGTGATGAGAACTTTTTTTTTTAAAGATTTTATTTATTTATTTGAGAGAGCGAGAATGAGAGAGAGTACATGAGAGGGGGGAGGGTCAGAGGGAGAAGCAGGCTCCTCGCTGAGCAGGGAGCCCAATGCGGGACTCGATCCCGGGACTCCAGGATCATGACCTGAGCCGAAGGCAGTCGCTTAACCAACTGAGCCACCCAGGCGCCCATGATGAGAACTTTTAAGATCCACTCTCTTAGCAGCTTTCAAATATATGATATAGTTTTGAATAGTCTTTAGATAGAGTTCAAACTCAGTCTATAAAACCCCAAACTCTATTGAACAATTATAATGTGTCACCTACCTTATAAAGTGCTTTACATTGACATATATATTAGTTTTGGTTAACTCTTCTTTCTTAAGCAATGTCTCAATTTATGTTTTAATCTTAGATGGAATACAAGATATCCAAAAAGTACTAATGTATCCGCTCAAAATTTACCTGTATTTACTATTTTTTCTTTCCAAATCACTAGCTGCTCTTTCTTATAGTTAATTATTAGTTTGAAAAGAACAAGAATTCTAATATATTTTCACTTTCAGCAAGATTGCTATTATGTGCACTAAAACAGCCATTGTTGGCCAAAAACAAGGTGGCATAATTTCCTCTGCTTCATTTTATGAAGTTGTCATGATTCTGTAGACACTTGCCTTGGAAGTTTCCTCTTCTACTTCTTTATAATAGCAGTAAAAAATGGCATGTCAAGAGACAAGGCAAATTGGCAATGTCATAAAAAAATTTTATTCTCTAAAATTGTTTACTATCTTTTACTTTGGCAAATATTAACAAATAAAGATTAGCTACTGTGATGGTTAATTATATATGTCAACTTGACTGGCCATGAGGTATCCAGATCAAATATTTCTGGGTATATATGGGAGAGTGTTTCTGGATGAGATTTGCATTTGAATCAACGGGCTCAGTAAAATAGATTGCCCTCCTCAATGTAGGTAGGCATCATCCAATCTACTGAGAGCCTGAATAGAATGAAAGGTGAAGAAAGGAAAAATTCTCTCTCTCTCTTTTTTTCCTGCTTCACTGTTGAGTTGGGATATCTCATATCTTCTACTTTCTGATGGGGATTTATGCCCCTGGCTCCTCTCAGTCTCAGGCTTTTAGACTCAGACTGAATTATATCATTGGCTTTCTTGGGTCTCCAACTCTCCGAGGGCAGATCGTGGGACTTCTCAGCTTTCATAATCATGTGAGCCAATTCCTCATAATAAATCTCCTGTTTTTTGTGTGTGTGTATATATATACCTTTGGTATAAAAAAATTTAGGAAAAGCCGCAAGAATAACAGCTGTAGCATTTTAGGAACATATTTGAGTGGCTACTCCATAGTTCCCTGTACATTCTAATTATTCATCCATTTATATGTACTATTTCCTAAATGTCTCTTATAAGTGGTTTTAATTGCTTTCTCTTCTCTATTTTTCAGTTTAATTTATATAATATGAAGCTATATGCATTATAGCTATATGGTTCTTCATATGAATGTTCCTTTTCTTTACTCAGTTCTTCAGGCTTTCTATATAAAATGTCTTGGCATAGCTAACTTATTCCACATTTCACTGCCTTTGAAATTCCAAAAGGGGTTTCCTGTGCTCTGTTGGCTTTTCCCAATTTCCTTCTTTTCTTTTTCTCCCAGATTCTTCTGGGCAGTAATATCAAATAACTATGAGGACATCTGATACTTCCAGAGAGAGGATTTTCTGTTAAAAAAAAAAACTTTCTGGAAACAGGAAATCATTTTTAGTTGACCACATTCAGAGTTCCAAAGCTAAGAGCTTTGGAAAGTTTTATTTTATTGCTTTTTGATGTTAGCATAATGTAGGCTCTCATACTTAGGATGTCTTTGGAATTATTACTTTAGAAAATGATATACATAAATATGCTTTGCAGAATGCAGCCTTATGTATGTGCCAATCGTTATCACCTATCTATCTATTATCTAACTATCTATCATCTATCTATGACCTTCTGCAAAATAAACAATGTATGTTAAACAATAGAACTATATAAGACAAACAAACAAAACTGGAATGATAATCAGTGATATACAACATAATATGAAGGAAATTATTTTGGTACTCCATGAAGAATTGTTTTAATATATATTTATGTTTATGTGTTTGCTTCTGAATATGCAAATTAATTTTATAAATTATAAAAAGTTTAGAAGAAGGCAAGGAATATAACAACACAATTATAATGTATTAGTTTTGTTCATGTGGAAACAATGATAATAGCACTACTTTGACCCAAGTAATCTGAGTTTAAGTTATAGAATCTATAGTAAACCCACTGAAATAGAATTAAACACAGGGAGTTGGATAACATTCCTTCTCCACTTTATTTGCATCTCTGTGTTCAAAAATGTAAATTGCCAAGCAACAGAAAGAAAAATTAGTGGATTACCACTTTCACAATGCTTTATTTTGGGTTGCATTGGGTAAGACTCATGGAGAAGACTGAAACACAGGTTAAGTGCTCATGAGTTCTGAAATGTCATTAGTTCATTTTGTACAACTATCTTGGAAAACTAAAAGAAAACCAAAGATACATCAACTTTTTTTTTTTCTTTATGTGCCGTGTATCGTGACGTACATGAAGAAGAGTCATCATCTCCTCTGGTGACCTGAGTTTGGACCTGCCTAGGAGAGAGTGAATGACTTCATGCTGGAACATGCTGAAGCTGGAGCCTCCTGGCAGCAGAAGCATCATGGCTGCCCCTCTAAGGGAACTGAGGATTTTAAAGAACATCAGATGTATAGAGAGTTCTACCAGGAAATGACTGTCACAGTTGCTACTGCCTAGAGAGGAAGCACTGTAACCATAATAATCACTGAGAGCAGAGGGAAGTATGAGAAGCAGTGGAAGGAGAGCTGCCTGGACTTGCATCTTTTGCTAACTGGAATTGCCACTGACAGCATTGATCCAAAAAGTTCAGCTCCCACCTCTCTACTGGGTTACAAAGTTTATAAAGATTTAGAATGGAAAGGACAAGGGGAAAAGGATAAAAACGTAGTGAAGTGGTTTATCATTCAATTTAGTGCAATTTAACGTGTGCTTTTCTTGTACATTCAGTGCTAGCTTACCACATTTGCTAAGCCTCTTATGTCTTTGAAACTTTGTTGTTGTTTTTTTTAAGATTTTAAGATTTTATTTATTTATTTAAGAGAGAGAGTATGAGTGGAGTGGAGGGGCAGAGAGAGAAGCAGACTCTCTGCAGCAGGGGGCCCGCCGCCATGCTGCTCCATCCCAGGACCCTGGGATCATGACCTGAGCCAAAAGCAGATGCTTAACCAACTGAGCCACCCAGGTGCCCTGAACCTTAGTTTTAAACATCTATAACTACAGTTGTCAGCTTTTTAGGGTTTTGTGGGAAGAACTGATTCACATGGGCTTGACCTACAGAAGCCTGGGTTATACCAGAATCAATGATTGCACTAATGAGGAATTTTTAAGCACTTACTAATGTTCAATAAATTGTACTGGGCTAATTACAAAAAGGATGCCTAAATATGGTTCAGAGTGTCCCATTTCATATTTTTTTCCCTAAGGGGGCTCACCTGACTGGGAACAGTATTTGTGTTCATATTTTCCAGCTCATTACCTTATGCTAGGTACAGCTACCTAGAAAAGACCCATCTACGTAAGGGTTGTTTTAATCATATTGTAGTAAAATCCATGCCAAGAATAGCTGGTATTCACAGGGTGCTACAGCAGGTGCTATGAGTGGATTTCCTGCTGAAGAGCCAGATGCTTCTGAAAGAAGAAGTGTTGCCAGCTAGACTGACAATCCCTGCACATGGGTGTTGCCAGGTAAAATAGTCTTCTTCACCCTAGACCACTGCTCACCAAAAGGTTTGGCCTGCCTGTTTAAAATTATAGCCTCAGAGTTTCCTTGGACTGTGCTAGAAGCATCTTTCCAAGTTCAGTGTTTTCAGCACACCAACTTAACCTCTTTTGTCCTTTATACTTCGCTACCTTTTTTCACTGCATACTCAATTTACACTTAAAAACATTAGTCTTAGAGACTATGAGTGACTGGGCCAGTGGAAATATGTTCACAGAATTTATTGGAGAAAATAAAATTGGTTGCTAAACTGAATTCAATTTAAAACTTCAAGAGGCTATATCTGATTTCTTCTGAGTGAACTGAGATGAATATTGATGTCCATCCCTGTGTGCTGAGATTTCTTGTTACTGCCAGTAACATGGTGTCTTTCCTTAGCCTCTGATCGTGGCAAAATCCTATTTTATTTTTAAATGAAATTTCTGGAAAATACAGAAAGTTAGACTGAAAAAGTAAAAAGAAAGCATCTATGATTTCATAATATCCAACAACTATATTGATATATTTGTATTTGTCTAAAAATATACATTTTCTATACATGTGCCCTGTATTTTCTTGACCATTATTTGTTAAGTGAATATTTATGGAGCATGTGTTAACCTTGATCCCTGGATCTTCTACCTATTCCTTTATTTTATCCTCCCTGAAATCCTACGAATTAGGTACTATATTTTACAGCTGAGGAAACTGAAGTTCAGAGAAGTTCAGTCAAAACCCTATACCACAGAGTAAAGGAAGGGTTGAGATTCACACCTAGGTCTGTGAGAATGACCATTTGTTAGTTCTTACTGTTTATTGCCAATGCTGCAAAGGAGGTCACAGACACAAATATGCATAAAGATGGATAATCTGCTTTTGTAAGGGGGGAAAACTGGGTTATGTTTTCTGAAAATTGTTAATGCATTTATGGTTACGTTCAGCCACTGAGGAGACCACTGAGACCTAGAGGTCCTTCTAAAGTAAATGTCGCCTTTCACAATCAGAGACATTTGGCAGTCCTAACTGAGCCACATGTGTTCATTTCTCATACATGTGGCAGCAAACAGATGTGCAGACACTGCAAAGCAGAGAGGAGCTTGTGCTGCAGACTATTTTGTCCCAAATTTGACATTTAAGTTCTCTAGGGAAATGTTACATCATTGAAGTTATATGCAGTGCTAGCAAAAGCACAAGAGATTTTAATGTTTTTTTAAACAAATGGACAATTAAGAAACATGATGCAGCTCAAATATATTTACTTTAACTTAAAGTGGATTCAAATCATTGGGTTCAGATTTTCCTGATTACAAGGGTGATTATACAAAGTTTAGCTTGGGCTTAAGGGTTAGGCTGCGTATGTTGAAAAATTGATCTGTATCAACATCTGCACTTTACCTCAGTTTCCCTGAAAAGTTGGGATAATAATGCCTCTGAGTGCTATTGTGAGGAACAGTGGATAATCCATGAAAAGTACTCGGGACAACGGCTGACCTATGGTTCGCATTTAAGAAATGCTAGCAGTTCAACACTAGAATGGGTTAGTCAATGGAATCCATAACTTGTGAATGTATACTCTTCTAATTTTTAATGGGTTTTGTATATTTCTTTTCATCGTGCAGTACATGATTTAAAATTCAGGAAAAAAACTCCAAACATACTTGACTCAAAACCATTGTGCCTTGACTGCCATCTCATTGTTCTTTTCACCATACTTGCTTAGTCTTCATGATTTAGTTCAACATTAAGCATTCTCTCATTCCTTTTCTTGTTTTACATCAATTGCCAAGTCACTTAAAGTACGAATCATATATTTTTATTATGTTTATTAGTTTTGCATCTCTGTGTTCTCAGTATTTTTTTCTATCATTTTAATGATTTATCCAAATTCCAAATCACAATGTTTAAAACCACGAAATTAAAATTATCAGGTACAGAAAAAAAAAAAAACCTATTAAGCAAAATGAGCATTAGCAAATGAGAAAAAAAAGGGACTCTAAATCCTTGTGCTGTTCTTCAGTCAGTGTGACCTTGGGTGGATCACTCATAATTCCCTGGTTCAGCTTCTTCATCTGTAAAATAAAGATCATAATATCTGCCAGGCCTTCCTCCAAGGATATTGTGAAATAAGGTATTACGTGTAGACCGTCTGTAAACACTATAGTCTGAGAGTATGAGAGCTTGTTTATTTAAAACTTCATGGTGAGAGATAAGATAAAATAAGTAAAAGCCCCTGTAAGCTGTATACAAAGTGCCTGTGTTACACATGATGCTGTATGAGATCTTATTTATTTAATCCCTTATGATGGAGGTGCTATGGTATGATGTGGTGTTTTGCAACATAGTAGAGGCTTTCCTGGAAAGACAGCACACAACATTAAGTAGAACCTGATAAAGGCCAAATAAGCGGTCTTGAGAACGTGTACTGTATGGTGTCCAGAAATGGAAATGAGAACTGGGACTGGCTGGTTTCTTCAAGGAGCATGTACAAAGAGATGGGTTTTTGACCCCAACATGGCATGTGGGGTAGGATTGAAATAAAGAGAGGACAGAAGTGGGGGTTCCAGATGGAGGACCAGCCTCAGGGACATATAGAGAGGTAGTCAAGCACAAATGCGAAGAAATGGAATGATCTGGATGCAGCAGAGCTTTCCTGTAGGGAAGTCGTGGGAGATGCAACTGGCAAGACTGAGCAAGTCTAAATGGAATGCCAAGAGAATGATGTACTTTGTTAACACAGCATATTTAAAAGGAAAGCCACTGAAGGATTTTTGAGCAGGAGAATAATGTGGTAAAAACTGTGAACTCTAGCTTCAGACAAACTAATTTCTAATCCAAATTGGCCTTTTCACCAATATTTTCTTAGGCAATGCTTACTGGACATGCATGATGCTGTGGAAAAAGTGTGAGTCTGGGAATCAAGGGAGGACCTCTGGAATGTGAGGCCTCTTTTCTGGACCTACCTTTGGGCCTGCATGGCAGGCAAAGCCATTGTCTTACATCCTGGCTCTTTCCCATCCCTTCTGGAAGCACTTCTGCTACATTTTTATTTCATTGGATTCTTATCTGTGTTCCTCCAGGTTAAGAATACAAAAACAGGTTAAAAGATGTTTTCTCAAAAAGGTTCCAAACTGTCCTGTCTGCCATTAATTCTTTTTCCATTTCTTTATTGCTCAATCTCCTTTAGTTGATCACGTTGCTTTTCAGCATACAGTATGTTACTACATCACAATTAGAAGCATATGATTACATTTTAAATGACCACTTCCTGTCCAGATCCATCATTAAAATGCTTTGTCACCAACAAATTCCAACTCATATTTAATGTTATTTTAACATCAAATATGTTCTTATTATCTAAAATTATCATAAGCCAAGCTTTATGTAGAGAGTTTGAAAATCATCTTTGTATCTATAGAGGCTTATGTCAATCTTATTTGTGGCCAAAAAGAAAAATATTTGATTCTAAAGTTATTTTTTGGGTCCCCTATTTGATTATTTAGATACTGACATGCTAAATGTAAGATTTCTCTTCCCTTTTCTTTTTTTATTAGGGAAAATAAAATCAACCTACCCATCTGCCCTCAGTCTCTCTAAACTAGAAAGAGGAGATAACTTAAGTTTTCTTATATTCCTTGCCATTTATCTCAGCTTGCATAGAGTGGCAGAAACCCATGGTTCTACATACATATGTGGATTTGAAACCAGCATTATTTAAACCATGCTCCACAAAACCTAAGTAGTACACAAAGGGCATGTCTGCTATAACTTCTGAGCCAATAAAGAGGACTGACTAGAATCATAAAGCTATCCTACTAAAGTATAAAATAGAAATACGGGAGACTGAATGGCCACAGTAGAGAATCCAGAACCACAATTTCTAAGTTTCTATTTATTTCTTTCTCAGAGTCATGGGGTATGACTTGACATAAATTATCTCAATGTCAAGAACGTGTTCTTATTTTACTTTTCACATTGTAAAGTTATATAGATATTCTATGTCCAAAATACTAATGGACTATCTATAGATTAATTTGAGGTCCTTGGAAAACAAACATTAAACAATTATGGAAATCACTGATGGTGATTTATGAGTGTGGAAACCTATGATAATATCATTGCCATCTGAGTTTTAAGTTGTTATAAATGAAAATAAATTTAGAACACCATTACTACGAATTTATTCCCAATGCCAGTATATCAGTAACATTTTACAGATATAAAATAATCATTTCAAAATGCTATTTTAGGGTATTTACCTTTTATTTTATTATTGCTTCATTTAGAATGTTCAGAGGTAAAATTATCTGGAACTAGACATCAAAATGGCCAATATATATCCCTGGTTTTTAAATAACTTGGTTGTGGTCTTTTATGATTTTTCTTTGGGGAATTATTTAGGTAAGACTACTCTTTCAAATAAAAATTTGAGTTAATTAAAAAGGATTTTTATTAAAAACCCTAATTCCTACTAAGAAAATCAGAATTCATTACTGAAACAAGATGCAAAAAAGAAAACACCATGAACTCCTTAAGACTAAAAATATCTCTTGCCACTTTTTGAAAGCTATGCTTTCATAAATTTCATTTTCAATGCCAACATTTCTTCCAGATGATGAAATAAGTTGAAAATTGAACATTTTAAATCAAAGAAAGTATGCTTGTGCTAGGTGGGGAGAGGGACGGAAAAGATTTAATCTTTAGAACTATATGTAATTCCAAGTTCAGTTATTAATTCTCACCTTTTATTTTATTTTATTTTATTTTAAGATTTTATTTGTTTATTTGACAGAGAGAGACACAGCGAGAGAGGGAACACAAGCAGGGGGAATGGGAGAAGGAGAAGCAGGCTTCCCGCCGAGCAGGGAGCCCGACGCGGGGCTCGATCCCAGGACCCTGAGATCATGACCTGAGCCGAAGGCAGACAGTTAACGACTGAGCCACCCAGGCGCCCCAATTCTCACCTTTTAAACTGAAGAAGTCATTAATACATGTTTAATATCAATTATGCACATGTCTATGGCATGATTCAAATAACATACAAGACGTGATCATTGGTTATATCTAAATGGGAAATAAGTAAATGTGTATGTTTATAGGTACATATGTAAGAGGATGAGAAAGGCTATATAACTGTCAGAGCACATTTAGGAAACACAAAAATTAGGTTTTAATATACTGTCACAGAAATATGTACATGAATAGGAAACTGGAGACAATAGATTAATTAAACTATATAGTTTAAGGAAAAGGTGAGATTACATAGTTTAATGGACAGGAAAGTGATTTTGCAGCGAGAAAGCAAAGAAGTACCATGCGTCACATATCTGTGTGTGACCATCCAGAGCCATGCCACTTCTTTTTCATCTGTCCTCTGCCTCAAAAATGGGCCTGCATTGACTACATTAATAGGGCTCTGGTATACTCTGGCTTTTGGATGAGTTTGGGACTTTTATTTCTTCCAAGTTCTGCTAATCTCTCCCTTTCTTCAGCCCTTAGGGTTTAAGAGTGGTAAAACCTCATTTCCGTCAGCCCCCACTCCTGCCCTATCTGTGGTAATTAAAAATCAAACTTTTATAATGTCACTTTGCAAATAAATACTTATCTAATGATCTCTTTTCTGGAGGAACCTTGGCTGATACATTAGTTGCCCCCAGAAAACAGATGCCTTGAAATGAGATTCTAGTATTGGTATGCCATATATGCGAGGAGTGCAGGGATAACCTCTTTGCTGGGGGTGTGCAGAATCAGATAGGGGTAATTCATGAAATCTTGTAACATTATAAATATTCAGATTATCACTATGGTTTCACAGGATGATAAGCTGGTAGAGATCAATTGGCTGTGGCACTTAGCTGCTCTGATAGTTAAAATTTTAGAGTCTCTTAGCTTCTTCTTATAGTCCTAGAGAATATAGGGAAAAAAAGAGAATTAAGGCTATGAACATCTAATTATGAATATGCTGAGTCACAAGGTTTCCTGAGTAACTATGAAAGACACAGCTGACCACCAAGCTCAGGGTATGACTCTGAAGGTTGCAGAGTCAGAGCACTAATTATCAACTGGACCTGCCAGATCCCTCAATATGCTAAGGGAAAGGCAATTATCAGTAAACAGTGGAACCCTGTCTCACTGAATGGGACATACGAGTAGACATAGATGAAGTTAAGAACTATGAATCTCCAAATTCTCTTGAACCTCCCTTACCTCAAAAGCAAACATTGACTCTCTTCAGACTCTCTCCCATCAGTGGGCCCATCAAGAGAGTCAGAACTCAGCATAGCTAGGACTGAGGGTACAAGGCTGATTCACAGAAAGAGGAATGAAGTTTCAAGTCATCTCACCAGTTAAAAAACCTTCATCTACCAGAAGTACTTGCAGAGGATAAAGGGACATAGAAATGGAAAGGGGGAGTAGGCGGTTATGATAATCAATTTATGCTAGCAGCTGACTACAGAGAAAGAATTCAGAAGCTGTGTTTCATGATACTCCATTATTTTTTCTTCTCTTTTTCTCATGAATTTCTTATATGAAGAATAACAGTAGTAGCTAACATTTTAGACTTTGGGAAGGAATATAACTGAATTGATATTACCCCATGATGATATATTACCTGATGGGACTGTTCACTGGTTGCAGACACAGGCTTTCCACCCAGACAAAGTCAATATTGGGTGCTGAGGGGCAAAAAATGCTAACTCATCTTGTACTACAACAAAAAGCCTCCCACACCCTCTGACTTCCCATCAAGGGGGAGTCTAGCAGAAGACAGGAAGTAGTGAGGAGAATGATGTCAGGAAACCTCTTCCTTTGGCTCCATTCTATTGAGGTTACCTAGGACTGGCTATGCTCTCAATGGGAAACCCTGCTCTTCCCCAAGTAGACTTCTCCTCTCACTCTTTTCCTGGTGAGTTCTCCTCCCACCTCTCTGGTCATGGGATGGAGGGAGGAGTAGGAGCCCTATTGTGGTTGGTCTCAGGTCCCTGCATGATCTAGTTGTTTCCCAAACTCCATTCACACCTTGGGCATTAGTCCCTTTGTAAATAAACCTTACTTTAGTTACTTTGATGCGAGTGAGCCATCTGTTTCCTGTGAGGAAGGACCTTGACTGACACAGATGAATGATAACAAACATGCCAAAACCAACTTTAGAATATGCAGAGGCAAATTTGGCAAGCTTCACTGTAAAAAACAAAACAACAACAACAACAAAAAAAACAAAAAAATCCTCACTAAGAATTTTCCCCTATTGTGTATATTATCTGAAAAAGATGTCACTGAGTCATCGCCTAAGAGAACATAGATTTTGAGCTCCAGTCATTTCTAAAATGATACTGACATTCTCCATAAGGGCCACTAAATGTCCAGGTCATGGAATGACTGGGGTCTAGAGTAGTAATGCTTTGGAACCACTTAGTGAAGGTAATCTCTTCTAGCAACCTTAAAAATGTCTACTAATACAAAACCATTTACCGTACCATTAATACAAAACTATTTACCATAATTAATGTTCAAATTCCCCCTTTTTAGTTTTACATCTGTATACTCAGTCTAAATAAGCATGACATCATCATGTAAATCATGTGTTTTCAGAGCTTTCAAATAACAATGTAGATTTTTACCGATTCATTCAATCTCTCTTGCTTATTTCTCTCTAGTGACTAATGGCAAGTAATCAGAGATGGTAACTCATCTGTAATTAGGTTTTCTATCTAGTTGCCTGTCTACTAAGGGTTAATAAACTGTGTCAAAATATAAAAACACATTCCAAGTCATTAAAATCCATTAGCTTTGCTGTTTTACCTAAAAACCAAACCAAATTAAAGGAAAATGTTTGTCCTAAGCTGGAATTGGGTTAGTTCTTTTTCCTTTAATATGACACGTTCATTAATTCAGCCAACATTTGAACATCAACAAGTGTTAGTTTAGGTACTAGTGATAAAAACAACACAAAGGAAAAAGAAAAAGAAAAAAAACTAAATAGCACATGAGTCTTCCTTGTGGGGAGTTTTTAGTCCAGTTGGGAAGAATAAATTATAATATAAGGTAAATACCATGGTAAAAGTAAGCCATGGACACACATAGAAAGGGCATCTAAGTCAAGTGGGAGATGGTCCAGGAAATCTTAGGGACATCATATAGGAGAAAAATTTTGGAGAATAGATAGAATTAGATAGGTCAAGAAAGGGGACAGGGACATTCCTAGGAGAGGGACAAACACAAAGAAGTAGAGATCCAAAATAGCATGATGTGTTCAGGGAACCTTCCAGTGGTATTTTATAGCTGAAGAAAAGGGTGAATATGAGAAGGTGACTAGTAACAAGCATAGGAAGCCTGGAGAAAGGCTACAAAGCTTTTACTTTATAAGGAGAGTTAAAGGACTATATCATTCAGAATGCCTTTGGTTGCAAGAATCAGAACACCTTATGGTAAACGGTTTAAAAATAAGAAAATATACTGGCTTGTGTAGCTGTAAATCCATGATGGGTTGGCTTCAGGGTTAGCTAAATCCAGGAGCTTCCTGTCATTTCCTGAGATTTGCTTTCCTCTGTGTGTTGGATCTAAACTCAAACTATGGAAACGTCCCATGGGGCAAAATAAATGTCATTGTCTTTAGACTCTCTTTACATACCGCTAGGTTTAGAGAGAGAGAAAAGGCTTTTATCCCAGCATTGGAAGCAAGAGTTCTGAGATTCACTGACATTAAAACTTTTTAGGTCACGCCCACCCTTAACCCCACCAGGGCTCATCCCTGGGAGGGGAAATTTTTTCCATGAGGCACATTTGTTAAATTCTCAAACCTTAATCATTTCAGAGGTAATGGAAGTACCTCTTTTTTTTTAACACCACATTTTCTAAAAAGCTCAATTAATGCTATGTTTATTTCTTTCCATTAGAGTAAGTCATCATGTTCAAATGATACTATTGGAAAAAAGGGTGACATGTTTATAAACCAATTGGAATTTCATTATGTTAGTTATGTTAATTATATATGATGGTACTAGAATTTCAATGCCTGTTCCATTTTTCAAAGGAGTTGGTGAGAACTTTTAACCAGTATCAGTATGGTTAAGAACAGGGTGCAGTACAGTATGTCACAGTCTAGTATAAATCCTATCAATGTTATACATTATTCTGTATTCTGGAATTTGCTTATGAAATTTGTAGAAAATTCTAAATTTACAGGATTAACAAAAAATAGGTAGATATAAACTGGCCTTAATACTTTGCAAAAATGACCCTATAAAAATCTAACAGAGTTTAATATTCTCAAGTATATAAGAGATTTGTTAAGGTCATAAGACATAAGATTTTGTCCAAAAGTGACCAATATGTAAACAATGGACTGCAAAATCAACGAAGAATTGTATCATACAATTTTACTGCTACGAGGAAAAAAATACATTATTGGTAGTTTTGAAAGTAGTGATATTTCTTTACATTGCTCTCACTTGAGATTTTTAACAAAATACATACTACTTTTTTTTTCTTTTTTTTAAGATTTTTTGTTGTTGTTGTTTATTTATTTGACACAGAGAGAGAGGGCAAGCACAAGCAGGGGGAGTGGCAGACAGAGGGAGAGGGAGAAGCAGGCTCCCCACGGACTAGGGAGCCCGACTGGGATCTTGCCCTGAGCCGAAGGCAGACGCTTAACTGCCTGAGACACCCAGGCACCCCGAAAATACATATTACTTTAAAATGGAGTACTATTTCATTGTAATATCAATTTTACTCCTTTAAGGACACTCTGAAGAGTTGTATATCTTAAAGCATAAGTTGGTCACCCTTAATATAGTCACCTGATGAACTCAGTGGGTTTTCTGAGGTCTTTTTCAAATCATTGTTCTATTATAGTTGTGAAAAAGGAATCATTACTGTGTAGAGTAGCAAGAAATTGTAGAAAATCTCTCTTCCTTATCCTTTGAACCCATAGAAGTGGATAGCTTCATTTTCTTTGCATTATAGTTAGCTTTATACTTGTCTTATTCCTTCATCGTTCTGTCCTTAAAGATAGGGTTTGTGAGTTATGTATCTTCTCATCTCTTGCATCAGTAAGAAAAATTCTTTTCTTATGAAATGTACACCCAAAAGTTTGGTGAGTTGAATTGACTGTCAGGAGAACCACATTATAACCCCCTCCTGCTGTTAATTAGACATGTAATATTTGATGAATCATTTAATCCTCTTGGGCCTCAGTTTCTTTATCTGTAAAATGAAGGAGTTGAACTAGCAAATCTTTTTTTTTTTTAAAGATTTTATTTATTTATTTGAGAGAGAGAGCATGAGAGGGGGGAGGGTCAGAGGGAGAAGCAGACTCCCTGCAGAGCAGGGAGCCCGATGCGGGACTCGATCCTGGGACTCCAGGATCATGACCTGAGCCGAAGGCAGTCGCTTAACCAACTGAGCCACCCAGGTGCCCTGAACTAGCTAATCTTGAAGACGTATTCCTGTTCTACAGTGCTGCAGAACGTATAATAGCAATAATCAAGCATCAGTCATCCCTATTAACATGACACCACTAGAAATCTATGGAACATATTTATATCCCAATATTTTGGATTTCGTCTGCTACAAATCATCCACAACCTACAAAAAGGTTTAGATTCCATAGTTTTTTTTAGGCTTTTCTCATAAGCAACTGTGCTGAACGGTAGTTGTTTAATGCATACTAATAACTGCTTCTACTCCATGCCAAGTCTGAGAAAAGGGGCCCTTCCCTGCACAATAAGTCACTCTAGAGAGATGTTGTACCTCCTGTAAGCATTTTTGGGTTAATTGCAGCCCTTGCGTTACTTTGCCATGTTCCCTCCGGCAGAGACTTGCCTGGTGGTTCAGGCAAAAGAATTCAAGTTGGAAGTTTTGTTTTGTACTCCTGTGTTTTGTCCTAACTTTCTAACCTATACTGAAGCAAGTGATTGAGCCCTCTTTTTTTTTTTCCAGTTTCCCTAATTAGGAAAAAATAGTAAGAGAATGTAAAAGCTGTTGGCTCTCAGGTATATGGTAAAGATCAAATGTTAGTAAGGGTTCACTGTAGATTAAATGTATTCTGAAATGATAAGTTTCCTCAATGTCTACAACTACATATTTTCTTTCGCTCCACATTCTGAAACAAAGCACACACATACCCCCACCCACACGCGCACTTTGCTGAGCTGCACTTTGGCACGGAGGGTGTGACTGTAAAGTCATAATAAACCGTGTAGCCAACAAAAACCACTTAACTAGGCCCACCTATACAATGTGACTGAGTGGAGGATAAGCCTCGCTAAAATATTTCACCTGGCATGGGTTCAAGTTTTGAAGCTGAATGAGTCTGCTTTTGTTTCTCACTAAGCCTGGAAGAAAGGGACTTGTCGGCGAGGAGGGAAAAGAAGGAAGGAAGGAGTTAAGTTCTCAGCATCTTAAGTTCTTTTTCTTTGCTTCTTTTCAAACAAGCACCCCACATTGAATAGCATGTGGAAAATTGGCATTTCCAGTGAATAAAAATTAACTGGCAAACAACAAAAGGAAAAACGGAGGAATGCTGTTGCATGCTGTTTGGCTTGTCTTGTCTTGTCAGAGAAAGAACACGTGTGAATCAAATGGTTTAAGATGAATTTTACCTACATGTCTGGCTCCTGTTCAGATGTTTTGGATTTCTTAGTCAACTTTATTTGCTTGGTAAGGATTTTTTAAAGTATGATTCTTCTATATGTTAAGAATAAAAAAGGAGAAGACTATAAAAGTAGTATGGGTGAACAACTCTTCAGATGTTCCACTTTAGAAAATGTGCTCATTTTTGTTTTCTTTGGGGGAAGTTTTTTTTTTTTAAGTTTTTAAAAAGCCAGCAAACCAACACAAGTATCTGTAGAGTTCCGGCCTTTGGAAAATGTTGCTAATCTGATATTTTCAAAAGAAAGCATGTCTTTTTAAGAAAACACACACGCGAAACCTTTTTCAGTATCAAAATACTTTTCCTCAGGCACAATAGTTTTGCCCCTCTACAATATGCTGCACGCACTTAAAATGTTTGACTTTAAAACCTCACTTCATTCTAGGGATTTTAGAAGTGTCCATCTGCTTTGCTGTGCTGTGAAGTTATCCACTGATTGAATGTGTTTGGTCCTAGTAAAAAGCCAGAAGCCTGCCTCAAAGCTGTCTTGTCTCTTGCTATTTTCCTTTGGAGCAGATAACCATCTGACACAAAATACAATTTATATTTTCATTCAGAGAAATGATCCTCTGAATACAGAACAGATACCCACTGTCATGCCAACTCTATCATGACCTGTGATTGAAATAATTAATCAGAGGCAGGTATCTGGTGAAAGAACATACGTTCAGTGACAGAGATCAACTTTCATGAAGAATACCTTCATGAAAAGTTGTACCAGTTTATATTGTAGTGACAAGTATGTCAACTCCACACACGTTAAACAACTCACAACCAAGACCTTTCCAATAACATCAAGGTCATGGTGTTTTCACCTCTCAGAAAATGTCATTAAATCATAATGACTGGTGATGCATTTCAAACAGTGTTTAACTTTCAGAGTAGTTGGACATTAACTACATGGGAAAATACATCATGAGGAAAAAAAATTACTTACAAATGATATGCTCAGTAAAGCCAGACTTCATTATATGATATCAGGTTATAGTCATCTTAAAGGTAAAAACTTTCAGAATTATAGACTAGTCGAGTTGAAGGAAACTTAGATCCCTCAATATAACTATATTACTTTATGGATGAGGAAATTTAATGATATCAAGTGACTACACAGCAAGTTATGAGCAAAGCTCAGTAGAGACTCAGTTTTCCTGCCACCAGCCCCATGCACGTTACACACTAGCACATTTCATGTAGCTTCTGGGGTGATATACTTGTCTCCATTTCATAGCAGTGTCTCTGGCATCTAGAGTTCAAAAGAGAGAGGCACCTAGATTTGAGTTGAAGAGACTAGAGTGGATGTCACACCAAGTTTCCTTAGGAAATAGTGGCAGTGTCTCTCCCGAGCCCAGAAACCTGTGACTGCTAACTTTAATTAAGTGTGGAGTGAGGAGCACCTGGGTGGCTCAGTTGGTTAAGCGTCTGACTCTTGATTTCAGCTCAGGTCATGATGTCAGGGTTGTGAGATTGAGCCCTGTGTCAGGCTCCACACCAAGCATGGAGCCTGCTTAAGATTCTCTCTCTCTTTTACTCTCCCTCTGCCCTCTCCCCAATAAATAAATAAATAAATAAATGTAGAGTGAAAGGAATATTCTATTCTCTTTTGAACAGAGCCAGAAACTCAATTCCTAAGAAAGAAATGAAATTCTTTTTCTGAGTGATTTCATCATTTTGATGAGTTTTTGTTAGAAGTTGACAATTATCTTTCGAAAGACAAATATTCCTACAGAACAAAAATAAGAGAAAGATATAGTTATTTCAGTGACCTCTTTTTTCAATTATTTTTCTGTGTGTGTGTGTGCATGTGTGTGTGCACATAAAAACTATGTTAAGGTATTTTTTAAGTATATGGTCCATAAAAAAGGAAAATTTTAGAAATATACATTAAATCAAATATTCCAAGTATAATATTTATGTTCTAAACTGGATTCAGCTTTTGCCTGTTTTGTTTGATCTTATTTGTTAAAAATAAAATCCAAAATTAAAAGAAGAACGTGTTTAACAGCCTTTGAAAGGTATGTAATTGCTGACTGTAACAGCAGTTGATTGACGGTTCAAAAACTATTTTGCATGAGCTTCCAAATTATTCATCATTAAATCAGCCCAATGTGTTCAGCTTTCACAGACCAGCTTAGTATCACTGCCAAATTAAAGTTGGCATCTTGAGAGTTTATTGAATCTTTCTGACCAAGTGTTTTGTTATTGTTTAGAATTTTTCAAAGTAAGACAGAATCATTATTGGAAATAAAACAGCACTTGCCTGTGAAAATAAGTTTTAACACTATTCCTCTAAGGGTAATGTTCTATTTTGATTCCTCATTTTTCTTTTGTATCCTGGTGAATATACAGTTATGCCTCAATACCCATATTCCTGAAAACTTCCCCCATCTTACTTTGGCTCATAATAGTTGACTTCCAGCACTACAGGATAGGAAATTTAACCTTCCATGAAACTAACACTGAAAGTATTATTTCTAACATTTTTCTTTTAAGTTCATCTTTAAAGCCACTTAATAAAAGTCAACTAAGACAAAAGTTCTTACTTCTCTTTTCTCTCCAACGAGTTTAATTTTTCTTAAAAAAAAAAAAATGGTGTTTGTTCATATTAAAATGTGAAACAATTCTGTATGTAGAAAACAATGACTTACCTTCTGAAACTGCAATACACACAAATGGTAAATTATTTATAAAATTTGTGTTATCTATAATATAACACAGTATGTATTCTTCAAAGACCACCAAAAAGGCTGTTCCACTTTCCCCTAGAAGCGAGAAGCAGCCAGATGGCACCTTCCATAATGCCTGGGTATCTCCTTAGCTAGATACCCCAGTTCCTTAGGTACATTTTCCACTTTCCATGTTACTATGCAACAGTGTTGCTAATTCCTGCCACTGCATCATAAGGATCCCTTTCCTCCTGTATCCAGCAGCATTCTCTCACTTTCCTGTAAGCCCTCCCAACGGCCTCAAAGTGGTCGGGATTTGCTCAAAATCTCATCAAGACCTCTTACATTTTCCCTAAAACTCTCCTTAGGTGCCTCCAGATTCTTCCTACTACCTCATTCCAAAGCCATTGTTACATTTTAAGACTTTTGTTGGGATAGCACACCACTTTCAGGCACAAAAATCTGTATTGGTTATGCCTGTGTAACAGATCACCTCTATACTTAGTGGCTTTTTATTAAAGAAACAGTATTTTTATCCTTCATAATTTCTGAGGATTGGGAATTTGGAAGTAACTTTCTGGATGGCTCTGTCTTCAGGCCCTTCATAAAACTGTAGCTAGATTTCAGCTACAAAAGAAGTCATGTGAAGGTTTCACTGGGGCTGAAGGATCCTCTTTCAAGGTGATTCAGTTGCTGGTGGGGCAGTGCTGGTTGCCAGAAGAGGCCTCAGTTCATCATTGCATGGTTCTCTCAAGACATGCTGTTGAGTGTCTTGTGGCTTTGCAATATTGGAAAACAATTCTTCATCGGTCTCTCATAGCTTGTGAGCAGAGGAACTGAAAACTTCCCTTGTTCTGGATTATCTTTTCAAGGATATTTGCATAGCAAAAACCTTGCTGGATAGAGATAGTCTTCCTCCAGAGCAAAAGACAGTTTATTTTTCTTTTCCCATATCATAAAAGTAATGTCTCCCCAAGGCAAAGATCAGTCAGGTTTAAAAAATTTAGTCCCCTAAACTTGAGGTTCATCTCCGTCAAGGAAACCCACTGCATGGATGTTGTCTACGGTCCACTTTGCATTAGCCAGTGGGAATTGGGGCTCAAATAACTGGCACAATGCTGGTATTCTGGTTACTTCCATTGTTTTGAGTTAAAAACTGTCCTTTGAATGTGACCCTGGAGTCTCATATCTTCTACTACCATCCAAGAGCCTGTGGCAAGTTATCTTGCAAGTAGGGTACAATCTCAAATCACTCAGAGTTCTTTATAGGCAGATGGCTTCCACCAGAGTGAATGATCCAACAGGCCAAAACAGAAGCTGAGATGATTTTTCGACCTAGCAGAGAAAACCACACACCATCATTTCCACATTTCCATCATAGGTCAGCCCTGACTCATTGTGGGAAGGGACGATACAAAGGTAAGAATATCAGAAGGTGAGGATCATTGAGAGCTATCTTGATACCTGGTTATCACAGGTCTCCAAAAAATTGTAAAAATTATAAAAACTTGAGCTCAGAAATAATATATTGATTATTTTTGTGCTATATGCAGAAATCAAACTAGTAAATTTCATATTACATTAGTAATATTATTGTTGAATTGTATTGCTCTAAAAATATTACATATGGTGTAGAGAACAAGATTTCCATATAAAATGTGATGAGTAGGTCTGTAAAACAGAAAACATTTCGTGGTATACCCTTATCATCTAATAAGCATAAAAAAATCTCAGCATTGAAAGAGGGCACGTACTGCATGGAGCACTGGGTGTTATACGAAAACAATGGATCGTGGATCACTACATCAAAAACTAATGATGTAATGTATGGTGATTAACATAACATAATAAAAAAATAAATTAAAAAAAAGAGGTATACTAGCCTTGTAAAGACTTACTACAAGAGATGCGACTGGCCAATTTTGATTGCCTAGTACTTCCTGCTTTATCAAAATCTTCTAAACATTATATAATGGAATCAAGAGAATAAGATTTTGGAATTGTGGCCACCTTTCAAACACTCCCCCCAATATAAATTTTTCAAGATAGAGGAAGGAGAAAGGACACAAAGAAGGATAAAAATAGTCCAATTCATTCACATGACTTGATTTGAGAAGAATAAGTAAAATTAAATGTTTTCTTTCAAATCACTTTTTTTAAAAAGCAATCCTTTCCCCACGAATGTCCTAAGGATCTAATTACTCGATACATCTCAACCACACTACGCACTACTTTTGTGAAATTTTAAGACGGGGGAAAAGAGACTTGAGCATGGTGATGTTTTTCATCTAAATGTATCTAAATCGAACTGCCAACTTCAAGACCGGCCCCATTTTGATTCATGATATCGGCTCAGCTAATAACACAGATTTCTTTGAAGTACAGTGACTGAGATTTGTCAGAAAAACCTGTCATGACCTCTGCGGAAATAGTTTCCAAATTCCTAGGCAGTTATTGTATTTCCTGGCCTGGAAGCATAATGAGTTTAAGCATTAGTTTGGAACACAGTCCGTTTTCTGCCTCCCATGGTTAAACTGATTAACTAAAGGCCTTGAAGGCTTCTGGGCAAAGCAACCAGCATATGGTGTGATCATCTCCCTCTTATTCTCTTTGCTTTGTGCTTTTTCATCTTTTGGAACTTAATTCATTTATTCTAGGACGGTTTGGCACTTTCCACATAGGCAGTAGTCGACAAAAGAAGGCAGTAGTCATTTGGTTTCAAAGACTTTTGAAGAGATTGATTCTGATGGCTGAAGACAGTCATGCATTGCACAAATATTTATTGAGAGGATGCCAACTAAGTTTCCTGATACTCTGCTAGATATTTTGGAAGAACTGACAAAGCAGATGTAGCTCCTTGATTACATGTGAAGGAGTATTCGGGAAAGAAGGGGAGATGAGACAGGGACATAGCCATTTACAACCCAAAGAAGAAAGGGGCAAAGTGTCAGAGTAAAACGTTACAAAACAGACAGTGAAGAGATTATTTTTTGACAGGAGGAATTAAAGAGAAGACACATATGTGAAGTGAGATTTAAGGTCTACTAGAAAGGATTTAGATGTTTAGAGGTTGGGAAGTGGGAGAACATGGAAAAGAAAAAAAGAACGAGTAGGAAAGGGGAATGAGGGTCACTAAAGCAGAGGATATAAAAGGGCTTTATTCCATTCCTAATTTATTCCATTCTTAATTAAGAAGAAAGCATTATTAAAAGGTTTTAAATTCAGGACTAGTAATTGAGATCTGTACTTTAAATAGCTAATTCAGGTTATAGCACAGAGATTGGATTGGAAGGGGTAAGAATAGAAACAGAAAAGAAGCTAGTCTACTTCTTATAGCTCTTAGTATTTGCAGTCTGCCCTTTTTGTTTGAGAGATAATCTATTTTAGACAATGACAATCCCTTCCAGCTTGACTTCTTATCTTCTTCTAAGCATCTTTTTGATATTCACTTTCTGGTCCCTCGTTTTGTGACCTTAGCTAAGAAATGCCCTTTCCGTCAGTAAAATCAATACATTGGGCCTACTCACTTTATGGCTTCCCCAGCAGAGAAGTGAGGAGGCAATTAGAGAGTAATACAAAATTTGCCATTGTGATTGTTATAGATTATTCTGTGTGTGGCTCTAGGTTGAAGCTAGGTATAAGAAAGTATGAGACTGGCCCATGAATGCAGGTATGGGATAAAGAGAATCAGAATTCATGTCTTAGACTGAGCAGTCTCAGGAAACAAGAACTCAAACTTTTAAGTCTATGGAAATAGTGGAGAGCAGGTACTGGATCTAAAATAAAAGGGCTAATTAACATTCTGCCAAATGCAGTAGGCGCTGGAACACCCTGAGGCAATGGAAGACTGGAGAAGGGAACCTATTTTACAAAGGACCTTTAACAAAGCCTGTGGGAAAAGGGTTTTTGTAAGGTTGTAACAAGTTAGAACATAATATGGTACTTCTCCAATTACTTGCCCTATGGGTAACCAGTTTTTATACTTTGAGTTAATAATAAAGATAGTTGAGGCAATTGTAAATATTTTCTTTTGGTGAGTAGAAATAAATTTTCTGGGGCAGAAAAGGCTATAATTTAAAGAATTCTCTGTTGGCTTCTTTGTATGTGGTTGTATTGACTCTAGACCTTGTAACTAGATCAACACTTCCAGTGTGGTATGGAATAAATATACTAAAAATGCATTTTTATGGATGGTAAAACATGGCAAGAGATTTAAATCTCTTGCTCAAGTATATGGCAAATTGGTCTGGTGCTATCATACATACAATTTATGCTCAGGTCAATGGGTGGGTGTGCATTTGTGAGAGACCAAGGTTAAAATCCAATAAAAGAGGACAACTGATGACATAAATGAGAAGTTGGCTCACCACCAAAGTAGCATGAATCACACTCTTCTTATTACTTGCTACTTGTACTTGATCCCAAAGCTCAATATAATGATATGTAACAAAACATTTACAAAATTCAGCTTATGAAAAGTACTAAGATGACTTGCCTATTCATCACACAGGGTTCAATGCTGCTACTTAACTGTAAGAAATCTAGCTTAGAAAATTCTAAAAAACAGGAGCCATCAAGTCCTAAGCTCACATTCTTTAGATACTGTTGAAGATTGTTTGCATCACTTACAGAAAAAATTTCAAGTGTCTGTCAGTGAATAATCATACACCCAAATCATATAAAAATAACTGCATTTTCCAATAGTTTGCAGACTGAAGTAAAAATAAAACTCTTCAACCAAACATCTCAAATGTCTCAATATTTGTCTGTATTGGCTTTACATTTACATTGATTTTCTGACATTCATTCATTTATGAACTCAAGAAGTTTTGGCAATTTTATCCAATGTCAAATAGCATAAGTCCCTATTCTCAAGCAATTTATAGTTTAGAAAGAAAGACAAATAAGATGTATTCATATATTAAGAAACTTTGTTAGTTAATCCTGTTAAAAATATTCACCCACTTTATAAATATATGAAAAAATTATATGTGTAGAATTTTTTCTACATTTTTAAATGTATATGTAGACGTTTTTAAAAATTATTTCAGCTTTTGAAGTTAGCTTAAACAGTTTTTTCCTATTCTAAGATTTGAAAATGATTCTCCTATATAGTAAGCTATAATTTCATTTTTACTTATGTAATTAAATTTTCTAGAATTAATATAATATGAAAGAGAATTTTTGAATGTATAGCAGTTCATCAAGTACCAGATAGTATTGCCGCCACTTAAAACAATGAAATTGACAGTATTCCTATTCTTGGAAATTTTTATTTTTATTATTTATTAAGTTAACTCTTAGAAATATTCTTCAAAATTTTTTTGAATGTACTTATTTATTTTATTAATCTGACTAGCTACTCCAGTGACAATTAGAATGTGTTTTAATTGTTGAAATTCAATTTGGTCTAGTTACTTCTACAATTTCATTGACTATAACCTCAGGTGGACCCACGGCACTACTAGACAATACTGTGTCTGTTGGCACTTTTTCCCATTTACCTTGTGGATAGTCCAAATTTTTACTTATCTCATCTACCAGAAGCCTAGTAGATAAAAGCAACAAGAGAAAGAGTAGACATAAATTGCAAATATGTGTTTTATGTGAGAATAATTGCCTGGAAATACAGGAAAACACAGGGTGACAAAGGAACAATTTTCTTTCTTCTTAAATTCTACCATAGAATGAACAAATAAGGAAAAATAAATTTTCAGATCTTGAATATTAAGTACCCTCATCTTCCAAATAACCATTTTTGATTATTTTGATGTTTTTATTGTTGCTCCAAACAAGGACCACTTAAGAAACTCATTTAAAATTATCTTTACAGAGGCGCCTGGGTGGCTCATTCGGTTAAGCATCTGACTTGATTTCGGCTCAGGTCATGATCTTAGGGTCATGAGCCCCTGCTTAAGATTGTCTCTCTCCCTCTTCCTCTTTCTCTCCTTCATTCTCTCTCTCTATCTTTTTTGTCTCTCTCTCTCTCTCAAAAATAATAAAATAAAATAAATAAATAAAATTTAAAAAATGAAATTATCTTTACAGAGGTGGCATTATTGTATAGTATTTAAGAAGGCTGGGTCCAGGGCGCCTGGGTGGCTCAGTTGGTTAAGCGACTGCCTTTGGCTCAGGTCATGATCCTGGAGTCCCGGGATCGAGTCCCGCATCGGGCTCCCTGCTCGGCGGGGAGTCTGCTTCTCCCTCTGACCCTCCTCGCTCTCATGCTCTCTGTCTCTCATTCTCTCTGTCTCAAATAAATAAATAAAATATTTAAAAAAAAAAAAAAAAGAAGGCTGGGTCCAGAGCCATACTACCTTAAGATGAATCTTAGTTGACTATTGTGTAACTTTATGCACATTAATTAACCTCTCTGAGATTCAGTTTTCTCATCCATATAATAGGGCTAAATTAATACTAGCTTCATAGGAATGATATGAGGATTAAATTAGTTAATATACCTAAAGAATCTTCAGTTGTGTCTGGCACATAGTAGAAACTTGATAAATATTGTTATTGTTAATACTATTATTGCATCAAAGCAGCAAAAGTTACTTTATTGAATGA
The DNA here is from genome assembly GCF_011800145.1 of Mirounga leonina. NCBI lineage: Eukaryota > Metazoa > Chordata > Mammalia > Carnivora > Phocidae > Mirounga > Mirounga leonina. The sequence continues at coordinate 75,557,642 of NW_023270807.1, forward strand.
GAAATGTTTTAAAGTTAGTTATATAAAAATATTTTGATATTGTCCAAGTGAAACAATCAGCTCATTAATTTTTTTGTTTATTTCACATTCAATGAGTTATAATATTAAAGCATAACCTGATTAACATCCTTTTTTGTTTTTATTTTTATTTCTCACATGAACTCACTAGTGCTTTAACTCACAATATTTTTTAGACAATTTTTACCCATGATAGTTAGTTTCAGCTCTTTACTCTTTCTCAAAGCTCTTGAATCCATTTTTTTCCTCACTTTTCTTGTTCTTATTATTTGAACAGAGAGATGGCAAAAGTTAGAAAATACATGGACATTTGAGTTGAACTGGAATTTTAATTTGTGTATATGACATATATGACATTCATTACCTATGTGTGTGTGACTTAGAGGACAAATGATTTCATTGCTCTGAGCCTGAATATCTTCAGGTCTAAACTGTAAACTATAAAACCTACCTTGTAGGATTATATAAGCATTAACTGTTATTAGCAATGCAATCAACAATAGCATATAGTTAAACACAAACAGCAGAAAGGGAGCAATATTCCAACATATAAGACTCAAATAACCAAAAATAGAATGAAAATGAGATGTCATTTCTCACCTTTAGTTTTGGCAGATAAATACATAAATAAATAAACATTTAAAAAATATCCAGTATGGCAAAGGGTTAAAAAAAAAAAAGGGAAGTCTCAAAAACTGTTCGTGATAGGACAATTCAGCAGCATCTATCAAAGTTTAAAAGACAGTCTTTGACCCAACAATTTCACATTTATGAATCTCAATTAACAAAAGTCAATAAATGCAACAGGCTGAGAATCCAGCAAAGCTTAGTCGTCAGAAAAGTGTGAATCATAACCAATGTGCAAGAGGAAGCCCCTTGACACTGAACTAAAGGCTACCAGGTTATCACTAAGTCAATGGCTCCTCTCATTTTAATGTGATTCTGAATCATCAAGTGGCCTACTTACAGTGCAGATTCTTGGATGAATTTCCTGTAAGCTCCCAGGTAATTTTGAAGATGCTGGTTCTCAGGTTGCATGTGAAATACCAAGACTCAAGTACTTTCTGCTAAAAAGCAGTACTTGAAACAAGAGAGTAAGGAACTAACCACTTCTGCCCCTATTTATACCTCTCCCCACCAGGGGCCAATAGCATTCAAACTCAAAGCACTTTTTCTGATGACCCCATAATCTGCTTCAGAATCCACCTCAACGCAATGTACAAATTACTTAGTTCAATTTGCATTATATGGAAATGCTAAGCCACTTTTCACATTATCTTATGTCAGGGGTTCTCAAACTTAGTGTGCCTCAGAATTACCCAGAGAAATCGTTAAAAACAGATTTCTAGCCCCAATACCCAGACTTTCTGATTCAGTAAATCTGAGATGAGGATGAGAATTTGCACTTTTAACAAGTTCCCAAGTGATACAGATGCTGCCGATCAGGGACCATGCTTCAAAACCACTGTTTTATGAAATAGTTTATGTGCAAGAGAACTAAACCAAACCAACCAATTTCATGCCAATACCAAGTGATTAAAAAAAAAAAAGTTCAAATAAATGCAAAGGAAATATTTTTCTTATTTGAATAATTCAAATGTAAAAATGGGTCCTTTCAATCCTCCCAGAAGACAAAAGAAATAAGATTGGAAAAGCAACTTCAAAGCTAAGGGGACTCCCTAAAACATGCCCATATCCAAGCTGAGCACTGTAGAAGTGTGAAAAAAATCTTAATCATCCTCTGAAGTGGAGAAATATTTAGAAACCAGTAGCTTTTCGGAGCACCTGGGTGGCTCAGTCGTTAGGCATCTGCCTTCGGCTCAGGACATGATCCCAGGGTCCTGGGATCTAGTCCCACATGGGACTCCCTGCTCGGGGGGAAGCCTGCTTCTCCCTCTCCCACTCCCCCTGCTTGTATTCCCTCTCTCACTGTCTCTCTCTCTCTGTCAAAAAAATAAATAAAATCCTAAAAAAAAAAAAAAAGAAAGTAGCTTTTCTGTACACTAATAATGAGGTAGTAGAGAGAGTAAGAAAACAACTCCACTTACAATTGTATCAAAAAGAATAAATACCTAGGAATAAACTTAACCAAAAAGGTAAAAGACCTGTACTCTGAAAACTGTAAAACATTGATGAAAGAAATTGAAGCTAACACAAACACATGGAAAGATATTCCACGCTCAGGTATTGAAAGAATTATCATCCAAAGCAATCTATAGTTTCAATTCAATCCTTATCAAAATACCAACAGCATTTCTCACAGAATTAGAACAAATAATACTAAAATTTGTATGGAACCACAAAAGACACCGAACAGCCAAAGCAATCTTGAGAAAGAACAAAGCTGGAGGAATTACAATTCCAGATTTCCAGGGATACTACAAAGCTATAGTAATCAAAACAGTATGCTACTGGCACAAAAATTGACACATAGATCAATAGAACTGAATAGAGAGCCCAGAAATAAACCCATGTTTATATGGCCCATTAATCTACAACAAAGGAGGAAAAAATATATAATGGAGAAAACAATCTCTTCAATAAATGATGTTGGGAAAACTGGACAGCTACATGCAAAAGAATGAAACTGGGCCTCTTCCTAACACCCTACACAAAAATAAACTCAAAATGGATTAAAGACCTGAATGTAAGACCTGAAGCCATAAAAATTCTAGAAGAAAACACATGTAGTAATTTCTCTGACATTAGCCGTAGCAACATTTTTTAAGATATATCTCCTAAGACAAGGGAAACAAAAGCAAAAGTACACTATTGGGACTACATCAAAATAAAAAGCTTTCTCACAGTGAAAGAAACCATCAACAAAACAAAAAGGCAACCTACTGAATGGGAGAACATTACAAATGATATATCTGATAAGGGGTTAATATCCAAAATTTATAAAGAACTTATGCAACTCAACCCCAAGAAAACAAAGAAATTAATTAAAAAAAAAATGTGCAGAGGACCTGAATGGACATTATCCAAAGAAGACAAGCAGATGGCCAACAGACACATGAAAAGATGCTCGACATCACTAATCATAAGGGCAATGCAAATCAAAACCACAATGAGATATCACCTCACACCTGTCAGAATGACTAAAATCAACAACACAAAAACAACAGGTGTTGGCGAGGATGTGGAGAAAAAGGAACTCTTGTGCACTGTTGGTAGGAATGTAAATTGGCACAGCCACTGTGGAAAACAGTATGAGGGTTCCTCAAAAAATTAAAAATAGAAATACCATAAGATCCAATAATTCCACTATTGGATATTTACCCAAAGAAAATAAAAACACTAATTCAAAAAGATGTATACACCCTTATGTTTACTGCAGCATTATCTCCGATAGCCAAGATGTGGAAGCAATCTAAATGTTCACTGATAGAAGAATGGATAAGAAAGATGTGCTCTCGGGGGAGGGGGGGCGGGGGGTGGAATATTACTCAACCATAAAAAATGAGATTGTGTCATTTGTTACAACATGGATGGAACTGGAGGGTACTATGCTAAGTGAAATAAGTTCGATTGAGAAAAACAAATACCATATCATTTTACTCATATGTGGAATCTAAAAAAAACCCCAAAACAAATGAATAAACAAACAAAAGGCAGAAGCAGACTTATAAATACAGAGAACAAACTGATGGTTGCCAGAAGGCGGGACGGTGAGGGGATTGGCAAAATAGGTGAAGGGGAGTGGGAGATACAGGCGTTCACTTATGGAATGAATGTCATGGGAACAAAAGGCACAGTATGGGGAATACAGTCAATGATATTGTAATAGTCGTTTGGTGACAGATGGTATACCCTTGTGGTGAGCACAGCAAAAGGTATAGAGAAGTTGAGTCACTATGTTGAACACGGAAACTAATGTAACATTGTGTATCAGCTATACTCAAATTAAAAAAAAGAGAGAGAGAAAAAAAGAAACATGAATTCCTAAGATGGGTAAGCATTGCTATTAACAGTGATACTTGATAAGGACCAATCTTGTGAATTATAAAAGGAGGGAAAATATCTGGTATGTATATCACCCATATTAAAATATGTCATAACTATTCCCTTGATAAGACTGTTGAGATTAAGGACTCCAGGTTTAAGCATAACCCTTTATGTAATACAAGAAAAGAAAGTAAATTCTATGACCATTTACCTTCCTCAAGCATCGAGTATTTTTTTTTTTTTTTGATAGAGAGATAGAGAGCACAAGTAGGCAGAGAGGCAGGCAGAGGGAGAGGGAGAAGCAGACTCTCCACCGAGCAGGGAGCCCGACGTGGGGCTCGATCCCAGGACTCTGGGATCATGACCCAAGCCAAAGGCAGCTGCTTAACCGACTGAGCCACCCACGTGCCCCAAGCATCAAGAGTATTAAAGTGCTACAGAGATAATCAAGGAGAGGCAAACAGAAATTTTGTTAGTAGTAATTCCTTTGTTTGGAGTCTGTGCATATGATTCTTTAGACTGAAACAATGCCTTTAGGAATAAAGTTAAATTTTCCTGGCAAGGTTTATCCAGAAGGGGATTTGGGATTATCAGTGAGTATAAATTGCCACTGTTGTTAATGTGATTTTTTAAATACTGAATGTGAACATCAAAAGCTTCTGGACAATTTGAATTCTTTCTGTTCCTAATGTTAACTGAATTTAAAACAAACCAGGCATTTATCCAGAATGATTTATCACATCAATTACATGTCATCTGTTTATAAGGTTTGAAAACCTCAGGATTTTTTTTAATATGAATTAACCTTGAGAAAACATCATTTACATTTGAAAATTTGAAGTCAAGTTAGTCAATAATAATGATAATAATAATAAATGTCCTAAAAAGTATAACAGATTTGAGGGCATGTATTATAGATTTGCTCTTTAAAAAAGAAAATATGTTACTAGATTTAGAGTAACTTTTCCCAAAGCAGACCCTAGGACCCTGAAAAGCCCTTTAAAGTTTTTTCAGTTTGATAGTTTATGTTTATTATTTTTAACTATCGAGCTACTATATAACTATATAAAATTCAAGGAATTTTGACATATAGTTAAGAATTAAGAGGGTTGAAATATTTTCTTATAAAATTTGTGTTATCAATCAATCTATTTCTATTTCTGAGTGTGTGTTGTATTGTGTGTATTGTCTACATATCTATTTGTATAAATATACAGATGATTATAAAAGTTGGAACATAAACTACATATATTAATTTATATCTTACATTTTTTGTGTAATATTGTGGAAATTTTTCTTTATTTATTCACATCATGATATATAGACTTACCTCATTCATTTTAATGGTGGTATCAAATTTCAAAATATAGACATACCCTAATTTAAGACTTTTCCCACTGATAGTTTTTACCAGATTTTTGCTATTACAAACAATGCTGAAGTGAATGCTCTTATAAACACAACTTTGTGCACATATAGGATAGCTTCCTAGAAGCAGCATTGCTTGATCAGTATATTTGCTTTTAAAATTTTGATGGATTATGCCAACCCATCCTCCAAAGAGCTTGTAACAATTTATCCTTCCACCAAAATTTGTGAAAGTTGTTTTCCACATCTTTTCTCATAGTGAATATTATTACAATATTTATTCTTTTCCAAACAAATAGGTTAAAAATGTCACCTCATGTTCTTTAAGGTTATAATTATTTGATTATTAATTAATTTGAAGGGATAGTGAAGAATTTATCCTAGTAACAGTGGGGAAAAGTGGAAAATGGGGTAACACAACATTCAGTTTTCAAAATGTATTAAAGTTAAGGCTTAGCTGGTGATATAGAGAGACTCTAAAGAACAGTACAAAATATTATGTACGTTTGTTTTGTTTTTTTCTCTTTCTTGCTCATAAAACCTTTTGCTAGTCTGGGCTGGTGGGGCAGCTCTGCTCCATGTGGTCATCCAGGGACTCAGGTTCATAACATTTAGTATAGCTAGTAAATTATCTTCATCTGCATGGTGAAAGCTGGGTCATGAATATCTATATTTTAGCTTGTGGAAAGGGGATAGAGAGAAATTCCAGGGCAAGCAACTTCTTTCATATAAATATGATAGACATTGCATGCACCATGTATTCTTACATTTCAATGCCTAGCATGTAGTTAACTAGCTGTATGTAGCTACAGGGGTCTCCAGCTAGACATCTACGTGATGAAAACAAAAATAATAGATTTTCACTATTTTCCTAAGAACTGCTTCTCAAATGAAGAAATTGTTGCTTTGTCCCCAAATTCTGTGTGTCTGCCCTGTGTCAGAAGCTTCATATAACATCCCTAGGGACTGGAAAAAAAAAAAAAAAAGGTTGCCAAGTGAGTAGTTACTATCCTAGGAATCTGGGACCATGTTAATTTTCTCCAGTAAAAATATGACTTCTGGAATAACAGCTACAATCAGATTAAGTTTTTGATAATCCAGTCATTCTCCAAGGGGTGGATTTCCTGGGTTCTTCTTTAAGAACTCCTAGATCTGGAAATCTAGCATAAATCTTCTGCCTTTTTCTAGTGGGATTATAAGAAGTAATGAATTCCTCCTTTGGCAACTCAAGTTAGGTTTTTGTTTACGAGACATACACTTTTTCCAATTATATAGATCAAGTATATAATTGCCTTGTTGGCTGCCTGTCCACTTTATACCAGGGGACATTGTCATCAATTAGCCACAGCCACAGATTTCTGGAGGTCAAAACAGTGGTTCCCACTCTGTCTGCTGATTATGGTATTGCAACCACCTTTTCTCTAAGGGTTAAGCACTACCACATGGTCTTTCCTATTCCAGGATAGTGTTATTCCCACTGAAACAAGAGATCCCAAGAAATGAGAGATCCTATACAATGGCAGGATCCTTCACCTTTATTTTCAGTTTTCCAAACACAGCCACCTTGGAACTTCTCAAGGACGCCACTCTCTTGGTGAATTCTCTGAATTTTTTATTGCCTAAATGGAAAGAGTGTTCTCCGGAATCTCCTAATGGACATAAAAGGAAGGTGTGTATGTTTTATACAATAAATCTACCTCAAAAGTCTCAATTCTCTAAACCTTTGGTTCCTTTCTCCACATTAGGGCAAGGAAGTTCTGCCATTTTGACATCATGAAATGTTGATTTTCACTAAATCCAGGCTTCTGTAGTCAACAAAGGAAACTACTAAATGTACTTAAAGCTGCTTTGGCTGGCACGCTAAATTCAAAATGCTAGGCAAGTAAGCCTTATAGGTAAGTTGGGCCAATTCAACCTTGTATTTTGTCTCCTTTAGCATAATACTCATAGAAACCATCCCCACACAGTTCATCAGGTTCCTACTGATACAATTTAAAAAGATATTCTAGGTCTTATAATAATGCATACTCTATCACTTCTGGAAGCAGGCTTATCGGTTTTTCACCTGAGCCATTCTGGGATCTAGCTTTAGTTATGGAGATAGAGGTGAAGAGAGATGGTGGGGGTGGGTATTAGTAACTGGCATCCCTTTGTGAGGAGAAGCTCAGATGAGGTCATTGAAAGGTCTTTATGCATAGAAAGATTATTTTCTCATACAGGGAAAGAGAGGCTACCTTTTCCCACATGAAAAAATCTTGAGATGATTTGGGAAATCAAAGTTCACACTTCAAATGGGTCTATCCAAATATGCTCATCCCAAGTCTCAAGTCCAGCTTCTCAAGCAATGCTCTAACCTTGTCATAAGATCTGTGCTGATGCTGTACATTTATGTAATATAGCAATTCTGAAACCTAGACTATTATATTTTGGACCCAATCCTCAGGCATGGCTGCCCTATATTTACTAAAGAGAAGAGATTTTTTTAAGGTCACCACAGATGATTTTGAGCTCTCCACTAGTGTTTTGGGTTTGAAATTTAAGGCCTGTACTTATCTTTTTGTTTTTGTAAGTTCCCGGGATGGTCAGAAATAGCTGGTATACCCCATATTCTTTGTAATTATCATTACTGTCATAGAAAACAAATGCAACAGCCATTTGATATCTGGATCTTCATCCCACATCAGCACTGAGTAATTATGATTCCATGACCTGCCATTACCAGTCTCCCATTTCCCCCCAGGAAGACCATGTGTTCATTAAATATGTTAACAAACCAATTTCATAATACCATATTAAGGATCTACCTTGCAAGGCTATGTCTGGTGCCCAGTACTGTTCAGTCAGAATCCCTATAGAAAACAAAATTCTCCCCAGATGGTTAAATGAAAAGATCTCAACAGTGGATGTATGGGTGTATATGTAGGGTGAAAGGACACTGAGGCACCCATACACTAATGTCAGCAGGAAAATATACACTCCTAGGATCAAAAGTTCAAGGAGGAGATAAAGTTCCTTGACCCCAGAGAGTCCTAGAATTATAAAAAAGGGACCACTTGGTGGATGCCCCTAGTGCTGAATATCCCTGCCAAGGCATGTAAGCATTAAGGAAAAAATAACTGTGACTTCTCTCTCCTTGCACCTTCTAATCTCAGGCCAGCACTTCCACTGGCTGAACTTCAATGTAAGCCAATCAACAAGGGAAATCAGGATGCAGTCCTTGGGGATCAGCCTCCTGGCTACAGAGTTAGGCAGGAGAAGGAAGAAATGGAACTATGAAGCGGTACATGGTGGTGGCATGGAGGGGAGATGCAAATGAAGGACTAGCAAAGATAACTATCCTACATGGCATCTCATTTTATCCTTTTACTAAATCTTCCACTTTCCCACATTCTATAAATAGGAAAGTGATGGTTGAAGTAGGCAAGTAAATTGCTTAAAATCACATAACTAGTAAATGCCCAAGCCTAGGATGAATGCAGGTCTGTCTAGTGCATATTTACATTCCTCCCTCTTCTATACCATATAATGACTTAAACATTTTGATATGAACATGGAAATGAAAGGAGATTGAAAACAATGGAGTTGGAATGGGGGAAAGGGCACAAACAAAACATGCATTTTTTATATTCTTGAAACAAGTAATTTTAAAGACATTTACTTTCTTAAGAGAACTTATCACAATCTGAAATTACTTCTTTACAAGTCTGTCAACTGTTTCACTTATTAGAATGTAAGATTCAGGGGCGCCTGGGTGGCTCAGTTGGTTAAGCGACTGCCTTCGGCTCAGGTCATGATCCTGGAGTCCCGGGATCGAGTCCCGCATCGGGCTCCCTGCTCGGCAGGGAGTCTGCTTCTCCCTCTGACCCTCCTCCCTCTCATGCTCTCTGTCTCTCATTCTCTCTGTCTCAAATAAATAATAAATAAAATCTTAAAAAAAAAAAAAAAGAATGTAAGGTTCATAAGAGCAAGGAGTTTGTCTTGTTTATTGTTATATTCCTTGTGCCAAGGTCTGTATACAATATTTGGTAGATTCTCAAAGAATAGATTCTCAAAGAATCTTTGTTGAATGAAAAAGTAAATAAATTAATAAATTAATGGGTCAGGATATAAGTTTATGTCTTTGGAAAATTAGAAGCATAGAATTATATCCTGCAATATTAAATTTGCAAATAACCCTGAATACCATTCAATCTTTCCTGAATATTTCCAGGAAAGAGATCTCAAACTGGATAGGTAGCTATTTCCTTGTTTAAATACATCAATAAGTATAGTTATATCTATACTAAAGGCTTAGTTCCATTTTTATCCCAAATTTTAACCTCTATAATAACAAAGATAATATCTTGACCACAACAATCTTTTAAATACTTACTAAGAAACATTATAATTATTGTTTCTCTCATTTAAGATAATTCTACTTGCTCTTTCAGTTTTTCTTCCTGTAAACTAATTTCTAGATATTTTATCCTCCTGGATGCCCTCTTCTGTGCACAGTCTAATTTTTCAGTAGTTTTCTTTAAATGTTAGAACTTGATATAATCTCAATATAGTATTCCATATGTTGACAGGTCAAGAGCAAAGTAGGAAAACTTCCTCTCTTGTTAGGGGAAATACATCTCTACTACTAAGTAAAAATGATTTTCCTTTGTAACCACACCCAGTCATTGATTCAAACTGAACACCCAGGAAACTAAAACCATTGGGCAGTTCTTAAATTAAATTCATTGTGTAGAGGTTGAGTTGATATTATAAAAACCAATTTTGAGGTTACTGGACAATTTGCATAAATGCAACTATATCTGTTTTGCTGACAGTCTATCTGCAACACTTGACACAGCACAGGACATACAACAACAACAATAACAACAATAAACACAAATGGATAATACTTATGAGCACTTACTTATGTTCCAGGCACAGGATACATATTGGGTCAAATCAGTGCTTTATTTACTAGAATTGGTTCCTTATTAGTTAGTGGGACTTTATTATTACTAGCTTTGCCTACACATTTAACATTACATGTTTAGGATGAAGGTGGGAATCCGCTTCATTGTGTTGTTCATTAGGGCTCTGACTTCAGATTCTGACTTCAGATTCCAGTCTATTCAGTCTGCACAGGCTCACAATGGGTATCACCAGAGCTGATTCAGCCTATGTACTTAGCATCCACATTTTCCTAGGCATTTTTCTTTTTCTTTTTTTCTAATTTTTAGCTGGTTTTTTTTTTTTTTTTTTTTTTTTGCACAACTTTTCTAATTCCTTGCTCTACCTAAAACACAGTGAGGTAAATGGACTAAAGGAAAGTCATTGTAATATCTAAGGATATCCTGGAATTAGAGAAGCGTAATTATGTTTGAATGAATGTGGGAAAATGACAAATGTCTGAGTAAATGTTCACGTATCTGGCTGTAAAATCTTCTGTATTTATCTATGATTGGTATTATTACATGGGGGTTGATAAAATGTATATGAACAATTTTCTTAAATAAAACATTTTTTTCTTAATGATACCCTTTGGGATATATAACACCAATGGCAAGTTACATCAGGTTAGCTTGATGTGGAGTCAAGAAACAATGGGATGTTCCACCCATCCATATTTCTTCCTATTGGTCATAGCAATAGAGCTGATCATTTTTCTCAATTCCCCCATTTGTCATGAGCCTGGCAGTGCATTGCCAGGTGAATGGTGGAGTATATTTTCCTACTCCATCGATTTTGGAGTTGGGCATGTGAAGTTTTTGGCCAGTGGGTATAGAACTCTGAGCCAAAGTCTTCATAAACCTCACACTTTTCTGCTTGCTTACTTGGCCTCCTGTGAACCACTGTGAGGGGACCATGACTCAGATAACTTCTGGTCCTAGTAATATATGGAAACATACACAGTCCATTGGAGCCAATCTGAAGCCTGGAACCAAGCCCAGTCAACTTACACCCTATAGCAGAGTCACCCCAGACAAACCACAGTCCAATGGAAGGGAAAATAAACAAGTGTGGCACAACGTGCTAGACCTTTGAGTGGTTTGTTACATAGCATTGTAGTAACTATCCCTGATTTATGAAGTTACATTGGATTTGGGGAGAAAATTGATATCAAAAGATGAGACAAAAAAGGCTGAAGGTGATGCCAGGCAAGGAGTACAAGAGAGAACTTCCTTTTTAAAAGTTGAGAAAAGAATGGAAGTCATTAAAAAGAACCAAAGTCCCCTTTGCCTTCAATTCTTGGCTTTCCCTCAAATACTGGGTTAAATTGTCATCTTGCATATCATAGTTTTAGTTTTTAGGGTGTCTGCTAATGTGAGTAGTGAATAAAATATATCTAGTAGCAAAGAAATAGTTTTTCTTAAGAAAGGATAAATTGGGGGATGGAGGGTAAGCACAGATGGTCTCTGGTTCGGTCTACATGAATCAGACTTTCCATGAAATTCTGTGTGCATCTCCATTAGATTTAAATGTTAGAGATCCATTTATGGAGTACAGCATATCTGCTTTTGATATCCCAATCATGTGCCATGGAAAAGATAATTGAAAAACTAAAAGAAAAAGACAACTTTCTTCTTTTGAGGGAAAAATTTTTTTAAACATGCTGCAAATGAGTTGAAGCTTTGTTTTAGGTATCTTTTGCTCCCATCCTGCTATGAGAAGCTGAATGGAAAAAATGATCCACGATTTCTAAAACTGGGAAATTAGAAAGTTACTCTTCAATACTTTTATGGATATATAACTAATGAGAAATAAATCCAGTTACATTCTTTAACTCCTGCCACCTCCCAAGAGTGGTGGCTCAATTTAGCATGACCTGCTGTCGGCTCAGGAAATTTCCATCCTGAGATTTTCCTAGCAGAGTCAAAATCAGTCACAGTCAGAAACAGATAAAGATTGTTTTTAGGAGAGTGCCTGAAACTGTATTTAAATTCTATCTTTAAAAGTTGCAAAGGACTTGGCTAATGATTTTCCATAGTGTCATTTTTAAACTATTTTGGCATGTTCTATGAACAGTACATACATTTACTGTTCAAAATTAATAAAAAGGCACTATATTTCTTGGAACAGAGTATTTTTGAGAAAGCAAAAATCCTTCCCAGTACACTGACGTTATCCAGCTTGTTAAGGATGACAGACTTAGCCTGGGTAGACCCTGGTCTGGGAGTGGATTGAGAGTGAAAGGGAATTTGGAATAGGCTGGGTCTCAGGCAAAATGATGATGTTGGTTCCAGGTGGAAGAAACATTGGAAGAAATGTTTCCACTCATTTTCCGGAGCTAATAGTATATACTTCAAAGACATTCTTTCTGTATAGTTCTGTGCCTAATATAAGGGAAGTTCCAGGACTCATCCATTCTCCTTCAACTTTTTTTTTTCCTGAATTTTGTAAGACTGTTCAAGTAAGAGGAAAACCATTTTGGAGATGGACTTCTAAATGAGGTATAGATTCACAATGTGGTCATTTATTAAGTACATAGTGAACAGACTAAGAAACAAGCATAGAACAGTCAACTCCCTATCACTGGAATCATGGAGACAAGGGGGAAGAGGAATGTGCTTAAAGATAAGCCAAATTACAATTAAAGCAAAAGTAGGCAAATGGATTTAATTAGAACATTATTTAGGGCATATTCAACATTTGGGAGCACTCTATTCTGCATACATCATTTAAATGTGTAAAAATAATACAAATTTAGTTCAAAGATACTATAAATTTCAAATTCTTTCATTAAAAATATCCAAAGTTTTACTGAACTGAACTGTTTACATTTTAACAGATCTATCCTTTGTCAATTTTGGGAATAGGAGCTGAGTGTAGCAGAATCTGCTTCACTTTCTTACCTAATTTCTCCAACTTCACAGCCAATATAATAGCCTTTGCCTGGGTTTGGGGCTGACCTTGTAATTCACTCACAAGTTAGATGCAAGCCCATGAGAGCAGGGACCGAGCCTTCCCTTTCACCATCACCAGCACCTAGCACAGTACCCAGTATAAGTATTTGTTGTATGATAAACCATGAATGATAGGCTATTGGCCAGGAGTGGAGTGCTAGGATTTGAGGAGCTCAATGAAGAACAGCTCTTTACTCTGCTTGGTTCATAAACCAAATGAAAAGTAGGACAAAAGAGTAAGACAAATGGAGAACAAAATAATCCATGATAAAGCTGATGAAGCAGTATATGGCTTAAATGTGTGGGCAAGTGGACTTCCTAATACTGATTCTCAGAATTAGATAAGCTTATACACACAGGCATAGGAAGTCCTGGACCACCAGACACCTTCTTCTGAAAAGAGAGTGGAAAGAGAAAGGGGCTAGTTTATACACATTTAGTTTCTTCTAGATTCATCCATTAAATTGAATCTTTTGTCTATTGGTTATTTTTACTTTCAAAAAGAAAATGCCCTCCAAAATGTAAACTTTTTGATAATTTGTTGAAATTATAGAAGTTCACAATTGAGTCGTCTCAGTGTTTGCCTCCACAAGTTAACATTAATCAATCCCCAAATAATCAAGAGTTGAGTCTAATTTACAAAAATTCCCTTTAAGTTCAGAGACAAATCCTGAGCCCATCATTGTCCCTCAGTGGAGGACTCAGTAAGTGAGGCGATTGATAGAATTATGCATGAATCATGGGAAAAATTCAAATGCCAACTTAAAATATTTTGAAGCTATCTGGGGATTTGTGAAACAGGTTATAGAAAAGTCTGTGTTAATTCCATATATAATGGTCTTTTAATATCATAAAATACACCCAGAAAAATCTTCAAAACAGGCAAATATGGATTCATATTTCAATTCCAAGAAAAACAGAACCTCACAAAAATCAAAACTTAACTGATTTTAGGGTCAAAAGTCTTAGAAACTACTGAGAAGCACATGGTTCCCATCAGAGCATAACTGAGTCTGGTCAGCCAAAAATTCACCCCTGAATTGTCAAATGGTTTAAAAGCCACTGAGTATAAATGATTAAATTATACTCAAGGAAAAGTTTCACCCTCTTTCACTTCTCATAATGGAATTTTTCCTGGTTCTATTTGTCTAAAAACAGCTACAACTTATTTCAAATAGTGACCAATGATTGAACAATGTCAAATGCAATTCTGTAAAGAAAATGAAAAGTTACGAAGGTATACCAACCTGGGAGACTTAGAATGTAAACAAGAATGGCTTAAGAGAGAAAGAGAAAAAAAGTTAGTCAGGCCAAAATATTGTATTTAGATAATTAAGTTTGTCAGAGAATTGTTTTCCTCTTGAATTGAAGCTAAGTCAGTGGAAACTTCTGATAAAAAAATCACAGATCTTATAAAAATTCATGAGTAATTCTGTTTCTATTTTTAGCTGTACTTCTCATGAAAAAAAAAAAAAACACAAAAAATGATTAGACTCTTTCAGAGTCCAACTACTAAGAGCCCAACTACTATGAGCTCTGATTTCATATGGGTCAATCACAGATATTTCAAAGTAGTTTAGTTCCCTTTAACCTTGCATTTTTTTCCATGATGTTTTCATGGAAGGAATATGATAATTGCTGTAAAATTTTATATGCCTTTATCAATTTGTATTATTATATAGCATATATTTTTGTCCAATCTTCTTTACATGATAATTTTGAGAAAAAGTTTTAGTAGAGACACATAGGTATAAAAATACATGAAATATTGCAGAAATACAGCTTCTACATTCCTATACTTCCTTACGTTTTCTATTTCCCTCACCTCTGCCTCTTGCTTACCTAACAATCTACTTATGGGTATTTTCCCAACTTCCCAATGCATGTGTTAACTCAGAAAGCTTCTCCTCCAATCTAATGCTTTTACACACTGTATTTCTTTGGTGATCCCTAGATTTCTAACCTGAATGTTCTCTTCTTACCCATGGTCAATCTTAAATTTGTATTTCCTAAGGGAATATTTTTTGGGGGGAAGCTATATCATCACCTACAACTCAATAGTTAAAATTCATTGCTTCTCCCTCCCGCTGACTTTCCACTCCAAATTTGGGCTGCATGCAGGGATACTGTGTCTATCCCTGTCTCTCAAGCCAAGAATGTTGGAGTCCGTCATCTTCTTTCCTCTGTCTTCTCTTAGATCTCCTGCATCTATCCTCACTATCATCAAATAACCAATTTTCTTCCCTTTGACATAGTTCTCTGACATGCTGTATCTTCTAGAGTAGGATGCACAAAAAGACAGTTATTTTATTTTATTTTATTTTTAAAATTTATTTATTTATTTGAGAGAGAGCACATGAGAGGGGGGAGGGTCAGAGGGAGAAGCAGACTCCCCGCCAAGCAGGGAGCCCGATGCGGGACTCGATCCAGGGACTCCAGGATCATGACCTGAGCCGAAGGCAGTCGCTTAACCAACTGAGCCACCCAGGCGCCCTACAAAAAGACAGTTATTTTAAAATACAAATATTAATTCCACTAATATAGACATCACTCTAAATAGAAATAGTTACTACAAGTTTCCTTGACAAAGTTTAAAGGTAAATATATCAACTGCCAAAATAATCATTCTTGCTTTGGATTATCAGCAACTGATAAAAAGAGAATCATATATATATGTATATATATCATACATATATGTATGTACAATGTACATATGTACAATCATACATATATATATGTATGTATGATTTACGGGAATAAAATTATCAAAGCACACAAAGTATTTGAATCCATTTTGTAGCACCTACTTTGGTAATGCTTTAAAAGGAGTTCTCAAGGTGCCATATCTTTTGTCCTGGCTTCTCGGCTGATCATGTATTTTGGGGGCAGCACAGTTTCTGATACTGTGAGTAACAAATTATTGGCATCCATGATTCTTTAATATTGGTGGTCCTATGCCACAAATAATGTGATATTAGCCTTTCACACTCTTTCCTCTAACCCCAACTCTTCATTCCTTTTACCGCCTGCTAGCCAACAAGAGAGCCTGTCATTTTATGAGATAGCTTTAAAATCAATCTTGTCAGAAGCAGAAGGAAAGATAAAACAGATTTCAAAGCCCTTCCATTTATAGAAATGTTACTTACCTATTTTTATTTATTATTATTATTTTTTTTTAAAGATTTTATTTATTTATTTGAGAAAGTGAGAATGAGAGAGAGAGAGAGAGAGAGAGCGAGCATATGAGAGGGAGGAGGGTCAGAGGGAGAAGCAGACTCCCTGCTGAACAGGAAGCCCGATGTGGGACTCGATCCCGGGACTCCAGGATCATGACCTGAGCCGAAGGCAGTCGCTTAACCAACTGAGCCACTCAGGCGCCTTACCTATTTTTATTTTAAAAAATTATTTGAGGGGTGCCTGGATGGCTCAGTCGTTAAGCGTCTGCCTTTGGCTCAGGTCATGGTCCCAGGGTCCTGGGATCGAGCCTCACATCAGTCTCCCTGCTCAGCGGGGAGCCTGCTTCTCCCTCTCCCACTCCCCCTGCTTGTGTTCCTTCTCTCCTGTGTCTCTCTCTGTCAAATAAGTAAATAAAATCCTTTAAAAAAATTAAATAAATAAAAATAAATTATTTGATAAGTAAGTGCAGTTATTCTGTGTTAGTGCAACCATGTGGGTGATGAGTACCAAGAAAAATAGCATGCTGATAAGAAGCTTTAGTCATGAGGAGAAGATAGTCATATACAACTTACACAAATCAGTGTAATTCCTACATTTGTAGACTGCTTTTCTTTGAATAACCTTTGTTTGTCAAATAATATAAAACTTCATGAAAATTATGCCAGATTATTAAACACACCTGTATAATTTAGTTGATTAAGAGATACACAGATGAGTTTAACTGATCAAAATGCATGGCCATCTTACTGATTGAACTCATTAATCATCTAACAGTGGAGTAATCAGTAGTAATTAACCATCAGCCTCCTTTTTGTGGTCATTTTACTGATTAAAATGTTAGCTTTGATTTGGAGCATAGGAAATATAAATTGAAAACTATTCTAACTACAGATTACAGTGACCAATCCATCATTGGTTCGCTTGTTAAAATTTCTATGAGATGACATAGAGGTCCTGTGGGTATTTCCATCTTATAGGACCTGTATGTAAAATTACTTATCAGATAAGTATTAGAGCAAATGGAAGAATTAAAAAAATACATTTAGATCTTACTAGTATCTTATTTTAAAAAATAAAAGGAAAAGCTTCTGCATAACAAAGGAAACTAGCAACAAAAGGAAAAGGGAACTTACCAAATGGGAGAAAATATTTGCAAATCACGTATCTGATAAGGGGTTGATACCCAAAATATATAAAGAATTCCTACAACTCAACAGCAAAAAGAACAAAAAGTCTGATTAAAAAATAGGCAGAGGAATTGTATAGACATTTTCCAAAGAAGACATGCAAATGGCTAATAGGTACATGAAAAAGTGCTCAACATCACTAAACATCAGGGAAATGCAAATCAAAACTACAATGAGATATCAGCTCATACCTGTTAGAACGCTTTCATCAAATATACAAGAGATAACAAAGGTTGATAAAAGTTCGGCTATTAGATGAATGAGGTCTGAGAATACAATGTAAAACACGGTGACTATAGTTAGTAATACTGTATTATATAATTAAAATTTGCTAAGAGAGTAGAGCTTAAATGTTCACACATTAGATAGATTAGATAGATGATAGATAGATAGATGGATAGATAGATAGATAGATAGATAGATAGATAGATAGATAGATGACAGATAGATAAAAATGTGAAGTAATGGATGAATACATCCATTAATTAACTAGATGGTAGGAATCCATTATCAACATATACTCTCTTAATCACCACAATGTTATACATTATATATCTTCTATTTTGTTTGTCCATCACACCTCAGTAAAGCTGGAAAAAACAAATAAAAGAAAAATTTTCATTCAAGCTTATAAAATACTGCCTATGAGCTTTCAATTGTTGAATATCTTCTAAGTGCCAAAACAGAATTTCAGCCTATCTCAAGAACTAAGGTATGAAGATATATTTATCTTAGTTAATAAGTTTTTCTGTCTCTAGCACCAAAATAGAACAAATCTGTTAGTGAAAAGGTATAATTGAGGAATTATTCTGTTATCACTGTAATCAATATGTTTACAAACACGTAGAGAAATGCCAAGAGAATAGAAGGAAGAAAAGAAGAAAATTTAACTTTAACAAATTTAAATTTGTATTTAACAATACAAATTGAAAAATTTGTATTGTTTAATCAGGTCCTTACAGCTATGGGGCTCAGGGGTGGCTATCAATGGGGGTTCCTTATATATCTGAAAGGCTCTGATACAAAGAATGCTCATGGACAGTCTCCCAAGACACCATTTCCTTAATACCTTCTGCTTTAGGCAAGGCTACTCACAAATGCTCATATTAGACCAAAGTCTTATTTCTATGGAGAATTCCACAGACTCCATGGACACTCCATTCCAGGGTTTAACAATGAAGTTCTGCCTTATTCTATAATTTCTCCCTTCTCTGTGCTCTGATGAGATTGAGAACATCTGGTCCTCATTCCTAATATAATGATATTTCCTGCTCCAGAGATCCATTTTAAATCACCCTCAACCCTCTCTTCTTTACGCCAAATTCCAGGTCCACTCACTCTTCTTCAGACTTTTATATGCCAAGGCTTTATATATCCTTGCCCTCCTCTGAACCCATAAAGAGTCTCTCTCTTCCAGCCTGGAACGGGATTCCTGGCTGAGAGAAGCAAAGTTTCCCACTTGACCTCTGCTGAACATTCATAGGACCACCTTCTACACCTTTGCCAGGCAACTGCTCATTCATTCCAGTTCTCAACCAGCTCAAGGAAGAGGCATTATTTCATTTCAGGGAAGAGATTTTCTTTCCATCAACTTGCTTTTTCTGTCCCCAGGGGAAAGAGCAGAGAAGATTGGAGCTTTGGGAGTCAAGTGACAGACAGCTGTGGTTTCAGCTTCCAGCGGTCACACTACTCCAGAGAGACCGGAAGGTCAAGGGAAGCATGTAGAACCGCAGGCTGTTCACGTGGCTCAGAGGAGGAGATGACCAACCCTTAATAAAACACCGTCAGCCGGACATGCCATTGGGACTGGCATGCTAATTGAAAACAGCAGGCCTGGGTCAGCAGCTCTTTGACTGTAACACTCAGTTTAGAATAACTTTTCCTTGACAGAAAAGGCAGTACTCGGCCAGTAAAGCTGTGCTGTTATTAAAAAAAAAAAAAAAAAAGTAAACAAATGAACATCACTGCTCTACTAGAAGATTAAGAAACATTTCTCTTTATTTACTTTTTCAGGAAGTTTATATGTATTTCCTTTCAACTGGGCCAAAGCTTGACACTGTTCTGTATAAATGTTTTATTATCTTAAAATTTAAAAAAATCTATTAATCCAATTTATCTTTCAATATTAATAGTGCCTATTATTTTTATTACAATTAAAATTTTTCTTCTACATCAAAATAACACAGGCACATAGCTCAACAGTTCTGTATTATTTTTATTGAATGGAGGCACACTGTCTACCTCACCCTAAGCATTTTCCTTTCCCAGAAGCGACTTCTTTGTAGTCTTTTGGCTATTTCCTTTGTTACTCACCTTTGTTCTTCTAAATAACATATTTAGTGTTAGTTTTGGTTTTTCAATTTTAGGCATTTTATATTGACTTTCTACTCTGGAAAATGCAAGGTTAGCTTGTGTCACTCAATACTTCCTCATTCACTTTGTTCCCCAGAATCTCAGTGTGGTTAGATTATAATTGTGGCTAAATAAATATTAATATTCACATTATTATGAATGGCATGTAAGTGTTTTGTTGATTTATTTTTGTGGATACATTTCTCCTATAGCTTTCTGGTTTTTTGTTTGGTGGTTTTTAGGGGTTTGTTGTTGTCATTATTGTTTTCCCTATAGCTTTTTGAACTGCTATAATATGAATTGATTTCCTGGTCCACAGCTGTGATTGTGTTTTCTCCCTTCACCAACAACCGGCGCATTCCATTTGTTTCTCTCTTGAGTTCTGTTATTTTCTGGATTCCATCTCTTCCTCTTTATGGCTTTATTCCCTCATTTTGGTGGAAACATCTTCTCAATAAGTTTCTGAGAAGGTATACATAAGTAGCACTTTTGAGATCTTACGAGTTTGAAAACATTCTCATACTCTCAGATCTAATAAATTGGTCATTTGGGTATAGAATTCTAGGTCAAGTGACATTGTCACTCAAATTTCAAATGCTTTGCTCCACTGATATCTAGTTTCTAGTGTTGCATTTAAAAAGTCTAAAGCCATTCTGATTCTGGATCTTTTCTATGTAAGCTTTTTTTTTTTTCTCCTGGATGCTTCCAGGATCTTCTTTTTTTCCTTACTGTTCTAAATTTCATAATAGTGTGCCTTGGTGGAGTCCATTATCAGGACTGTGCTGGGTACTTCTTTTGGTGCCTTTCAATTTTGTAAAATGATCTTGAATTATTTACTTTATGATTTCCTCTACTTAATATTCTCTTTCCTTTTTTCCCCTTTTTTAAATAAAGATTTTATTTATTTGACAGGGAGAGAGAGAGAGAGAGAACACAGGCAGGAGGAGTGGGAGAGGGATAAGCAGGCTCCCCATCAAGCAGGGAGCCCGATGTGGGGCTCAATCCCAGAACCCTGGGATCATGACCTGAGCCGAAAGCAGACGCTTAACTGACTGAGCCACCCAGGCATTCCTTTTTTGTTTGTTTGTTTCCTTAAATGTTGTTTGTGAAATATTGAATCTTCTGGATCAATATTCTAATTATCTTTTCTTTTTTTCCTTTATTCTATTTCTTTTACTTTTCTACATCTTGTTTTTCCTCCTTCTCATCCTATTTCATTCCTTCTATTAGATTTTAAATTTCTACAATCATATCTTTTAGTTTTTGGGAATTGTATTTTGTTTTTGATTCCATTTTCTGGATTATTTTAGGGTATAAAATGTCTACTAATTCATTTTCTATTTGATAGTGCCCTATTCTTATTTCATAGATGCTGCATATTCTCATATGCTTGATGACAGCAATGATTCTTGTGTATGTGTGTGTGTGTATTTTCTTTCAACTTTTCTTCTCCTTGTACAGACTGACTATCCAAGTTGCTTTCTGCTTCTTTTGGAATATTTATGCCTTTTATGCTAGCAGATCCTTTCAAAAGTTGACAATCATTGAATGTCTACTCTTAAGTAGTTAAGATTGTTATATAAATAAGCTAATTGTAAACTTAGTTCTCCCGGTATACTTTACTCTTTGTGTGATCTGACTGGGCCATTTCATTGGGGGAAGCTTAGATATCATTATTGGGCTTTTCTTTTGGGTTGATCAAATTCCAGAGAATAATTCTACAGTCTTTTGCTTGGAATGTAATATGCTGTCTGTTAGTATTCTGGAAGCTGTGTAGCAGAAGAAAACTAGTGCCTCAACATTCAATAAAAAACCTTCATTGGGGTGCCTGGGTGGCACAGTTGGTTAAGAGTCCAGCTGGGTTTTGACTCCGATGGTGATCTCAGGGTCATGAGATCGAGCCTGGAATTGGGCTCCACATTCAGTGCAGAGTCTGCTTAAGACTCCCTCTCCCTCTCCCTCTGGCTCTCCCCTCTGCACACTCTCTCTCTAAAATGAAAAAAAAAAAAATCTTTAAAATACACCCTTCATTGAATTCTCTTGTTCTCTGTAAGGATCCCTAAATCTCAGCTCTTCCTGATATCTCCCAAAGCATGCTTCCTTTGTCTTCTCCAGGGAAAAAATCCTATATTCAGCTGGGGTGGGAGAAGAGGATGAGAGAGAGGATCTAAAGGGCCTAGCAGTTTTTTGTTTTTTGTGTTTTTTTGGGGGGGGTTCCTTTTTTTTAATTTTAAGTTCAATTAATTAACAATATAGTATATTATTAGTTTCAGAGGTAGAGTTCAGTGATTCATCGGTTGCATACAACACCCAGTGCTCATTCCATCACATGCCCTCCTTCATGCCCACCACCCAGTTACCCCATCCCCCCCTACCTCCCCTCCAGCAAGCTTCAGTTTCTTTCCTATGCTTAAGAAGTCTCTTACGGTTTGTCTCCCTCTCTGGTTTCATCTTGTTTTATTCTTCCCAGGTTTGTTTGTTTCGTTTTGTTTTTTTACTAACCAGAATCATGCTGTATGTATTGTTCTTTGATGTGCTTGTTGGAGATGTTCTCAGCCTAGCACACTTCTTTTATCCATTCTATATTCCACAGAAATAGTTAGATGTTTGGATTGCTTCATTCTGCTGTTACAATTATGCCCACTTTTGTGCACAAACTTGGGCACAGGCGCTGGAATTTGAGGGGAAGAGTGTCAATTTGAGCCCTTGGCAATCTGAGGTGAATGCATGACTTGGCATTTAGCAGGTGGCAGGTTGTGCATGCTGACTCAGGCAGAAAGGCAGCTGGACTGTGAATTTGGGACCCATAGGCTGATGGCATCGTGTGTGACAGGGACTTGGCTGGTTTTGATTTTATTTTTTCTTTTTCTGGGAAACTCGATCTCTCCCTCTATTCTAAATGAAAGCCTTGCTGGATAGAGTATTCTTGTCTGTAGATTTTTTCCTTTTAGCAGTTGGAATTTATCATGCCACTTTCTTCTGGCCTGCATAGTTTCTGCTGAAAAACCCACTGATAGCCGTATGGGGTTTCCCTTGTATGTACCTGCTTTCCTTTCTCTTGCTGCTTTAAAAATTCTCTTTATCACTACTTTTGGCCATCTTATTTACTTTGTGTCTTGGTGCAGACCTCTTTGGGTTGGTTGTGTTGGGGGCTCTCTGTGCCTCCTGGATCTGGATTTCTCTTTCCTTCCCCAGATTCAGGAAGTTTTCAGCTATTATTTCTTCAGACAAATCTTCTGCCCCCTTTTCTCGCTCTTCTCCTTCTGGGATCCCTATCATGTGATTGTTATGCCTGACAGTGTTGCTGAGTTCCCTGGGTCTATTTTCATTTTGCATATTCTTCCCCCTCTCATCTGCTCGGCTTGATTGCTTTCCATGACTCTGTCCTCCAGGTGGCTGATCCTTTCTTCTACTTCCTCTTGCTTGCTATTTATTCCAGATGGTCTATTTTTATTTCCATTTAGTGAGTCCAATAGCTCTAATTGGTTCTTTTTTACATCTTCTATCTCTTGGTGGAGGGTCTCATGGAGGTCCTGCAGTCCTTCCTCAATTCTAGTGAGTATCTTTATGAGTGTTACTCTAAATTCACTATCAGACATATTACTTACCTCCGTTTCACTTAGGTCTCCTGCTCTGATTTTGTCCTGTTCTTTGATTTGGGACACATTCCTCTGTCTCCTCATTCTGTCTCTTGCGTTGTCTGTTTCTCTGTGTTAGGAAAGTCAGCTACATCTCCTGCACTTGAAAGTAGTGGCTTTATGAAGAAGAGGTCCTGCAGTGCAATGTCTGTTCCCCAGAACCTGGTGCTCAGGGGGGTCTCCTATGTGTGTTGCTCCAGGGGTGTCCTACCGTTGTGGCCGGGATGTGTTTGCCTTCAGTCCTGTTGTCTGCGATGGCTCTCTGCCTGTCGTGGGCAGAGTCTGGTGCCCGTGGTGTTAGTGGGCTTGTCCGGGACTGCCTTGGGCTTGAGTTGAGTCAGACCAGGCGTTTGCCAGAGATGCAGTAGCACCAAACTGCAGGCACTGTCCCTGTGTAGTTCCCTGAGAAGCTTTTGTTGGTGGGTGGGGCCTGCAGTCAGACCCACTGGTTGCCCCCAGCCCAGTGCTGGGGTCACAGTCAGACTGGTGTGTGGTTATCTTCTGCTCTTCCTGGGGCAGGATTCACTTTGAAGTGGTGCTGGCCCTTATGTGGGCCACACACACACTGCCAGGCTTGTGGCACCGCTTTGACAGGATCTTGCCAAGAGTGATCGGAGGGGGTGGATCTGCTTTGCTGTGGCCTCTTGTCTATGCCCGGCTATGGAGAGTGTGTTCTGCCAGTTTTCAGGCTGCTTTCTGGGTTATTTATGCCTACGTGGGTGCTCTCTAGGCGGCCACGGCAAGAGGTGGGCCCAGGGACGTCCTACTCCGCCATCTTCCCAGCAGCCTCTGCTTGGGCCTAGCAGTTTCTTAAAGCTTCAAACAGTACTCTTTTCAGCCCCAGCTTCAAAGCAGGTACCCAATACCACTTTACTGAGTCATTTGAGGCATTATGGTATAAACTGGGTTGCTTCCTGTGTTCCCAACTATTGTCTTGAGAATCTGTTTTCTGTCTTACAATGTCAGTTGCTACTTATTTTGCTTTTGAGCTTTCCACATTTTCTTACTTATGTATCATTTTCATTACCCTTTGACCTTGTCGATTTCATTTAGTAAGTTCTGTCATTTTAGTGAGTTTTTAGGTAAGTGATGGAAAATATATGTGTAATATGTCATCTTTAATTAGAGTCAACTTGGTAACCATTCATTCTTTTTTTTATTTTTATTTTTTATTATTTGAGAGGGAGAGAGAGAGAGAGTAAGCAGGAGGAAGGGCAGGGGGAGAGGATCTGAAGTAGACTCCTTGCTGAGTTCTGGAGCACCACAGGGAGCTCGATCTCACCACCCTGAGATCATGACCTTAGCTGAAATCAAGAGTCTGACACTCAACTGACTGAGCCACCAACTTTAAAAAAAATTTTTTTTTATTTGAAAGAGAGAGTCATTCTTTCACTTATTCATTTAAAAAGTCTAAACCAGGTATATAAATGAGCAGATCACATGGGAGTAATCACGTAGGAGACATTAATCCACAGACCCTTGTACTTCCTATTGCATTACATCTACTACAGTATTCACAGATTTATATTATCTCCTTGAGTTTTGTAGAGGTTTGAGCTGGTAATCTCTTCCTATTGTCAGGAGTAGTTTTGGATTCCAGCCCTGCAATTTACTAGACAGTTGGCTTTGGACAAATAACCTAACCTCTTTAAGTTTCAATCTCATTTCTGAAGTTGGAATAAAATAACTTCCTTATATGGCTGTTGCAAGAATAGATGTATTGTATGTTAAGTGTCTGGAATGTGGTCATTATTATTACTTCATGACTTTCCAAAAATTATTCCTCTGAACTATTGCTTAATCTAAAACTATCTAAAATATTTAGTTATCTTTGTTTACTATATTCTTAACTATAGTTATGACTTTTGATCAAAGTAAAATAAAGCCAATGGATATTGACTGTGTATAAATATATTTTGATCTCAAAATTTTGAGATAGAAATATACATTATGGTAGGTGTTTTACAGTTGCCTTTTTCCTGATTTTAACAGAGAAGCTCTCCATTTTTCATGTCGACTATGATATTTGCTGTGGTGTTTCCATATACCATCTATATTATGTTGAGATAATTTTCTTCTATTCCTAGTTCATCAAATGTTTTTATCATGAAAGCATGTTGAATTTTGTCAAATATTTTTTCTGCATTTATTGAGAAGATCTATGTGAATTTTATATAGCATTGATTGGTTTTTGTATGTTGAACAATCCAAACATCCCAGGGAGAAATCTTACTTGGTCATGATATATGATTCTTTTATTATTTTTTAAGTTTGATTTTTATTTATTCATTTATTGTTGATGTAGGATCCTTTTAATATACTGTTGAATTTGATTTGCTGATGTTTTGTTGAGGATTTTTTTAAAAGATTTATTTATTTATCTGAGAGAGAAAGTGAGCGAGAGAGCACACGAGTTGGGGGAAAGGACAGAGGAGAGAATCTTCAAGCAGACTCCTAGCTCAACCCAGAGCTTGACTTGGGGCTCAATCTCACTTAACCCATAAGACCATGACCAAGAGTCAGACACTTAACTGACTGAGCCAAACAGGTGCCCCTTTGTTGAGGATTTTACATCTACATTCATCAGGGATATTGGTCCCTACAGTTTTCTTTTCTTGTTGTGTCTTTTTCTAACTTTGTTATCAGAATGATGCTGGCCTTATAAAAATGAGTTATTTGGAAATGTTTGAGGAAGATTGATATTAATTCTTCTCCAATTACTTGGTAGAATTCTTTGGTAAAGCCATCTGGTCCTGGGCTTTTCTCTGCTGGTAGATTTTTTTTTTTTCTTAATTACTATTTCAATCTCTTTACTAGTTTTAGGTCTGTTTAAATTTTCTATTTTTTCATGATTCAGTCTTGGTAGATTATATGCTTCTAGGGACTTATAAATTTCTTCTAGGCTATCCAATTTGTTGGTGTATAATTCTTCACAGTTTTATATAGCATTTTTTATTTCTGTTGCCTATATTACGATATCTCCTCCTTCATTTCTGATTTTATTCATGTCTTTTTTTTAAGTCTAACTAAGGGTTTGTCAATTTTATTGATCTTTAGAAAAACTAATTTTTAGTTTGGTTGATTTTTCTCTATCTTCTATTTCATTTACTTATTCTCTAATCTTTTTTATTTTCTTTCTTCTGCTAACTTTGGGCTTTCTTTGCTCTTCTTTTTCTAGTTTCTGGAGGTATAAAGTGAAGTTGTTTATTTGAGTTTTTTCTCTTTTTTAATACAGATGTTTATCATTATGACCTTCCCTCTCAGTACTGCTTTTGCTGCATCTTGTAAGTTCTGGTATGCTATTTTTTTATTTTTTTATTCCTTTTTTTAAAGATTTTATTTATTTGTCAGAGAGAGAGATAAAGAGAGCACAAGCAGGGGGAGCAGCAGGCAGAGGGAGAAGCAGGTTCCCTGCTGAGCAGGGAGCCTGATTGGGGACCTGATCCCAGGATTCTGGGATCATGACATGAGCCAAAGGCAGACACTTAACCAAATGAGCCACCCAGGCATCCCTATCTTTTTATCTTTGGATTGGTTTGTTTCCAGATATTTTCTAATTTCGATTTCGATTTCTTTCCTAACTCATTGGTTGTCAGGAGCATGTTGTTTAATCTCCACATATTTCTCGATTTTTCAGTTTCCCTTCTGCTATCAATTTCTAGTTTTATTCATTTGCGGTTGGAAAAAAAATAGTTGGTATGATTTCGATCTTCTTAAATTTGTTAAAATTTGTTTTGTGATATAACATCTGATCTATCCTGGATAATGTTCCTGGGGAAGAATGAGTTTACTGTTTCTGTTGGGTGGAAGTTTTCTATATTTCTGTTAGGTCCACTTGGTCTATATTGTTGTTCCAATCCTCTGTTTCCATATTGATCTCTGTCTGGTTGTTCTATTCTTTATTGAAAGTGGAGTATTGAAATATCCTATTATTATTATTGTGTTTATATTTCTCCCTTCAGCTTTGTCACTGTTTGCTTCTTACATTTGGGTGCTCTAATGTTGGGTATGGATATAATCATAATGTTTATATCTTCCTGGTAAATTGATTCTCTTATCATTATATAATGTCCTATGTCATTTCTTGTGACAGTTTTTGACTTGTCTATTTTTCTGTTTCTCTGTAGTTATTACCATTTTGTGCATGCATCATATCTTGAATTTGGTAACATTTTTATTAGGATTATTTTGAATTCTTTGTCAAGTAATTCACATACCTTTATTTCTTTCTGTCAGTTTCTGGAGATTCATTTTGTTCCTTTGGTTGGGCCATGTTTCCTTATTTCTCTGTGTGACTACTTCCATTGTGTTGTGCTCTGCACACTCAAAACAACAGCTACTTCTCCCAGTCTTTATGGACTGGCTTTGTATAGGGAACACCTTCACCAATTATCTTGGCTAAAGATTCTCGGGGCCTCTCAACCTTTTCTGTGGAGTTGTGAGTTCTGGTATGCTAGAACTTATTGACTTAGACTTATTTGTCATCACTTATGAGATGTAGTAAAAGCAGTACTAAGAGGGAAGTTTATAGTGGTAAATTTCCAATTAGAGAAGTTTTGTAGGCTTTTTCTTCAGGAGTTCATTATCTCTTTTTCTCACTGGTGTCTGTCTGTGGTACTGCAAGTTGTCAGGAACTGCCATAAATTGTCCAGCTCTTTATTGTTCTCAAGATCCCCAGACCCCTAGCATATCCCAAGTTCTATCAACACTCCAACTCAAATGAGACAAAAACCAATCCCTTGAGAAAGCTTTCTACCCCACAGAAAGCAGAGCATTGGACACATGATCCAACTCTTTCTCTAGGGAGAATTGGGAAGTGGGGGGTTTTCTCTCACTTGCTCCCTGCTGAGTTGGGGGACAGGCAATCATGAGTGAGTGAGGTGAACAAAATTTTCACTTTTGTTCTTAGTGGCCCTCAACCTGGCATCCTTTCCTGTCAGTGTTTAGATTAGAGCAAGATAGAAACCAATCCCTCTGGCAGCCCCCCTCCCACCCCACCCTTGAAAATTCTGAATGTTAGATGTATGTTTCAGTCTTCTCTTTCTTTCTCCAGGGGAAGCTGGGGATTAGGGATTTCTTCCCAATCATGCTGTACGGTGCTGTGCTGCACTGAACCAGGAGGGAGGACTCTGGTTAGTGAGTGCCATAAGTTTTTCTATCAGGTTTGATGCAGCTGGTTTTATGCTTGTTTGGATGAAGGAACTTCTTAAGTGGTGTCTGGATTTTACATAAAAGGAATTGGTTTGTGTGTTGTAGAACTGGTATACATGGAAAACTGGAAAGAGGTTTAAGACTTCCTATTCTGCCATCTTGCTGATATTCTCATTCAAAGCTGATAAATGATAAAAAAAAATCTCTAAAATGTTAAGCAGTTATTAGAGCATGCAGGTATGTAATTAAAGGGTGGTTTTGGTAGTGTCAACTTCCATCTCTCCTCTCCTACCTTACTCTTCTTGAGCTCACACTATGATTGAACTTGAGGTTTGGATTGCAAAGTGAAGTTCTGTAGGAAGGGGACCTTACAAGGAAATTTTACATGAGGTCCTACTGATATTTTTAGAGGATCTGAAATAAATCTCCTTAATTTTTAGAAAATTAAGAAAAAAAGCTTTTGGAATTTTATGAATTAAGTTTCTAAAATTTCATGTCTTTCTTTCCTTCATCACTCAACCTTGAAGTTGGATAAACATATTTTATATTAATAGTCTTACAGAATGAGTGTCAGAAGTTTGTATCATAAGTAGTCCACATCACCTAATTCTCCTGGCCTTTTTCAAATATTTTTTGCATGAAGAGATGAGTTCCAACTGTCCATTTTTTATCAGCTATCAACTTTCCATTGACCAATGGTTCATTTTCTCATTTAATAAATCACTTCCACTCTGCTACGTGGTGGGAAACTTCCTGGTACACTTCCAGCATGACTGAAAATAGTTTGATGTTCTCAGATTTTCCCTGAATATTTGAATGAGGATTTTAGAGAACCTACAAAGTCTCTATATGCTGAACATGGAGTCATCCCACAGCTTGTCAGCTTTCCAGAGAGCCAAATAGAAGCAAACTGCAGTTGAAGGAAAAGTATTCTGTTGGTCAGAAGGAAAGATGAGCACATCTGAGCCACACATTCCAGTCCCAAAGATAAGGCTCAGCTATATATGTATGTATGTACATACATATGATAGAATATCAATAATAAACTATTCATAAAGTTCCAAAAGCTTTTTTTCTTAATTTTCTCCCTCTGGAATAGAGTATATAACCATACTAGATATTCTATTGTCTTGGAGCTCTTATTTGTCTTACCTCCATTTTCTAAAGTAATATTTTATTCACCAGGTATAGTGAGAAGAGTTGACAAAAGCACAGAGTGAAATAAGATCTTAAGCCAAGAAAAAGTGAATAATAAACAAATAGTTAATTTAAAATACTTCTTCTCGAATAGCTTCCCTTAGATGAACAAACAAATCTAGTTTAGCAGGCCATAATGCTATTGCTAATAATTTTTGGCTCTTTGGTTATAATGCTTGTAGTAGAAATTAGTCCTAATAGTAATTTTAGGAATAATATCAGTAAACAAGTAATCATCAAATAACATTTATTGAGCACTTAGTCCATTCCAGGCACTGTTCTAAGTGCTTAACACATGGTGTCTAATTTCAGTGACCGTAACAAAGAGAAAGATGTTAAATAACTCTGCTAAAAGTCACACAACCAGGCAGTGGCACAGCTGGAATTGAAAACCACCCTGCCTGACTACAAAGGCCCATGTTCCTAAACATTATCTAACTCTGCCTTCATTCTTGGTCTTCAGTGAGTAATAACACAGGCTCTTTGCTCTATAGCCTTAGACAATGAGGGGGATATAATAGGAAAGAGTGAAATTATAATAACATCATCCTACTCTCTGTTTTATGGTAAAGCAAATTAGTCACCATGAGAGAGAATCACTTCTTCATATATGTATATACAATTTCATTGTGAGTCTATAAAAAGTCTCGTTTTTTTGCCATATGCTCATCCAAAGACTGAATTGAGTGCACTGTACCTTCTTAGAGCTCTATCCAGGGAAGGATAAGAAAGCTAATATGTTTTTTTCCTCCTAAATGGCAAAAAGCCCAGACTTTTTTGTTATCGTTCCATGGTAAACATTTGTCTCTCCAGTCACCCAGATTCATGAATCATTTGTTAGGGGCTTAGTGGGCACATTTTGGCCAGCAGCCTGCCATGTGCCCACGTCAGGCCTTGAGTGAGTTCTGTTCTGCGGAAGTCTCCTTTTGACCATACAAGAGCATGTGCATGAATTTTTAACCAGAAGCAGCTTAGCAATAAGATAGGTATGCAGCACAGGAAAGGCCTAAGGAGGCACCTCACCCATGAATTACCACAGCAGCCACGGTTAGCACTGAGCTTTGTTGGCTGTAAAGGGCAGCTGCAGAGCGGGAGCACTGTAGATACACTGTTTGATTGTGCTTCTCTCCATGTTGGGTAGGACAGAGCTGTGACTGCTTCAAGATCCCGTCACAGGTACCTATATGGAGCAAGCCTAGAATTGCTGTGCCACGTGACAACTGTGTGTTTACCTTGTTTTATTCTGATTCATAATGGCCTTTCGAGTCATACAACCTCACTATTTAAAATTCATCAACACTGAATCTAAAAATCTGCATAAAATATCCACACTGTTGCCCTCCCACCCCTGCCTTCACATACTTGTTGAAACTCAAGCCTCTGCCTCCCAGGGAACATTCAACAGAACCACAACCATATGAAACTTGGAAACTAGCTGAGAACATAAATGTAGGGAAAATGGAGGCTATAAGGTAAAAGCTCAGCTAGAGCCATCTCTTCTCTTTTTTACTTTCTATATCTCTTATTTCAATTATTCTTTCAATGAATAATTATTGAGTGTCTTCCATATGCAAGGCACTGCAGTCGGGACAAGAGGAGAGGGAGAACACTTTGAGGCAGAGTACTTTGGGAGGTAGGCTGGTGTTGGGTAGTGTGCCAACAAGCATAGTTTTAAAAAGCAAATGAGCACAGCATATTCAAAAAACTCAGCAGCAAGCAATATTCAGGTGAAGAGGAACAAATATAAAGTCAAAGATTCCAAACATATATTGCCAATGCCAAAATTTTATCCACAACCCACCCTATAGACAGGAAAGA
This sequence comes from Mirounga leonina, assembly GCF_011800145.1. Lineage (NCBI taxonomy): Eukaryota > Metazoa > Chordata > Mammalia > Carnivora > Phocidae > Mirounga > Mirounga leonina. The sequence goes on from NW_023270807.1 coordinate 75,589,376, forward strand.
AGCAAATGTGTGTTCTCTGCCTCCTTCCTCTCTGAACTCAGATTTGTCTCAAATACAATAACTACAGTTCAACTTAATTATACATTCAATGGGCTTCAGGTGGGGGGAGACTATAATTTGAAGTATTTTTCTGTGAGAAATTATGTTTAAGAGCCAAACCATTTACAAAAAATTTGGGGGGCTCTATGTACCTACACAGAATCATGTTTGTCCCCTTTACAGGACCTAATGTGTCATATAACTATATTTGTAACTACATAACTATTTAGAGCTTAACTACCTATATAAAGGCAAGCTGAATAAGTAGTAAAATTTCTCTCTTCACAGTAAAAGTTTCAAGATATACTTATGGCCAGTATCTTTCCACCTATAATAGACACAAAGTAAGTTTTGGGGGGAGGTTCTAAGTATGACATTTTTATCCTAAATATTTGCTAATAGCATATTAATTATACACTTAAAGTGTTTTTCTCTGAGTTTAAATTTGTGGTAGAATTCTTTTTCAAATCTTAAAAATTTAGAATTTATCTAATCCTTCCTTGGGCGAAGTTTTCAAAGCAGTGAAAAGAACGATTTTTTTCAACTTTGCACCAAGATCATTCCAACTAATAGTACATACTCAAATTCTTGTGAGTAATTTTGAATAATTTGCTAAGAAATCAGCTTAGTTGGAGAAAAGTATTATTACATCTGAGGCTGCTATGCTATGACTCAGGTACATTCTTGTTACATTTTTTTCCCTCCAAAAATTTCTCAGACGTAAACACTTTAGCAGATTTAATTATCTTTCAGGACTTACATTTAGAGACATTTCAGTTATGAATGTCATCCTTAGTTTTTATGGGACTTGAATCTAAAAAGAAAAATCAGAGTGGTTATTAATATCCAAATCAATACTGTTGAGATTTCACAGGCAACAAAACTGCTGATTTGAAATATCTGTTGTGACTTTGGTGTATTTAGTCATGAAGACTGAGTGCAAAATGTTACATAACATTTCACAAAACATTGTCGAGTTCATTTGGGGTCACTGTTGCAGTTCCCAATTGTATTTTTCTGGATACGCATTTAACAGCAGGATAAATGTCTGGTATGACTGACGTTTTGAGAAAAGGAACTAAAAGATTTTTCAAGTTTTATGAAAAGGAAAATCCCAAGAGGATCAAGATATCCCAGAAACATTGTTAACATATTGAAGTATAAACCCCTCCCAACTATGCCACACTAAGAGGTACTTTCTAGAATAACATCATTCAGAGAAAGGAGAACCTTGGCTCTGCGCTTCATAACTCAGAATGTATGAGTTTATACAAATTATGTAAACATTCTGGGACATTGGTTCCATAAAAGTGAAAGAGAAAAATAAAAAGTACTATATAGAACTGTTGCAAGAATTAAATGAGATCCTGAACAAAAAGCGCCTAAGAAAGTGGCTGCGGGGGCTGTGCCTGGGTGGCCCAGTCAGTTGGGCAGCCAACTCTTGGTTTCCGCTCAGGTCATGATCTCAGGGTCATGAGATGGAGCCCTGCATCAGTGCAGAGTCTGCTTGAGATTCTCTCTTTCTCTATCTCTGCCCCTCCCACTCATGCTCTCTCTCTCTCTCTCTCTCAAATAAATAAATAAATCTTTAAGAAAAAAAAGAAAAAGTGGCTAGGACGTGGCAGCTTTTCGATAAAAGCTAGCTGTATAGTGATAACCAGAAAAAGAAATGCTAAGCAATAATGAGCAAATAAATCACCACTGACAGGGCCTGACTGAGTCCTAAAGAACTTGTGAAATTAAAGAGAGAGACAGAGATGGAAACAGAGATAGGGAGAGAGAGCACGAGCAGGGAGAGGGAGAAGCAGGTTCCCCAATGAGCAGGGAGCCTGACAAGGGGCTCGATTCTAGGACCTGAGCCAAAGGCAGATGCTTAACCAACTGAGCCACCCAGGCACCCCTCAACCTCTTTCTTCTTAATGCTTTTTTGAAGCATTAGGTCTATGTTGTCTAAGCATATATGACTGGTAATGGGAGTTAATCATATAAACTAGACTCTATACATGAGTAAGCTACTGTTTACCCTTCTTCGGCCTAGAAATGTTTTAATTTTATTAAAAACCTAGCCCTTTAGGAAGGTACTGAGCAATTGTACTGTTGGAAATTTCAGGAAAGACTACTAGGGGCTCATCTTTAGGGAATATCCTGTAAGTTATTTTTTCGGACTTCTGGATGTGCTTCTGCAGACAAGGCCATTCCTACCTGTGGCTTCTCTGTTTTCATGGTCCACTTCAGGTAAAGGTGGGGCTGTGCTATTTAACCAAAGTAGCCAATATAACTTTATTCTTAAGTTATGGGCTGTATGGGCGCCTGGGTGGCTCAGTTGGTTAAGCGACTGCCTTCGGCTCAGGTCATGATCCTGGAGTCCCGGGATCGAGTCCCACATCGGGCTCCTTGCTCAGCGGGGGGTCTGCTTCTCCCTCTGACCCTCCCCCCTCTCGTGCTCTCTGTCTCTCATTCTCTCTCTCTCAAATAAATAAATTTAAAAAAAAAAGTTACGGGCTATAACCTCTTTGGAAAACAATTTAGCAAAATGAACTATGAGCCCTGTTGATATTTAAATATTCATATCCAGTTAAAATTCAGTAACTTATAATTTATTCAAAGAAAACAATATACCAAAAGCAATGTGCATGGAGAAATTCACTGCAGTGTTATTTATAGTAACATTAGAGATGATCTAATTGCTCAGCAAGGGGGAAATGGCTGAATAAATATCAAAGCAAGTCAATGAAATATTATGTAGTTGTCAAAGTAATAATTTTGAACATTATATAATAGCATGAAGATGTCATGATATGTTAATTAAATAAAACAGAACAAGATCATATTACCTCATCATTACAACTTCAGAAAATATGTGAGCATGGATAAGTACTAAAAGTAAAAACTGTAAATTGTGTACTGTCATGTTGGAAATTGTGTATGTTCTTCCTTTCTTTTTATATTTTCTGTATTGTCATTATTTTTATTTGTACAATGGAAATAAGTACTGAGTAAGCAATATGTAATTGAACATTTATCTACAAAATGTACAGCACTCTACAAAATATGCTCAGGTTTGATTTGGTTCTATTTAAATTAATAATTATATGGATAGTTCAATACATATAGTCACAAGAGTGTATCTAGAAAAAAAACAGAGAGTAAAGTAGTGAATTTGAAGTAGAAGACATGGATTGTTGTCTCCATGCAGCCACTAACAGTTTATTCCTCTGAAACTGAATCTTCTCACCTGTAAAACTCAGGAATTTTGACTGGAAGGTTTTTTTCAGTAACTTTCTGGTCTAAAGTTCTGTGATGCTGAGCTTATAGTTCTTTATTCAAAGCCTATCTAATTCAGGCACTATCTCACATGCTAATAATAGTAATTACTACTTTGCATTTTACTTAGGACAGTTGCTGAAAATGTGATTTAGTTAAATCTCAAGTGACCATAAGTTTTAGGTACTATTAAAAATCTCTTCCCAACTCTCTATCCATCCTAGGAATTTTATCTTTGGAATTGCTAAGTAAAAATTATATATAAATGATTACTCTATCTGAAAAGGAAAAATATAAGTATTTTCTTCATACATACTTTTTAAAGCTCTTCAGCATAAAAAAAAACCACTTTATGCCCAATTTAAACTTTGCAATTTAATTAGGAGGTAACAGAATTATGAAATAAATGTTTTCATAAAAATTATGACTGGATCAGGTAAAATTTTCTTGTTAATTGTTAACTCTAATTAAAAATTGTACATTACCTTTGGCGATGTTTCTAGGAAGAAGTTGCTTCAGCTGAGGTCGAAGAGGTTGCTGCCTGTGTTCTCCTTTAGGATTTTGATGGACTCCTGTCTCACATTGAGGTCTTTCAACCATGTGGAGTCTATTTTTGTGTGTGGTGTAAGGAAATGGTCCAATTTCATTCTTCTGCATGTGGCTGTCCAATTTTCCCAACACCATTTGTTGAAGAGACTGTCTTTTTTCCATTGGACATTCTTTCCTGCTTTGTCAAAGATGAGTTGACCATAGAGTTGAGGGTCCATTTCTGGGCTCTCTAATCTGTTCCATTGATCTATGTGTCTGTTTTTGTGCCAGTCCCATACTATCTTGATGATGACAGCTTTGTAATAGAGCTTGAAGTCCGGAATTGTGATGCCACCAGCTTTGCTTTGCTTTTCAACATTCCTCTGGCTATTCAGGATCATTTCTGGTTCCATACAAATTTTAGGATTATTCGTTCCATTTCTTTGAAAAAAGTGGATGGTATTTTGATAGGGATTGCATTAAATGTGTAGATTGCTCTAGGTACCATTGACATCTTCACAATATTTGTTCTGAGAATTACAGACCAATATCCTCCATGAGCATGGAATGTTTTTCCATTTCTTTTGTGTCTTCCTCAATTTCTTTCATGAGTATTTTATAGTTTTCTGAGTACAGATTCTTTGCCTCTTTGGTTAGATTTATTCCTAGGTATCTTATGGTTTTTGGGTGCAATTGTAAATGGGATCGACTCCTAAATTCTTTCTTCTGTCTCACTGGTGTATAGAAATGCCACTGATTTCTGTACATTGATTTTATACCCTGCCACTTTACTGAATTCCTGTATGAGTTCTATCAGTTTTGGGGTGGAGTTTTTTGGGCTTTCCACATAAAGTATCACGTCATCTGTAAAGAGTGAGTGTTTGACTTCTTCTTTGCCGATTTGGATGGCTTTTATTTCTTTTTGTTGTCTGATTGCTGTGGCTAGGACTTCTAATACTATGTTGAATAGCAGCGGTGATAGTGGACATCCCTGCTGTGTTCCTGACCTTCGGGGGAAAGCTCTCAGTTTTTCCCCATTGAGAATGACATCCACTGTGGGTTTTTCATAGATGGCTTTTATGATATTGAGGTATGTACCCTCTATCCCTATACTCTGAAGAGTTTTGATCAAGAAAGGATGCTGTACTTTGTCAAATGCTTTTTCTGCATCTATTGAGAGGATCATATGGTCCTTGTTCTTTCTTCTATTAATGTATCACATTGATTGATTTGCAGATGTTGAAGCAAACTTGCAGCCCAGGAATAAATCCCACTTGGTCATGGTGAATAATCCTTTTAATGTACTGTTGGATCCTATTGACAAGCATTTTGGTGAGAATTTTTGCATCCATGTTCATCAAGGATATTGGTCTGTAATTCTCCTTTTTGATGGGGTCTTTGTCTGGTTTGGGGATCAAGGTAATGGTGGCCTCATAAAACGAGTTTGGAAGTTTTCCTTCCATTTCTATTCTTTGGAACAGTTTCAGAAGAATAGGTATTAATTCTTCTTTAAATGTTTGGTAGAATTCCCCTGGGAAGCCATCTGGCCCTGGGCTTTTGTTTGTTGGAAGGGTTGCCGGAGTGGTGGGTGGTGGGAGGGATGGGGTGGCTGGGTGATAGACATTTGGGAGGGTGTGTGCTATGGTGAGCACTGTGAATTGTGTGAGGCTGTTGAATCGCAGACCTGTACTTCTGAAACAAATAATACATTATATGTTAAAAAAAAAAAGAGAGAAGATAGCAGGAAGGGAAAAATGAAGGGGGGAAAATCGGAGGGGGAGATGAACCATGAGAGACTATGGACTCTGAGAAACAAACTGAGGGTTCTAGAGGGGAGGGGGATGGGGGGATGGGTTAGCCTGGTGGTGGGTATTAAAGAGGGCACTTACTGAATGGAGCACTGGGTGTTATACACAAACAATGAATCATGGCACACTACATCAAAAACTAATGATGTAACGTATGGTGATTAACATAACATAATAAAATGAAAAAATTGGTAAGTTAGAATTTGGAGTGGTCAATCTGTTTATGAATATGACACAAACCACTGGAGAATTTAAAAATAAGCTCCAACAAGGAATGTGAAAAGACCTCTAAAACAAAATACATTCTAATTCTTACCACCTTAGAACCAACTGGAATCAGCACAAATGAGGTCCATCTAGAGGCAGCCTTGCTTTTTGACATTTTCAGTAGCAGGAAGGAAACCAACTGCCTCTAATCAGAGACTTTGGTAATTAGTACAATTCAGGAGCTCACCACCTACAGGAAATGAAAAGACAGAACATAAAGTCAAAGCAACTTGTTTTGCTTTGATCTTCAATAAAACTGTTTGCTACAGTACCCTAGCATTCTCAACTTTATTGAACATGAGGGTTCATAACAGACACCATGCTGGTGGCTGATTTCATGAGGAAACTCCACCTCTTTCTGATCCCTATTTTTGTGTTAGACAAGAAGCTCTTCCTTCTAGAGATAAACTCATGAAACCTTATCTGATGTGGCATGAGGTAAAACAGTGTCAATCTGAGAACACAGATAAATTTGAATGAGCTACAAAACATTTAAGCTTTGTGAAAACCAACCAAATTTCACTATAACGTCTTTCCTCAAATAGTCTACAGTGTACAATCAAAGTCATTTATCTAATCAGTGTCTATGGAATACACAGAATTGTACGAATACACAGAATTTTTTTAAGTGCAAGAAAGGAAAAAAAAAATCATGAAATATTCAACACCAGCAACCCCCAATTTTAAAATTCCATGGGCTTTGAGGTTTGATGATTTAACTCAAGTTGTGGGTCATGTAAGAGATATTCTGGTCAGAGGAGTTATTATTTTGAGATGCTCTATCTCCTGAGTAATAGTGGTGACATAGAGATTCCAGGAAAATATGGTCACAGAAAGTGCAGAGAGCAATATTTTTATCAGTGCTAGTTGAAAGGTTTGAGAGAGAGAGATACAGCAAGAGATTAAATAAACAATTCCCGTAACCTTTGTTTGTCACTTACATGACTGACCCTTTGCCCAGAGAGCAGGGACAGAATTGACTCATAATAAGCCTGCTTAGGTATGTCTGTTTATCCAGCCAACATCTATTAGGTCCCTTCCACTTACCAATCAGTGTGCCAGGCACGGGATCCAGTGATGACTATCAAGAGAGCCACCAACCTAAAATGTCTCCTCTAGTTTTTATCCAGTTACCATTCCACATAATTCCTTATGTTTCTGCCATTTAGATGTTTGACCTTCGAACTAAGGTGATTGAAACAAGGTTAAGAGAACATAAAGATAGATCAGGGTAAAATGCTAGTAGAGTGCAGAGTCTTTAGGATTTAGTCTACTGAATTTGTCCGATGAAATCCTCCTCAGTGACACTTATCTAAACTGAAATAGCTACAACTATTTATTTCTTTTTTTAGAAAGATTTTATTTATTTATTTATTTGTCAGAGAGAGAGAACACAAGCAGGGGGAGGGGCAGACAGAGGGAGAAGCCGACTCCCCACTGACAGGGAGCCCAATGCAGGACTTGATCCCAGGGCACTGGGATCATAACCTGAGCCAAAGGCAGATGCTTAACTGACTGAACCACCCAGGCATCCCCGACTATTTATTTCTAATTGGAAAAAAAAAAAATTGATGTGGCTTCCCTGGGGGTTGGGAAGCCAGGAGAAAGTTCAAGTTTTTGCCTCATTTTTAGAATTCATTTTTTCCCATTTCTCCTTTTCATGAAATGAGTGCTAGCCTCTGACCATAGTCTTTTCTTTTTAATTCCAGTAGAGTTCACATACAGTGTTATATTAGTTTCAGGTGTACAATATAGTGATTCAACAATTGTATACATTAGTGCTCATTGTGATAAGTGTACTCTTAATCCCCTTCACTTATTTCACACATCTCCCACCTACCACCCCTCTGGTAACTATCTGTTTGTTCTCTATAGTTAAGAGTCTGTTTCTTGTTGTTTTTTCTTTTCTTTGTTAATTTGTTTTGTTTCTAAAATTCCACATATGTGTAAAGTCATATGGTATTTGTCTTTCTCTGACTAACTTATTTCACTTAACATCATATTCTAGTTCCAACTAACTTGTTGCAAATGGCAAGATTTCATTCTTATTTATAGCTGAATAATATTCCATTATAATATATAAATTACATATTATATATATATATCACCTCTTCTTTATCCATTTACCTATAGATGGACACTGGGCTGCTTCCATAGTTTGGCTATTGTAAATAATGTTGCAATAAACATAGGGGTGCATATATCCCTTCAAATTAGTGGTTTTGTATTCTTTGGATAAATTACCCAGTAGTGGAATTACTATTAACCATAGTGTTTTTAACTGACCAAAAACTATGTATGGAAAAGCAAGAATTAAGCACATTTCTGACAAGTTTTACTCTTCAGAAATTTTCCCATGGTTCTTGCTCCTTTCTTACTTTACCCACTCTAGGACACCTGTGATTTCAAGAACAGCCCTGTAATTTGAAATCCAGTTTCTGAAATTCAAAGATGATGTCTCTGCCCATTTACTTATTGATTCATTATGAATCTATTACTTCTGAATAGGGTTTTATGGCTTGGTTTTATTGGAGTTCATGGAGTCAATTCCATTAATTTATGCTAAGAATGTGAGGATTTTTTTTCTGAATCTCACTGTTTGTTTCAGTGGAAATCAAATGAGAAGCCAGGTTTCCATATTCCCATCAGTGTTCTTTCTGCCACTTCTTCTTATTCTGGCTTTTAAGATGCAATATTACCTATAAATAATACTTGAGTTAAAAAAAAAAATTCTGCTAATTGCCAGCAAAATGAAACAGTGAAAATAGAAACAGGTAGAAAATAAAATACTGATGTTGTCATGGTATATTTTAAAGGTACCCTTGAAAATTGATTACAGATCATACATTTTGTTTAATTCTAATTATGTGGAACTCCAAAGTCATTTTGGTAACAGAAATTGCTCTAACCTAATGCTAAATAGCATTTAATTTTTTTAATTGCTTTGGTAAGAACTTTAAAATTAAGAGATCTATTAATGAATCAGACAAACAAAGCCTAGTAAAATGAAGAATCTGTATCTTTATTCACGATTCAAGAATTATTCCAACTTAATTTAAAGTGAATATATCTTAGTATTGCCTGAGGGGCTCAGTAGGTTAAGTGTCCACCTTTAGGTCAAGTCATGATCCCAGGGTCCTGGGATCGAGCTCTGCTACGTTAGGCTCCTTGCTGGAGGGGAACCTGCTTCTCCTTCTCCTCCTAGCTCAGTGTTCTCTCTCTCTAATAAATAAATAAAATCTTTAAAAAAATGAATATATGTTTAATGTTTTATGGCTGTAGATCAAATGAAAAAAAAATTTCTGCCTCTAAACCCTGCTTACCAAAGAATTAGTGAAATACAGACATTGATATATATCCCTAAAATTGCATTTCCTAAGGAAATATCTATTTAGCTCCTGACTTTTTTTGTCAACACAGTTGATACATAAAAGAGGATATATTGGCAACTTCCAAATTAAAAGTCAATGTAAAGGATTTTGATAAATCCAAAATAGTAAAAATAGGATAGGAAAAATTAGAATAAAGAAATAATAAAAGAAAATAAATCAGCTAAATTGTCCAGCTTTCTTGATTTAAGGAAGGAAGCATTTAGGAGATTAGGTGTTGATTTTTACATTCTTGTACTTCAAGGAGAGATAATATTGGCATGGCCATTTATGGCCCTCCTTCCTACCTGCATTGTTTTAGCAAGCTTTAGGTGAATGCTTTTGTAATAGACTAATACCCTCTCTCTGGATATACTTTTCATTTCAAAGCAATATATAAACATTACACCTCCAGTTCTGGGAGAGCTTGAGGTACAAAGAAAACCAGAATGGATGTGATCATGGGAATATCCATAGCCAGGCGTTAACATTTACAGTTAAATATGTCAGCATCAGACTTCCTGCTGTACCACCCACCATTTCACACAATTCAGCTAGCTGACTCATTCAAAACCTTAAGGCTAATCAGAATAAATTAATGAGTCATCATTAATGAATGGGCAAATTATGTCCCTTTATTCCTCATGGGAATAAAATAACCCTCTTGAGTACCTTTTGGAGTAAATGTGTTTCAACTATGGTCTTTTGAATTACTATCTATAATAATTTACATACTTAGGGAAGACATAAAATTTTTAGAGCTGTGAGTAACTACTTGTCAGGCAAGGGAAACTGGAAAAAAAAAGTGATTTACCATATATTTATGAAGAAAAAATTAACTGACAAACAGACTTTGTTATGATTCTTAATAATAATGAACTATAGTTTTATATGTGTGGTGGGATGAAGTAGTCAGAGATCTGATCCTGGCATTTCTGTCTACATGTTTTTAATTCATCCAATGGAGGCATTCAAAGAAAGCCCTTTGTTTGCCCTTCTTTTGAATTTAGAAGTCTCACACTGCACAGTATTTTTCACTCCCATCAGGTGATGTAATGATAAGAATATTTTAAGATCAGCAAATGAGACATTATATATAAAGTGTATTATTGACAGAAACCAAAAACCCATTCAACTGATTGGGAGAACACAGAAATTTATTAGGACTCAAAATCCCAAATAAGACCTCTATCTGAATCAGTGCTTATTTTAAACATATTAACTACTTCAATAAATTATTTCCTTTGTTTTTTCCTATTGATTTTTAAAATATTTAACAGCTTTATTGAACTACAATACAAATACCATAAAATCTACCCATTAGAAGTATGCAGCTTGATGATTTTTACTAAAATTTAGAATGCTGCAAGTATCATCATAATCCAGTCCTTTTTAAGATTTTATTTTTTAGTAATCTCTACACCCAACATGGGGCTCAAACCTACAACCCCAAGATCAAGAGTCACATTCTCTTCCAACTGAGCCAGGCAGGCACCCCCATCATAGTCCAGTTTTAGGTAACTTCTCTCATTCTAAGATGATCTCTCATGTCTGTTTTCAGTGAAACCTGTTCCCACTCCCAGTTCATGCAACCACTGATATAGTTTCTGTCTCTATAGGGCGCTTTTTCTAGATTGTATACAAAAGGTGTGGTAGGAAAAATAAAAGATGTTCACACCCCAATCCCTGGAACCTATGAATATTTTACCTCACAAACCAAAAGGGACTTTGCTGATGTGAGACCCTCAGATGGGAAGATTATTCTGGATTATTTGGATGAGCCCATTCTAATCACATGAGTCCTTAAAGCAAAGAATTTTTCCCAGCTGAGTCAAAGGGATACAATAATAGAAGAGTCAGAGAAATGTAATGTGAGAGGGACTTGACCTGCCATTGTTGGTTTTGAAGAAAGAAAAAGGGGGCCGTGAGCCAGGGAATACAGTGAGCCACTAGAAGGAAAAATCGAAGAGACAGATTCTCCTCTAGAGCCTCCAGAAAGGAACAATACCAAAAGCAATATCCAACATAAAAATAATCAGTGATACCTTTTGAAATTATTATTGAAGGCATATAACTTAAGCACTATGTACATTCTTAAAAAGCTGGTGCTATGAGAACCCAGAGAGGCTGCATTTAAATTGACATTTAAATTTTCTACTCTCTCTTTCCTCCCATGGGACAACATAATAAAGATTTTCTTCCTTTTAATTTTTATTTTGCTGTTTTATCAATATTGCTAGTTATGAAGAAGCTTTTTAAAATTTAAGTGAAACAAACATTATCTAATTATTAGGTAATACATTCCTTTTGTACAGTCTGTATGAACAGGTGAATTTTCTCCAGTGCTAGATCTCTCTTTCACTTAGTCAGACAATTCAAAAATATGAGTGAAAATGTCAAGATTTGAATATCCCCATTTACCTTGGACTCTGAAAAGAGTCAATATGGCATGCTTGACATTTAGCCTAATTACCATAATTGCAATAAATCATGTAGGAAAATGTCAGTGAACCTAAAATAATATCCTTCTTTTCATATTAGCTAGTTGAGTAGTTTTCCCTAATCTCTACTTATGGGAAAAGATTTGGAGAGTCCTCTCATTGTCAGTTTATACTTGAATTGAGTTGTGTAAATACATAGAAGGATATCTAGATATCTTCTAACATAACCAAATTTTGTGTTAGGGCTAAATCTGAATTCATCTATTTGGCACATGAAGTTGTAATCTTATTAGAATTAAAGAAAACAATAAGGAGCTTATTTACAGAGCTTTATTTGTATAAATTATAAAAGTACACCTCTAGAAGTGATTAGGATATGTTAAACCACACATGTCACCCGTTAAGAACCTATCCTGAAAATTATTTTTCCTATATAGACTAATTACTGAACTTTAGTTTTACTAATGTATCTGCCACTAGATAAAGTGTGTCTGAATATGATGTGTATTGTTCAGGCAGCAATTTCTGTGTTTGGAAATTCAAAAAATTAATAAATTCAGGTTTAGTTCATGAAATAAAAATGTTTTGAATTTCATTTAATCAAAGAAAACCTATAAAGACTAAAGCACAGTGAGTTCCATACTAAGATTAGCTTAGATTTGTGTTCTGCTGACAATTCCATTTCTGGGTGTGACTTCAGTATATTTTTAGAAATCATAGTAATTGCCACTATGACATTAAATTCAGATACTTTTCACCCTTTGCTGACTGATCCTTCACTCATCTTTCTATGCTTTTTCTTTTATTATTACCTATCTATTACTATCTATCTACAATAGATAGATATCTATTACTATTTATCTATTATTATCTATCTACTACTATCTATCTATTAACTTTTATTATCCATGTAGTTGTGAAAATTGAAATCTTGCCATTTGTTACCTTATTTTTATGTGATTATATATAATGATTATTATTTTTTAGATTTCATTAATGAAACAGTAACAGAACAGAAAATTAGAGGCTATTTTCAGCACTTATATATTGGTCATGGAATTTAGAAACCAAATCCCCATAATGTTAATGGCACATTCATTATTCACACAAATTTATAGAATTCATGATTTCAAAAGATATTCTATGATTACTTTTGTACTATTGTTCACTAACTTGTTGCTTTTAGGTTTTGGTTTTGGCTTTTTGTTTTGCTATTCATAAAAGGGTACAAATATCAATTGAATTAAACTTTATGTGTTATTTCAAACTATTTAAAATCGTGTCTGATGGGAGTCCTTTAATCAAGATGCTATGTAAAATTGACAGCATATTCCAAAAATAAGGTTATTTTTATTATTATCATTCTCATTTATTAGTTAAACTGGTCCATCTTTAGGGCACCTGGGTGGCTCAGCCATTAAGCGTCTGCCTTCAGCTCAGGTCATGATCCTAAGGTCCTGGGATGGAGCTCTGCATCAGGCTCTCTGCTCAGGGAGGAGCCTGCTTTTCCTTCCCCTCTGCGAGTCCTGGCCCCCCCCCCCCCCGCTTGTGCTCTCTGGCTCTCTCTATCTCTCTGTCAAATAAATAAATCTTTAAACTGGTCCATCTTTAAAATAGTCCTCCTTGAATTGATCCCCCAGTTTGTCATTTATTATGAGTTATAATAAATTTTTTGTTTACCTTTGTAAGATATTATACTTTATATTTATAAATTGATGTGTCACTCAGTACCCCGGACAAGTAATACAGGAAGAGTATCATCTTCCACTAAATGAAAAGGGGTACACAGTAGAAAGTTAAAAAGGGAGAGCTTGAGTGATCAGGGGGATTGTGGGAATCCTTCCACATTTCTCCATGTCCAAGGAAATCCAGAATCCCTTTAAGGACTCTATGAATCATATTTTAATTTCTACTTACATTGTGGTAGGGGTCTATTTGCTTTTAAAAAAGGAAACAAGGAGAGAAGCAATACTAAGCTTTATCATACTATATTCTAATTTTGCATTACTATTTTCCAATATTTTATAAAGTATTTTATAATGACAGTGGACAAGAGAGTATTTCTAGCTACAATGAAGTGTTAATTTATGTAAACATCTTCAGTTTTTACTTTATGAAATCCTGACTTTTCTTGATTGGCAAGGAGATAATAGCTTTAGGTGGTGAATTTCTTCACATATATGATCTATATTGAGTAAAGGATTGAAGATTATGCTATAAATCATGAGATTTCCAGTAGTTTCCAACTAGTCACATTTAAAGTATATAGTTTGAGATGGAATGAAAATATGTACAGTCATTTTAATAAAAGCCAAGAAGTTTCTCTTTGCAAGAGCTGCATTATTAATAAACATAACCCTTTTGATTTGTTTTCTATGGTGACATTCTTAGATTTTAATAAAAACAATAAATAGAAATAAGTACTCATTTCACAAACTCATGCTTCAAACTGTCACAAGTTCTAGAAATAAAATTTCCTGCTATCAATATAGGAAAATATAATTTTTCTAGTTAACAGGTTAAGAAACATCACTTCTTTTCAGGGGGGTTAGGGAAAGGAACAGAGGGAGAGGGAGAGAGAACCTTAAGCAGGTTCCACGCCCAGCACAGAGCCCGACACTGGGCTTGGTCTCACAACCCTGAGATCATGACCTGGAGTTGAAATCAGGAGTCAGATTCTTAACCAACTGAGCCACCAAGGCACCCCAGGGAAGTCACTTATGATAATCCAGTGCCAGTATTCAGTGTGGGTGGCCAAACAGAACTCTTTTTCTTGTTCCTTGGATGACATGAGCCTTGTTTTAGTCTTGTCTGGCATCCTGAGAAGTCTATATGACATGACTATTTCTCTGCCTTTCCAGCTCATTGTTTTCTCTAATTTTTGATGAAAAGGCAGGATTCACATTTCCCAATGTCTTTACCTTGACTTCCCCAGAACATTAAGAGTGTTGCAAATAATACTAATGTGATTTTATTACTTTCTTTAATACTTTTAGGTTTCCTGTTTCCTTTTTAAATATCACACATAATGTATTGAACATATATGCAGTCACATTTTAATAGAATGTAACAACAGAAAAGAGACAAAAGGACATTTTACTTTTTGGATTCATCATGAGAATTTTCAAAATGACTATTGAAAAGGAATATTTATCAAATATATTGAATAACAGCATATTTCTTTGTTGGTATGCCCACTTCTGAACTTGAATATCAAAATATATTTTTTCTCTATAATTTTCAGCAAAATTCCTAGATAAAATTACAAGCCAATAATCAAAGGGAAAAGGAGATTATGCGATACAGTATCCTTTATTTCAAAACAAATTTGATATTGTTAAATCCACTTATAACCATCCTTGTTTTTCCTTTTAGTGACTCAGTGGCCTTGTAATAATTTTAATTTTATTGTAGATTTTGTGTAGCTGTCATGAATTAATGTTACCAAAACTTGACATAATTTTTGATATATGTGGACATTAAAGAAAGTTTGCATGATAGGAATTTTTTTCATCAGAAAAAAATGGGTTGACTTTCTCTTCTAATTATTTGTGTTTCTATGTGGGATCACATATGTATGTTGAGGCCCTAGCTGTATACTGTCATCTAACTTTTTAAAAGATGAAATTATCATTGCTTTTTAACTAAGAGGACTTAATTTGGAGTTTAAAAACTCAGACAATAATGAAAAATGAAAGTTGTCTTCTGAATTTACCGGAGTCAAAATGCGGTGCCAAATTTCAAGGGCACTATCCTCTACAATTCCTGGCGTTTTTTACTTTTGAGGGTATCCTGATATATCATTTGGCCTCCTGTTTTACCTCCTTGTTTGCCAAGACAAGTCTCAGTGAGGTGTAGAAAAGATATCTGGGGCCAAATAATACAGTGTGGTTTAAAAACACTTGCCTCATGTAAATAGAGTCTTGGTGAGAGAATATCTTAAGATGTGCCTTTCCAACAATAATACTATGTGGGTTTGGGAAAATTATGGTATTATTGCCTTCGTTTGTTTATATGTAGAATTTTAAAGGTTTAATCAATATTGTTAAACTTATGATGATTCTTTGCTCAGTTGTTAATTTGGAATTCTTTGTAAAATAGAAAATCAGCAAAGTCGTGTTTGGTTTCAATATAACGTTTTCTTCAAAAGGATTGCAGCAGAAATAGTTCAGGAAAAAAAAGTCTTAATATAATAAGTGGCATCCTAAAAAGATTGTTGTCCATTGTGTTGTAGCTCATTGACTATTATCTAGAAAAAAGTTTCCAATGGTATATTATACATATTGTTATAAACCTTTGCTTGCATTTTATGTTTGCTTACTCCTGATGAATTATAAAAGAGCTGTTGCAATGGGACTGCTCCTCCTCATATTTTGTGCTGTAGTGGAGGCTTAGAAGTGAAGGTTGCTTCATTGCTTGATTTAACAATGCTCTTACAGATATATTAGGTGAGCCTGCTGAAACCGGCTAGTCAAGAACTACGGCATGACTCCTGAGAATTTTGTGTAGCTCTTATAACTGGTAACTACAAAACAATTTTGTTTTCAAAGTTCATGTAAGACTTAAATTTGGAGTTCCTGGAAAATAATTCACATTAATTCTTTGAATGCTTCTTTATTCCTAGAATTAGATTTTTGTTGGCTACCCACCTTTCTGCAACATTGCTGTAATGCTGATATCTTCTGTCATAAAAAGACGGTAATGGTATTCTTATATTGTTAGCATTCACAGTTCTACCTTTTCTATTATTTACTAAGTGCTGTATGATTTGTCATCATATAATCCCAGGTGAAAAACTCTATTTTTGAAATATTTTTGCTGTGTGGACAAGTTTCTTAAACTTTCTTAATGACAGTTTCCTAATGCATGAAATCAGGCAAAGGGCAGTGGCTAACTAAATTATAGGTATCTTATGTCTTTACCTCAGGCTATTTAAATGAGCCTGGCTTGTAAAGAGCTGAGCAAAAACAATTAGAGCAACAATGAAAATGCACGTAAACTGTGTCATAAATGATCCCATGAAAACATCCTTTGGGAACAGTAACTCTCTCACTTATGTAGGATAACTTGTAATGTGTGTAAGGTAGGAAATAGCAGATGTTATTTCCTTTACTATCAGTGCAACTTTGGGGCTGAGTGGTGGGGTGGGTGTGGTTGCTGAATCCTCCATCTGCTTATATATACTGATTGGTGAGTGTGTGTGTGACAACATGGTATGTGAAGATGTGGATGTGAAGGGTGAATTCCTAGGATTCAGGAGGCCTCAACCCCAATACTCTCTTGTTCTGTGATCTAGACTCTTAATTGTGGTTTCCTCATATTTAAAAGCAAGTAATAACAATTTCTCTCTAAATGTCACCAGGTAATTATAAATATCACATGAGATAAGTATATGCTAGTGATTTATAAACCATTAACTACCATAAAATGCAAGGTACTCTTATTCAGATAGGACGTAAATCCCTTCCATGCTCCATCATGCTCTCTTAATAATTTTTATTATAAAATAAAGTATAAATAAAGAAAATCTCATAAATTAAGTGTATAACTTAATGTGTTATTATGAAGGGAACACCCCTGTGAATACCACACTGATCAAGAAATAGAATTTTACCAGATACCTCAGAAGCTCCTCTATGTGCCTAATCCCAATAATAAACTTTTGTGCCCCATCCCTGAAAATAACCAATACTTTAATTTTTATAGTGATCATTTGCTTGGATTTTATAGCTTTATTACCCACAAGTGTCCATCATTTAAAAAAAAAAAAAAAACAGTATGTATTTTCATCCTCTACAAATCTACCAGTTCCCTCCTGTATTCCTTTCTCTTCCTTCCTGTTGAAGAATCCAAGGAATTTATACTGGATATTTCCCACAGTCTGAATTTCATTGATTGCACACTCATGGTAATCAGTAAGTTTCCTTTCCCTTCGTGTTTCTTGCAAATTGGCAGCTGGGTCCAGATGCTTGATCAGAATGCTTATCTTTTTGGCAAGACTATGGTCAGTATTGGGTTTACTCATCAGTGTCTGGTTGTTTCTCTTTCTGGATGTGAGCCATTGATGCTCAATGCCTAGATCCATTAATTCACAAGACACTGGAAAATGGTATTTATTCAAACTTTATCATTTCATTTTTATGTATTAGTTGAAGTATTTTTATCAAGCTATCGTTCCCCTCATAAACTCTTTGTTTATCCAGTGGTATCATTTATACAAATAAGGCTTGATTGTTTCCCTTTTTGGTACCAATTTTCAAAAAAATGAACTGCAAATACTATCCTTATGGAAGCACAAATTGTTCCTTGTAGCCTTGACCAGTTGGTTCCTAAATCTTCTGACATGATCTTAGTAGTCTTTGATAGTTTCAGATTCCTCTTATACATTTCCTCCTTTGGGCCTGGAATTATCCATTTCTGTTTGAAATCCTGGTTTCCTTAAGGAGGAAATGATATTTCAAAACCACAGTCTGGTTGCTAAGAGCTTGTGATTTTTTTCCTAAGCCTTTTCAGTGGATAGGACTGGCAAATGTATTTTTTACAAGTGAGCACATATATTTAATTGCATATATATAAAATATCTCATGACTTTATATCAATACTTTCCATTCATATTTAGTACTACTGAATTTTTACTTAATTTCTATTGAAGTATACCCATTTCATGTTCTTCCACACCAAGTGACCTTGTTTTCAAAGCCATGGAGGATAATAGAATTAGGATATCCCTAAATTGTTTTATTTCACATTATACACATGATATCTTAAGAAAATAATACTCAATATGATTACTGAGAATAACTAATTATTTTCTACATATTCTCCCTAGTCATCTTCACTTTTTAAAAATAGTTGTACTCTATTTATATTGTCAGAATATCTAGCTATTACAAATATTCTTTCTCTTTTAATTCTTATTTAATTTTGGTCTCTGACTAAATATTTATTTAAAGGTATATTTTCATTCCTTCATTTCCTTAGATATGTTGTTCTATTCCTTTATGACAGAAGTGTAACTATTAGATGAAAATCTATTTTTTCCATATAAATGATAAGTTATTTTTGCCTATATGTCCTTCATTTTTTCCTTTCATTTAAAGTCCAGAATAAATCTCACTGGAAAAGTAAATATGTAGTAAAGATAGTGGATTAATTACTATAAAGCTAGTATAAAGGTTAAAAGACAAAAGTAGTAATAATAACTATGTTTATAATAGGTAAGGGATATACAAGATAAAAAGATGTAAAATGTGACATTAGAAACATAAAACATGAACAGAGAGTAAAAATGTTGAGTTTTAGAATGGGATCAATCTTAAGTTATTATCCACTTAAAACAGACTACTATAGATATAAATTGTTATATGTAATCCTCATAGGAACCATAAAACAAAAGCCTATACTAAATACACAAAAATAAAAGAATAAAAGCATATCACTAATGAAAATCATCAACTTACATAGGAAGAGAGCAAGAGAAGAGAAGAACATAGACTAACTACAAAAACCACTAAAAAACAATTAACAGGGACCCCTGGGTGGCTCAGTCAGTTAAGCATCTGCCTTCAGCTCAGGTCATGATCCCAGGGACCTGGGATCAAGTCCCATATTGGGCTCCTTGCTCAGCGGGAAACCTGCTTCTCCCTCTGCCTGACGCTACCCCTGTTCGTGCTCTCTCTCTCTCCCTCCCTCTCGCTCTCTCTCTGACAAATAAATAAATCTTTAAAAAAAGAAAATAAAATAAAACAATTAACAAAATGACAGTAAGTACATACCTATCAATAATTACTTTAAATGTAAATGGACTAAATTCTCTAATCAAAAGATAAACAGTGACTGAATGGATAAAAAAATAAGACCCATTTATATGCTGCCTACAAGGGACTCACTTTAGATGTAAGGACACACACAGGCTGAAAGTGAAGGGGTGGGAAAAGTTATTCTATGCAAATGGAAACCAAAAGAAAGCTGGTATATGTATAGTTATAGCAGCAAAATGTTCTTTAAAACAAAAAATTTGATTCTCAACCACTAACTTCCACTAAATAAAACTAGATCTTTGTAAGTTAAAAACTAACATCAGAGGAGGAGCAAGATGGCAGAGGAGTAGGAGACCTAAATTTTATCTGGTCCCAGGAATTCAGCTAGATAATGATCAAACCATTCTGAACACCTACAAACTCAACAGGACATCAAAGAAAAGAATAGCAGCAACTCTATGACGAGAAAAGTGACAACTTCCTGGAAAGTAGGATGTGCAGAGAAGTGAATCTGGGACAATATACAGGAAGATAGATCACGGGGGTGCGGCGGGAGGGAGCCTCCGTCAGCAGGCTACTGGCAAGTGATAGAGCAGCGGAGCACAAAATTGGAAATTTTAGAAGTCTGCTTCACTGAAGGACATGTGCCAGTGGCTAAGCAGGGATGGAACCCTTGCTGGGACAGCATGGTCACAGGACCCTTGGGGTCACAGAAAGACCGGGAGTGCCTGAGTGTGGCAGAGCAGGGAAGCCAGCTGCAAAGACAGAGCCGAGGAGTGTGCTCTCAGCTCAGGGTTGCCATAAACTGTGATCCATGGCACAGTTGAGCCACTGCTCTTGGAGCAGGGACCTAACAAGTGGCAGATCCGGGAAGACTCCCCTACTTTCCCCAGGAGGAACAGCGTGGAAGTCCGCCACAGGAATCTGCTAGGGTTGGAGACTCCAAACAGGGTTATGTGCCAGAGATAGAAACACTCTGTCACAGGCCAGGTGAGCATGGAGTGCAGCCAGAGACCAGGGAGATAGGAGTGATTGACTGCTTTTCTATGAGGGCTCACTGAGGAGTGGGGCTTTGAGTTTTCAGCTCCTCTGGGACCAGAGATTGGGAGGCTGTGATTTTCTCTCTCATCCTCCAAATCTGTACGGAAAGCTTTCAGGGAAAAAAAGCTACCAAAAGCAAACCCAAGCAAATTACTTAGCCTGGCCCCTGGCAAGGGCAGTGCAATTTTGCCTCAGGCAGACATTTGAGAATCATTGCAACAGGCCCCTCCCCCAGGAGATCAGCAAGAACGTCCAGCCAAGACCTAGTGTACCAATCAATGAGAACAGCAAAACCCCAGCACTTGGGGAATACAGCACATAGAAATCATGGCTTTTTTCCCATGATGGTTTACTCTTTCAAAGTTAATTTTTTAAACTTTCTTTACTTTTTTCTTTTTCTATTCTTTTAGTTGAATTTTTCTTCTTTCCTTTTCAACCAACATCTTATCAATTCCTTTTTAAAATTTTTTTTTGAATTTTCATTTTTACAGTCATATTCTATCCCTTCATTGTATTTAACCTTATTTTTGTATATATATAAGTATTTCTTTCTCTAAAATTTTGGGATACAATTTCTTCTAACAGACCAAAATATACCCTAAATCTAGTGTATGACATTGTCCTAGTCTCCCTCCTGACCACCTTCTCTCTTTCTTTTTAAAATTCTTTTTCATTCTTTTTTCAACTAACTTCTTATCACTCTTTTTTAAAAATATTTTTTAATATTCATCTTTACAGTCATATTCCATCCCTTCATTGTATTTACCCTTATTTTTGTATATATATAAGTTTTTCTTTATTTAAAATTTTGGGAGGCAATTTCTACTAACAGACCAAAATATACCCAAAATCTAGTGTGTGGCTCTGTTCTGTTCACCAGCCTGATCATATTCCTTTTTCTTTTTTTTTTTTTTCCTTTCTTCTACCCCAGTTTTGGGTCTCTTCTGACTTGTTTAGTGTATATTTTTCTGGGGTCATTGTTACCCTTTTAGCATTTTATTCTCTCATTCATCTATTCTCCTCTGGACAAAATAACAAGATGGAAAAACTCATCGCAAAAAAAAGAACAAAAGGCAGTACCGACTGCCAGGGACCTAATCAATACAGACATTAGTAACTAGAGTTCAGAATGATGATTATAAAGATACTAGCTGAGCTTGAAAAAAACATAGAAGATACTAGAGAATCCCTTTCTGGAGAAATAAAAGAACTAAAATCTAACCAAGCCAAAATCAAAAAGGCTATTAATGAGGTGCAATCAAAAATGGAGGCTCTAACTACTAGGATAAATGAGGCAGAAGACAGAATTAGTGATATAGAAGACCAAATGATGGAAAATAAAGAAGCTGAGAAAAAAAGAGATAAACAACTACTGGATCACGAGGGCAGAATTCAAGAGATAAGTGATACCATAGATGAAACAATATTAGAATAATTGGGATCCCAGAAGAAGAAAGAGAGAGAGGGGCAGAAGGTATATTGGAGCAAATTATAGCAGAGAACTTCCCCAATTTGGGGAACCCCCCTCAAAATCAATAAAAATAGGTGAACACCCCGACATCTAATAGTAAAACTTACAAGTCTCAGACACAAAGAGAAAATCCTGAAAGCAGCTCGGGACAAGAGGTCTGTAACCTACAATGGTAGAAACATTAGATTGGCAGCAGACCTATCCACAGAGACCTGGCAAGCCAGAAAGGACTGGCATGATATATTCAGAGCACTAAATATAGAAAAATATGCAGCCAAGGATACTATATCCAGCTAGGCTGTCATTGAAAAGAGAAGGAGAGATAAAAAGGGTCCAGGACAAACAAAAACTAAAAGAATTTGCAAACACCAAACCAATTCTACAAGAAATATTGAAAGGGATCCTCTAAACAAATAAAAAGCCTAAAAGTAACTAGACCAGGAAGGAACAGAAACAATATACAGTAGCAGTCACCTTATAGGCAATACAATGGCACTAAATTCACATCTTTCAATAGTTACCTTGAATGTAAATGGGCTAAATGCCCCCCAATCAAAAGACATAGGGTATCAGACTGGATAAATAAACAAGATCCATTGATATGCTGCCTGCAAGAGACTCATTTTAGACCCAAAGACATCTCCAGATTGAAAGTGAGGAGGTGGAAAACCATTTACCATGCTAATGGACATCAAAAGAAAGCTGGGGTTGCATTCCTTATATCAGACAAATCAGATTTTAAACCGAAGACTATAATAAGAGATGAGGAAGGACACTACATCATACTCAAAGGGTCTATCCAACCAGATCTAACAAATGTAAATATCTATGCCCCTAACATGGAAGCAGCCAATTATCTAAGCCAATAGTACATTAAAAGGATTATTCACCATGACCAAGTGGGATTTTTTTTTCCTGGGCTCCAAGGTTGGTTCAACATCCATAAATCAATCAATGTGATACAATACATTAATAAAAGAAAGAACAAGAACCATATGATCCTCTCAATAGATGCAGAAAAAGCATTTGACAAAGTACAGCATCCTTTCTTGATCAAAACTCTTCAGAGTATAGGGATAGAGGGTACATACCTCAATATCATAAAAGTCATCTATGAAAAGCCCACAGCAAATATCATTCTCAATGGGGAAAAACTGAGAGCTTTTTTCCTAAGGTCAGGAACATGGCAAGGATGTCCACTATCACCGCTGCTATTCAACATAGTATTAGAAGTCCTAACCTCAGGAATCAGACAACAAAAAGAAATAAAAGCCATCCGAATTGGCAAAGAAGTGAAACTCTAACTTTTTGCAAATGATATTATACTTTATGTGGAAAACCAAAAAACTCCCCCCCAAAACTGCTAGAACTTATACAGGAATTCAGTAAAGTGGCAGGATATAAAATCAATGTACAGAAATCAGTGGCATTTCTATACACTAACAAGACAGAAGACAGAATTTAGGAGTCAATCCCATTTACAATTGCACCCAAAACCATAAGATACCTAGGAATGAATCTAACCAAAGAGACAAAGGATCTGTACTCAGAAAACTATAAAATACTCATGAAAGAAATTGAGGAAGACACAAAGAAATGGAAAAACGTTCCATGCTCATGGATTAGAAGAACAAATATCGTGAAAATGTCTATGCTACCTAGAGCAATCTACACATTCAATGCAATCCCTATCAAAATACCATCCACTTTTTTCAAAGAAATGGAACGAATAATCCTAAAATTTGTATGGAATCGGAACAAAAGACCCTGAATAGCCAGAGGAATGTTGAAAAACAAAAGCAAAGCTGGCAGCATCACAATTCTGGACTTCAAGCTCTATTACAAAGCTATAATCATCAAGACAGTATGGTACTGGCACAAAAACAGACACATAGATCAATGGAACAGAATAGAGAGCCCAGAAATGGACCCTCAACTCTATGGTCAACTCATCTTCGACAAAGCAGGAAAGAATGTCCAATGGGAAAAAAGACAGTCTCTTCAACAAATGGTGGTGGGAAAATTGGACAGCCACATGCAGAAGAATGAAACTGGACCATTTCCTTACACCACACACAAAAATAGACTCAAAATGGAGGCAAGACCTAAATGTGAGACAGGAATCCATCAAAATCTTTGAGGAGAACACAGGCAGCAACCTCTTCGACCTCAGCTGCAGCAAATTCTTCGTAGAAACATTGCCAAAGGCAAGGGAAGCAAGGGCAAAAATGAACTATTGGGACTTCATCAAGATAAAAAGCTTTTGCTCAGCAAAGGAAACAGTCAACAAAACCAGAAGATAACTGACAGAATGGGAGAAGATATTTGCAAATAACATATCAGATAAAGGGCTAGCATCCAAAATCTATAAAGACCTTATCAAACTCAACACCCAAAGAACCACTAATCCAATCAAGAAATGGGCAGAAGACATGAACAGACATTTCTGCAAAGAAGACATCCAAATGGCCAACAGACACATGAAAAAGTGTTCAACATCGCTCGGCATCAGGGAAATCCAAATCAAAACCTCAATGAGATACCACCTCACACCAGTCAGAATGGCTAAAATTAACAAGTCAGGAAACGACAGATGTTGGCGAGGATGCGGAGAAAGGGGAACCCTCCTACACTGTTGGTGGGAATGCAAGCTGGTGCAGCCACTCTGGAAAACAGTACGGAGGTTCTTCAAAAAGTTGAAAATAGAACTACCATATGATCCAGCAATTGCACTACTGGGTATTCACCCCAAAGATACGAATGTAGTGAACTGAAGGGGCACATGCACCCCAGTGTTTATAGCAGCAATGTCCACAATAGCCAAACTATGGAAGGAGCCTAGATGTCCATCAGTAGATGAATGGATAAAGAAGATGTGTTACACACACACACACACACACACACAGGAATATTATACAGCCATCAAAAAATGAAATCTTGCCATTTGCAACCACATGGATGGAACTAGAGGGTATTATGCTAAGCGAAATAAGTAATCAGAGAAAGACAAATATCCTATGATCTCACTGATATGAGGAATTTGAGAAACAAGACAGAGGATCATAGGGGAAGGAGGGAAAAATGAAACAAGATGAAACTGGAGGGGGAGATAAACTATAAGAGACTCTTAATCTCAGGAAACAAACTGAGGATTGCTGGAGTGGAGGGGGTGGGAAGGATGGGGTGCGGGGTGATGGACATTGGGGAGGGTATGTGCTATGGTGAACTGTGTAAGACTGATTAATCACAGACCTATACCCCTGAAATAAATAAATGTTATGTTAATTTAAAAAAACTAACATCAAAAATTAAAAATAAATGATAAGCTAAGAAAAAATATTTATACATGTATGTGAAAGAAGCTTAATAGTCTTTCTTGGTTATAGTATAAGGTAGTATAACAATCTTGTTTAATCAAAGCATGTTTAAAAGAACTTACTCATTAAAATGCATGTACCCAAAACTAAGTAATTTGCCTTAAAATCATCATTGATCTAGGAAAATATTTCATTCTAAATCCATTACTTACAGTATGATTTACAATTTAACAAATTATATATTGTTATACATTATACATTCCTAAAATACAGAATTGGCAAATTAATTATGCCCCACCAATACTAGGACACTTGGTATCAATTAAAAATAATGTGATTCTGTTTGTCTGTGTTTGTCTGTGTTTATAGTACTACAAAATAACAAAACAGCTCACAGGCAATATGTACAGAGTACTCCAAACCTTTTTAAGCAAAAAACTCCTTGATTTTTCTAAAAACAAGTCTCTTAGATTTTCCACCATTTAATTATATTTAACTCATTTTACCTTTGAAATATGTTCATGACACAAGGAGATTTTTTTTTTTTTGGTTTATTGATGTTTATTTACATCATCCAGTGGAAACGCTGTTACTTGTATTTCCACTTCCCTTTCTATACAAAGAAGTTGCTTTTATTAGGAGCTTTCCTTATTACTAGGAATCATTTAATTATAATAATAATTTACTTTAAAAAGCCAATAGACTTATGCACATCCAACTATCTGTCATTAAGTGGCAAAGAACAAAATTTTGGGTCAGATGCTTAAAAGAAAAGAAAACAAAACACACTTAAAAAGAAAAAAAATGACTCAGTTGTTGAGGTTAATAATATCTGACTGCTTTTGAGTCAGGCAGTTTGAAATTAATATATGACAAATATATAAAATTATATGGAAATATATTACCTCACTAACATGGATTTAAAACCTTGCCCTCAGATGACCAGTGACCAGTACATGGTAAGGATATTATAATTTTATATTCTCTCAAATTTCAACAAGTCACTCTATTCAACTGATAACATTAAAGAAGAATCTGACTTATGATACATATCCATTGTATGTTGATCAACAGTACTGAGGAAAAGTAAGGAAGAAAATTGAGTAACTCTTCATCCATAAGTAGGAATACATTTTAGTAGTTTCATATTATGTGTTTAAATTTGTCATTTTACTGTTTTTATCTCATATTTGGTTTATTTTTTTTTAAGTTTTTATTTTCATCACTTGGTGCTCATTACAAGTACACTCCTTAATCCCCATCATCTATTTCACCCATCCCCCAACCCACCTCTCCTCTAGTAACCATCGATGTGTTCTCTATAGTTAAGAGTCTGTTTCTTGGTTTGTCTCTCTTTTTCTCTTTTTTCCCCCTCTGCTCTTTTGTTTTGTTTCCTAAATTCCACATATGAGTGAAATCATACATTTGTCTTTCTTTGACTGATTTCACTTAGCATTATACACTCTAGCTCTATTCCATGTCATTGCAAGTGGCAAGATTTCATTCCTTTTTAATTGCTATATAATATTCCATTTATATATATAACACTTCTTCTTTATCCATTCAGCAGTGGATGAACACTTGGTCTGCTTCCATGTCTTGGCTATTGTAAATAATGCTACCATAAACATAGGGGTGCATGCATCCCTTTGAATTAGTGTTTTTGTACTGTTTGGGTAAATACCCAGTAGTGTGATTGCTGGATCATAGGGTAGTTCTATTTTTAACATTTTGAGGAATCTCCATACTCTTTCCACAGTGGCTGCACCAGTTTGCATTCCCACCCATAGTACATGAATATTCTTTTTTATCCACATCCTCATCAACACCTGTTGTTTCTTGTGTTGTTGATTTTAGCCATTCTGACAGATGTAACGTGATATCCCTTTGTAGTTTTGATTTGCATTTCCCTGATTAAAAGTGATGATGAGCTTCTTTTCATATGTCTGTTGGCCATCTGTATGTCTTCTTTAGAGAAATGTCTGTTCATGTCTTCTGCCCATTTTTTAATTGGATAATTTGTTTTTGAGTATTGAATTTTATAAGTTCTTTATATATTTTGGATACTAACCCTTTATTGGATATGTCATTTGCAAATACCTTCTCACACTCAGTAGGTTGCCTTTTAGTTTTGTTGATTATTTCTCTCCCTGTGCAGAAGCCTTTTATTTTTATGTAGTCCCTATCTAGAAAAAAAGTTGCTAGAGCTTATATCAGAGAAATTACTGCCTCTGCTCTTTTCTAGTATCTCATATTTGAACACCTGCCATAGCTTTCCATTTATGTAGAGGCAAAACAAGTAATTGAACAATCTTGGAAAGGAGCAACACATATTTTTCCCTCAGAAAAATTGTTCAAAGCATACTGCTATTCAAAACCATTTAAATAGTTTATTTTATAAAGCACTTCAGGAAAATTTTGTGACTTTTCTTAGCCTTCATTTAAAATTCAGTATCATGAGTGTTGTTTTATCAGATACTTTTCAGCATCTATTTATGTCATAGGGATTTTCTTCTGGGTTTTGCTAATGTAGTAAATTTCATAAATTGATTTATGAATACTAAACCAACTTTTATTTCTAGAATAAAGACTGCATGTTTGTCATGTGTCATCCTTTTGATAAATAACTGAGTTCAATTACCATAGTCTTCTATATTTTTGCATATGTGTTCATGAGAATTATTACCTTGTAATTTTCTTTTTCTTATAATGTGGTCATTAGGTTTTACTTTTGAAGTCATGCTGGCCTCATAAAATAAGGTAGAAAATATTTCCTCTTTTCTTATTCTCTGAAAAATATTGTGTAAGACTCATCTATTTTTTCTTCCTTAAATGTTTAGAAGAATTTATCAGTAAGGCCATCTGGGCCAGAGCATTTTTGTGGGAAAGATTTTAATTACAGATCCAAATCCAGAATTTCTATTTCTTTTTGTGTCAGTTTTATTAAGATGCATTTTTAGAAGAAATTTTCTCATTTCATTTAAATTGTCATTATTGGTATAAAGTGATCTATGTTTTTCTTATCTTTTTAATGTCTCTAAAATCTTTACTGACATCCTTATTTTTGATATTGGTAATTTGTGTTTTCTCTCTCATTTTTTGCATCATTCTTATTAAGAGTTTATCAATTCTATTAATCTTTTAAAAACACATCTGAGGTCAACTATACTTCAGTAATAATAACAACCCTATACGTAATACCTAACACATTTAAGAAAGATATTGTTGCTTTTGTCCATTCCATATTGTATATAATCAATATACAAAGCCAGGGTGGGTGGGGAGCCTGGGTTCACAGGAGCTGGCTTGGAGGCTGGGTCTGCAAGGGCTGAATTACCTAGTGCTGGGGTGGATCTAGAGGCAGAATCCATAGGGCTAGAGAGGCCAGCCTAGCACCAGGGTTCACTGGGGTGGGCCTGGAGCCAGAGTCTGTATTGAAGTCAGGTGCTCACTTAACTCTCCTTCCCCATGGACAGAGTGTCTCCCTCTGTGCTGGTCTGCCCAGCGTTAGAGGAGTGGTGACAGGAATAGTGTGAAACTATCCTTTCTACCCTCTTCAGTGCATCTTTTCTTGTCTCAGTGTTCCACCTAAGTGCTATAATATCTCACCTAGAATCTTTAGCTCTTATGAAGGTATTTTCAAGCATGGATAGTTGTTTAAATTGATGTTTCTGCAAGGGGACAAGTGCTGGAAACTACTATATCACCATCTTGCTGATGTCAATATGTAAATGTAGTTTTCTTTGTATTTATCCTGCTTGGGATTTGCTGACCTTCATAAACCTAGAGATTAGTCTCTTTCATTAGTTGTAGGTAATACTGGCCATCATTTCCTCAAAAATTGCTTGGGTCCCATTTTCTTCTCCTTCTGAGACACAAATGACATGTTTATTAAACCATTTAATTGTACCCACAAATTACCTTATACTCTGCTTACTTTTTCCATTCAAGTTCACCGACCCTGTTTCTGCTTTGGTCCACCTTCCATTGAGCTCATCTAATGAAATATTAATGTCTGATATTGAAAATTTTAGTCCTAGAATAGCCATTGTTTTTACATAGAGTGATCGCATTCCTCTGTTGAAATATCCCTCTCTTTATCCTTTTTGGATTTGTTTTCCTCTATATGAGCACACTATTTGTACTTCTTTTAAACTTCTTGGGGTGCCTGGGTGGCTCAGGTGGTGATTTCAAGGTCAGGCACTGCAGTCAGCAGGGAGTCTGTTTGGGACTCTCTCTCTCTCATTCCCTCTGCTTCCCCTCCCCCGCCCTCTCAAAAATAAATAAACAAATAAATCTTTTTAAAAAAAAATCCTTGTCTGCTATCTACAGTGTCTGGATTGTCTGTTGGTCCAATTTTTCTATTATTCTCTTTATAATCAGTCACATTTTCTGTTTCTTCGTATATCTAGAAATTTGTGGCTGTATGTGAGGAAAAGAACTTTAGTTCCAAATGCTATTTTCCACCAACTCCATCTCCTCTTTTATTCTATTAGGTAGATAAGGTGAAAGTGTGATTAATTCGAGGGTCAGGCTGATTGCAGCTTTAGTAAGACTCAATATACTTGGGCTTTGTCAGTGCTCTTCAGGAATGGTCCTTCTCAGATTTTAATTGAGATCTTTGTGCAGTCTCTGTTTATTCAGCCTTCTAAGACTGCAGGAGATTGAATTCTCCTCATTAGAGGTTTTGAGCTTAACTCTTTAGACTTCCACTCCATGCAAGTTTCAAATTCTGGGAAGTCTTATGAAGAAACTGACTATACATTTGAGGCAGGCCCCTTCTCATTAGTAAAACTTTGTTTTTCAATCACTAAGAGATTTGGGGAAATTTCATTCTGTTTTCTAGAATGTTTGGCCCAGCCCACCAGCCTGCTATGTAGACCCTAGTGTCTGCCAAAAACAAGCTTATGTATTATATCATAAATACTATTTGTGAATGTTAAATGGTGAAGGTAGTTTTTCTCTCTAGAAAATATTTTAAAACTGATGTAAACTGAGAAAGCATTTTGTTACTGATTTTTTTTAACCTACTCACGTGTAATTAATATTTACACATATGGTCTCACATTGTAATCAATGTTGTTTCTTTATTAAAGTAAATTTTAAAATGGTGACCTTTGAAAACATTTCAGTCAAGATAAAATTCTTATTATAGAAGGCTCTAGTTTTTGCTAAGCTTTCCTCCATGACATCCATGTGGATTCTCCTGATTAAGTCATTCCTATTTCCTGAGTGAACAAGAACTCCTTTTTTTTCCCCATTAAAGATTAAAAGTTGTCAAATAATAAACATTCAGTAGAGTAACATGAAGATAAAAGTCCAGAAAATGATATCTCATTTTTTTCCCACGCTCTGTCACTAACCTTCACTCCAGCATGGGTGAGGTGGGTTATAGGAGAGGAATAAGGAGCAAGTTTGGAAATTCTTTAAGTTCATGTTTATTTAAATTTAATCTCTAGAAAGCTACTCTCTGAATATTATCATATGCCACACCTACAATGGCTTGCTTAGAAATTATTGCTCACCACTCTAGTTGAAGCAGAAAGTAGGAGGCTATGGTTCTCACACAAAATCAAGGAGAAATTATGAATTTATAGACCAAAGCTTTTTAAAACAAGATGTGTGCTTTTTGCAATCCATGTACATTTGTCCTACTAATTAAGCCAAGATCATTTTAATGAGAAATTGAGGCTAAGATTGTTGAGTTATATTCTAAATAAATGCCACTCAAATATAAGAAGCAATTAAGAGGACACAGAAAGAACAGGATTAAAAAATAAAAAAGCTAAGTATCTTCTCTGTATTGCAATGTTGTACATTAAAACAGAAAATCTATTGAAAGTAGAGGATTTTACAGCAGGTAAATCAATTGATCTAATTAGAAAACCTAATCTAGAAAAATCAGTTAATCTAAGAAAGCCACAAAGTTATTCCTGACTTCTTAATGCAATGCTAATTAAAGTTTATTCTGAGTCTCTGAATTTTATTACAGAATAAAATCACCAAAGAGAAGTTTTCTCATTAATTTGTTGGAAAACTTAATTCACAGAAATAACTCCATTGAATAAAAAATGTATGTATGAGTAGCATCAACAAAATGTCTGAAAGGGTGTACCAAGACTATTTTTTCTTGTTGTTTCAAATAAGAAGAAATCAATCCACTTAAGCAGAAAAGAATGTATTGGTTTATGCAACTGAAAATCTTAGTTTGAATGAGGTTTGTTCACAGATTAATTCCCAACTCATCTCTATAGATGGATGGGTATGGGTGGGTTGTGGGTGAAAAAATAGGTAGAGGGAGACATTAAGGTTCTTAACTAGCCAAGTCTGGAGCAAATGTTCTATCCCTGGAACCCCAGACCAAAGGAAGAAGGATGTGGATATCTGAGCCAAAATTGGAGAATGAAGTTTGCTTCGGGATAAGGGAAAATGAACTGGGGAAAGCATGAACAAAAACAGAGAGAAAAGAGAAGAAGAAAAAAAAAAGAAAACAAAAGGGCAGTTTTTTGTGAGGGATGCTAGGGACTGCAGTTCAATTTAATTTTATTTTTTTTTAAACCTATATTCTCTGATATGAACAATAAACTAATATATTTGCTGTTATTCTTACTGTGAAGCTCAAATAGGTAATTCAATTAGTAATAAAACCCAAAGTACTATCATGTACAGAAAACATGGATTCCAAATAAGATGCTCCAAATGAGTGAATTCCTAGCTCAACCAACTCTTTAAAAGTCATTACATCCAGAGTTTCTGGGTATTGTTGAATGAAATAGTGCTTCTTTGGGTTGAAGGTAAGGTCATATGCTGGTCATCTGCCAGGAATATATCTGAAAAAATAAAAAGGAATAAGTCTGGATGAGTGTTAATGTCAGAAATGTGTATATCAGGCCTTAGGCAAGAACACTCTCAGAATCAAAACTGATCTTGGGGTTTCTAATCTCCCCCTTGAGGATTTTAATCTGTTCAGGGAATGGATCAAGAGGTGCTGCTAGTTCAAGAAACAAATTCAATCTTTGGAGTCAGAACCTCAACATCAAAATTCATTCCGTGAGTGTATCTCAGAGTCCCTATAAAAGCGGAGAATCATGGTTGGTGCATTCCAAGTTTCAACCCGATATTGAAAAGGAAACACAAAATAGGTTTGTGGGAAATGAATATGGGTTTGATTTTACTATCATAATACTTTTCTATGCAAAGCATTGCCATAAAGCTGATTTTCTGTTATATATCTTTCCAAAGATAGCTGTGTTAAGAAGGAATGGGTCACACCAAGGAAAAAATATTTCTACATTGCAAATCAGAAATAGCATTTGCTAATTAATAAGGCTTCTCTGTTTGTTGTGATGAACATAAGAGTTAAGTATATGAAACTTACATTTCCCTACAATTTATTTCTTCTTGAAACCAAATAAACTGATGTGTGGTTATAAATTATTTCTTTTAAAACAAGCAAAAGCCTTGGTTTCAGGGTTCTTTACCTCCAAGCAGGCACTAATAATATTTTTTAAGCAGCATTATTGGTTATTCGACAAGTGAATAATCTGGAATGTCAATATCTCTCCTTACTAAAAGCGCATACAAAGTGAACCCTAATGTAAACTATGGACTTGGTTGATAATGATGTGTCATCATAGGTTCATTGATTGTAACTCTGGTGTGGGATGTTGATAGTGGGGGATAGTTGTGTGTGTGTGTGTGTGTGCGTGTGCATATGTGTGTGTATATGTAGTAGGGACAGAGAGTATATGAGAACTTTCTA
Source organism: Mirounga leonina (assembly GCF_011800145.1). NCBI lineage: Eukaryota > Metazoa > Chordata > Mammalia > Carnivora > Phocidae > Mirounga > Mirounga leonina. The sequence continues at coordinate 75,622,442 of NW_023270807.1, forward strand.
TTTTCCACTCAATTTTGCTATAAACCTAAAACTGCTTTAAAAAATAAAGTTTCCTAATTTTAAAAAGCATACACATAAATATGTCTTACAAAATTACATGTCATTCTGAAAAGCATCCCCAAAACTATATTCATAGCATCAGAAATTCTAGCTATTCACAAAACTTATACTCCCAATTTTTCTAGTTTACCTGTCTTCTTTAGGTACTTCTCTCTTCCTTTCTCAGTTATATCATACTAACAAAACAAATCTTTTTAAAAACTTAATTCCCTCAGCTTATATTATGTCTGAACTCTCCTAGAGATGGATCTCAGCCTACCTCTGTAAAAGTATGAAGCACACATATTCACTTTCTCAGAGAAGTCAGTGAGAAACCACTCACCCATCTGTTCGCTTAATAGAGTATTTCAGTCAATGAGGCTGGTGTCTGGAGCCAGGCAGGCCTGGTGGCACTGGGCTTTAGCCAAATATCTCAAACCATTTTTCTAAATGCTTTAGGTCCAGAAAAATACAAAGCTGGTTTTACCAAGTACTTTTCTCTTTAATTTCTTAATTTGTGCACATTGTGAGGAAAATGTAATCCATCTGTTTCACTGGCACTTAATTCAACAAATTACTGTTTTGTAAGAGTATTTGATGTCCAAGAAGCCTAGGAGTCTTTTTATGAGCATCTGAAAACCTCCACAACCCATCAGAACCCCTGGGAAGTGGGGTTTTCCAAAAGCAAATGGATCTCAGAGTTTAGAAGGCACTGGTATAGTAAAAAATATACTGTGCTCTTAATATTCTTCATCTTAGAAAAGTTTTGTCTAGTACCAGCAGAAGAATTAATTAAAAATACAGTCTAGTGGATTTAATTATTTGGCTTTTATTCTCAGTTTCTTGGCTTCTTCTTAATTCTTTCTAATCTCACTATCCCTAAGTGGTGCAATGCATGGTTCCCAGCCTGTATAATTTCTTTTTTCCATGCTCTGAGCATCAAAATGTTATGTTTTTCTACAAAGACTTTGATTACCTCTAAGTGATTCCATTTCCCAGGGTTCTGGCTTTCTGTACACTTGAATATGTTTGCATTGTACAGGCGGGCACCAAGCATATTCCACACACACCAGCTCTGCAGGAACTTGAAGTGTGTTATATTTAAGAAGCCTTCGTGGACTCATAAATTTTAGAAACACTGGGTTAAGGGAAGCTAAATAGATTTCTTTACTTCAGGATTTTGGTGCCTTTACTATTTTAATAAGTATTGTGCATCCCCTAGAGAGGACAGCATATGTGGCACTGCAGAAATGTGTTCTGTGCTCAGAGCATCTGGTTGGACTAAGAGATCTGTGGGAAGAGCTTGGGAAATTCTGACCCACATCTCTCCTTTTTGCATTTATTTCATTACTTTCCTGTGGTCTAGTGTCTATTGTCTAAAGACAACAAACTGTCTTCTTTTTAAATTTAATTTTCTTTTCATTAGAAAAGAAGGGACAAGCCTACCATCATCAGTAGACAGTCTGAAGTATCAAAAAATATTTTGCAACTATTTGAATGGAAATCCCCATTTATTGAACTGTTGCTCGATAGTATGGCAGTTTGGCTTTAGAAGAGCTGGTTTCTTTGATTAATTTCTACCAAACTGCACGACTATATACACTTTATCTTTAAAAAAAAAAACAAAATCCTGTGAGAATTGGCACATATTTACTAAGCTAGGAAAAGAAGAAGTAGAAAGGCATTTTTAAATTAACTTGAAAATAAAAAGGAAATAGCTTTGGAAGCCTTGTCTATAATAGTTTGTTCTATCTATCTATCATCTATCTATCTATCTATCTATCTATCTATCTATCTAATCTATCTCTCATCTATCATCAATCATCTATTATCTGTCTATCTATCATCTCCATGCATACATGAAGGATACAGGAATTTGGAATTATTTGCTTTTTCTTTACTAAGTCATTCTGAGGTTAACATTTCTAAAATGACTGTAGTATTTGTCTCAATCCCATGCCTCAGTTAGCTACCTGGTTCAGGAACAACCTTGGGAGATGAGTGGGTGGAGAAACTGCTTGTCTGAAAACACCCATGAGAACAGTCATATCCTTTGTGAAAGCTCATATAAATCTTTCAATTCACGGATGCCTTGGGAGGTGTGTGTGTGCCTGTGTGTGTGTGCTTGCGTAGGAAAGGAGGGAGGTCATGAGTTCATGACACAGAAAAGGAAAGAAATAACCTCCACCCTTTTCTCTGATGAGGCAGTTCTACCCTAGGAATGATACATTTTCTCTTGAGCAGCTTCTTTTTTGCTCTAATTCTATCTTCAATCTCCATTTCAGGGCATAGGATGCCACCTGAACACACAACCATTGATTACTGAAATCACTTGGGTTAGCTGAGAGCCTTGCCCCGCCCACTCTGCCCTTGCATTCCAGACACCAGTTTATTCTTGAACGGTCAACAATGATGCTCTCTTCCACTACTCTTACTCTACAAGTAGGCCTCAGTGTGGTTACTATCAACAAATGAAGAGAATAGCAAAGGATTCATTATTTCCTCTCTGTTTACACGACATAAAACATTTTTTGCATATACATGCCACTATAAATTCATATACCTGTTCATAAACCATTCATGTGACTCTTCAATCATGTATATATTTATTCATGTATGTATTCATTCACTTGATAAACATTTATTCAGCACCTACTACAGGATGTTAAGGGTGTTTCCAAAATTTCTCACTTTGTAACCAAGTAAAAATCATCCCAGATTTTCAGCAAAAGACTTCCAGGTGAAATGTAAATACAGAGCAGAATAAATATTAAAGGCCATTAGCAACATTAATGGCAGGTTTAATTAATTTTAGCTTAGAAATAATGATTTTTTTCTTGTACTTACATAAAATCCACATAATTCTAAGATTAATATTGGGTTCAGAGTCACAGAAAATAATATTTTGCTTAAATATAATATTCCAAATAGCAAACTGAGTCAATTTTCTACATTTTCTCTATATTTCAACCTCTGATTTTATTATGTTTTTGTTTTAGTTAGGTTAAAGTTAAGTGAAATATCATTGTGGAATGAAAATATCTTAGAGATAGAATGGTGTGGTTTATAAGACAAGTCCCATAATAGAATTAAATGCTACATTGATGTTTACTCCCATGATCTTTATGTTAGATAAAATCGAAACCACTAGTGTAGAGGAAAGAAAGTATTTCTCTGAAGAAGCTTTCAAAACATTTTAAAACAAAATAATTTCCCTTTTATACCTATATCCTTAGCTCTCTTAAATATTTGTAATTCTGTTCTTTTTTCAACAAAGACCTCTTTTCTCTGCTTTGTTTATATCTGTTTTCCTACAGGAGTTGTCTATGTTCAATGTCTTCCATTAGTTTCCTTCCTTTTTCTATTAAATGAACACTAATTTGGCTCCTCAGTCATCATTCCTATTTGCCTACAATGAAAATATTGGGAGTAATCTTTGAGTCTGCTCTACTTCTCACATGCCACATGAAATCCATCAGCAAATCATGTCAATTCTTCCTTTAAATGTGTTTCAGGGTCCAAATGACTGACTCCCCACTTCCATTCTACCACACTTGCCTAAGTCCCTGCACTAATGGGGGGAATTAGAAAGGGTTCAGCTGTTAAAAAAGACTCTCACAACTCTAAATGAATACTTATACTTGTAAGGTGTATTGTTGGAAAAGAATGTGATAAAGCAACAGCATTAGCATAGGATGCATTCTAGCCAAAGGCTGTCTCATAGCAAGTGTCTAGAGAGACTGAGCCCAGGCTCCAATTTTTCTCCCTCTGCAGGGTTCTATTGTTTTCTTTCAAAGATCAGGGACCACAGATGTGTGCACTGCATGGAACACGCTGAAACCAGGGAGCCCAAAATGGATTTTTGACTGGTATTTTTTATATCTTGCTGCTCATGGAGGCATAAAATATGTCAGAGCCTTCTGTGGGTCTCACCAATACCCAAATACAGTCATCAATCTCACTGTTGTCAATAGGCAAAATAAATAATGCCAACAAACTGACAAAAACCATCCTGAAACTTGCCTTGGACTCATGGTTAGAAAACAGCACTATTATTCAGTATACAGTTGACTTTTGGATGACATGAGAGTTAGGGATACTGACCCCCTGGGCCATCAAAAATCTATGTATAAATTTTGACTTCTCCAAACTTAACTACAAAAAGCCTATTGACCAGAAGCCTTACCATTAACATAAACAGTTGACTAACATATATTTTACATGTTATATGAATTCTATACTATATTCTTACAATAAAGTAAGCTAGAGGGAAAAAAGTTTATTAAGAAAATTGTAAGGAAGAGAAAATATTTTTACAGTACGGTATGTATATTTATTGAAGAAAATCCATGTGTAAGTGGACCTGCGCATAAGTGCACTCACATAGTTCAAACCTATATTGTTCAAGGGTCAACTGTGTTTCATGCCTTGACCAGAGGTTAGTGCCATCCAGCTACATGTCTTACTTCGAATACAGCTCAGGCCAATTCCAGGCCTGCTAGAATTAACCATCACAGTATAACCACATTAATTTTATCCTAGATTATTCCAATTTTCCCTGCTTCCATTTCAACCCATGGCCACCTATTTTTAGCATAAACAGAGTGATCATTTAAAAACACAAGTCAGAACATTTTACTCTCCTGCCTAAAATCCTCCATGAGTTCCTTTCTATCATGGCCTAAAAGGCTCAATCTGGAAACTCTACCTCCTTCCCTTTCCAGCTTCATTTACTACAGCTTTCTCTCTTGCTTACTACTCCAGTCACTTTGGCCTCCTTGCAGTGAAGACCAGGACTACACAGGACTTTTGTACTTTCTGTACCCTCCCCTGACACACTCTTCCCCCATAGAGTGGCTTGGCTTCCATCCACATCTCCTTCATTCTTAAATATCACTTTACTAGTGAGACTTCCCCTGACTACCTCACTGAAAATTGAAAACACCCCTCTTCAATTGTCTCCTTTCCATCTTCTCAGCTTTAATTTTTCTCCAAATAACTCATAGCCATCCAATATATCATATGTAACCATCCAATACTTTTTTTATCTTTTCTTTACTGTCTTCTCCACTGATTATAATCACTCCAAGGGGGAAAAAAAAAAAAAAGATGTTTATTTGTTTTGTTCACTGCTGAATCTCCAGCACCTAGAGTAATGCCTGTTGAATGAATGAATGGCGGGTTATAAATTCATATCTGAAAACCTAGAACACTCAATGAGAACTCTGGACTTAAAAGCCTAGGAATCATCTCTCCAAACACCTGCTATTATAAAAACAGAAGGCATATTTCATAATACCAAGGAAATGCTGAATTCTTTTTTTAAAGATTTATTTATTTATTTTGAAAGAAAGAAAAAGAGAGAGAGCAAGTAGGTAGAGGGGCTAAGGGAGAGGGAGAAGGAGAGAATCTCAAGCAGACTCCCCACTGAGCAGTGGAGCCCAATGTGGGGCTCAATCTCATGACCCTGAAATCATTACCTGAGCAGAAACCTAGAGTTGATCCCTGAAACAACTGAGCCACCCAGGCACCCTAGAAATGCTGAATTCTAAGAAGTGTGTTCGGTATATGTAAATGAGTGTAATATCTGCCTGGGGCAGAATTAAGGAAAATGTCTTACAAATTCAGAAAAGATCATTGCTCTTAAATTTATAAATTTGAGCTCTTAAACTATAAGCCACTGAAAAACTGGGTAATTTTTTGTTGTTATTAAACTATAAATCAAGACACTATGAGATAAATCAAGATCACTACTCAAATTTCTAGACATGAAGAGGCATCTAGAATCTAGACATGGCTTCCCACTGAAGTGATAATAGAAGATTTCATAAAGTATGTACACTGAGGCTGAACTCTGGAGCCACACATCCAACTGCCCATGTTTCTCTCTCCCATGAAACTCACACTCATCATGTCAAAAGCTGACACTTCGTCTCCCCCAGACCAAATCTGTGACCCTGTGCTAATCCCAATCTCAATGAATGGCACTAACATCACTTAATTGAAACAAAACAAAGCCGCAAATCCTCCAAGACATCTTTAACTCTTCTTTCCGTCAGCCCTAGAAACCAACCAAACATCAGTTTTACCCAGTAAATATTTGTATATCCACCTACTCCTTTCCATCACCACTAACACTGCTCTAATTAATGTCAATCTTATTTTTTACCTGGATTCTCACCAAAACCTCCTAATTGATCACCCACATCCTTCTCATCAACCTCCCTGTTCTCCGTGTTTCAGCAAAAGTGAACTTACAAAAATGTGAATGGATTGTGTTGCTCTTCTACTTCAATGATTTCTCATTATTCCCAACATAAAATTCAAACCTCTTTCCATTTAAAAGGCCATCTGCAACCTGGCACCTGTTTATGTTCCTGGCCTTAACTCTCCCTACTCTCTCCCTTGCCAACTGGGGTCCCAGACTGAATTGCTTTTAGGATCTACAATGGGCCAGGCTGAATTCTACTGTTTTTCCAGTATAATTTCCTCAGGGAAGTTAACTCTGACTTCCGTATTAGAATCTCCTACCAAACACACACCTGACTCTACAGCATGAAGTCAGATACTCCTACTTTGCATTTCCACATCCCTCTGTAACTCCTCTACCCAAATACTTATAACACTTTCCTGTAGTTGTTTCCCACAGACTATACTAATAGTAAACGTTAACTGAGTGATCACTATGGACCAGGCTCTGCTCTAAGCCTGATACACAAATTAATTTATTCAATACTCACAAAACCGGATGAGGTAGATTTTACTTGCATCTTGGTTTATAGTTGAGGGAACTAAAGCACAGAGAAGTAAAATAATTTATGCAAGATTACAAATCCCAGAAGTGGCAAAATAGGTATTTGAGGCCAGAAACTCTGCTCTTAACTCCTACAATGTCTATGAGAGAACACGGCAGTGTAGACATACATTTTACAAAAATTCTTGCTTTAATTGTAAATAATTTCACTAATTGTGAAAAGCATCAGAGGGGGAGATGAACCATGAGAGACTATGGACTCTGAGAAACAAACTGAGGGTTCTAGAGGGCAGGGGGTGGGGGGATGGGTTAGCCTGGTGATGGGTATTAAAGAGGAGGCACATATTGAATGGAGCACTGGTTGTTATACGCAAACAATGAATCATGGAACATTACATCAAAAACTAATGATGTAATGTATGGTGATTAACATAACATAATAAAATTAAATTAAAAAAAGAAAAGCAAAACAATGACAACAACCAACAATAAAACCCAAAAACTTGAGCTCCTCTTGAAAAATTCATAGATTCTTCTGCACAGGGCCTCAAGTTTTCTATGATCTCTACTTTTTGTTTTTCTCCCTGATAGAAATTGTTTCCTTCATTATATCTGTTTGGTCATTATAAGAATTAATGTTTGTGATTATAGTTTATAAATTCCTTGGGACTCAGGATCATGCCTCTGTTATTTACCTCCAGATTTCCAATATCAAGCAAAGTTTGCAGGCAAATAGAGGCACTGGATAAATATTGAATGAATGAATGAGTGAATGAATGAATGAACTGAATAGAGACTGGTGACATTGGACAAAGCACATTCAGACTGTGAAAACTACGTAAGTTAAACAATTCCCAAGAGATTTTAATAAGAATATTTTATAATTGTGTTTGGAATTTTTCTTGAAATCATGGGCTTCTAAAGTTCCTCTAATTATGTGATTTTTCTGGCCTTAAGTAGTACTTGCTAGGAGTAAGTAATGACAATTCTTAGCTGTACCCTTTGTGTACTCTTGAATTAAGATTTGAATGTCATTACTGATTTTCATCTTTTCTCTATTACCATGTAAGAAACTCATTCAACCCATGACTATATGGTATGTGAGTGTAGTATGTCAGCATAAAACAATAAACAAAACCTGGAAACCTTTTTAATCAACGCCATGGAGGTGGTTAATACTGGTGTTGTGGCAAAGACTCTTAAGAACTTGTTACAAAGGTTAATGGTGATGTGATTTCTATTTACTGGAGAAATAGCAGGCTCTGGAGTCCTTTGTAGAAACTTGGTCTCTCTTTCCCTTCAGCATAGATTTTCTTTGCCCAGCAGAAGTCAATTAATCTTTTTATGCCCAAGTTTATGCCTCTATAAACTGCAGAGAACTCTTGCTACCTATGCTCAGAAGAATGTTCTGTTAAATAATGAAGTCATGTCTGAAAAGCACTATTTAAAAACAAAGTATTTTATGTTTTTTTAATCAAAATTAGCTTGTTTTCCAGTTTCTAACTAGTCTGTAATAACTGAAGGATAGTCCAATATTTTCTTGACCCCTTTTACTGGGTTACTCAAGCAGCTCCTAGGAATGCCAATGTGCACACATAATACTACATATATTGTAAACTAGTTCATACATAAACCATTAGTTTTTAAGTACAACAAAAGATATTTCTGTTAAAAAGAAAATGAGAGGACTATGCTTCACCTTCAATATTTTCCAAGCTAAGTAATGTGACCTGCCCCTTTAGCATGTTTAGATTCACTTTCTGTAGTAAATATTCAAAAATCACTTATCTGGGGAAGAACAAAAGTGTGATACTACTTTCTCTGAGATAAAAGAAATCTCTGAACATTCAAGCAATAGAAATTTCATATAGAGCATTGGCATTGGGGAAGCACTTGTATACTGATGCAACAAATCTTAACTAAACAGCCAATTGCTTAAAATAGCACCAATCTGAACTTCTCTTTTCACTGTGAGATACAGTACCATTAATAATGCTTTCAGGTTGCAGTAAAGAACATTTCTCCACATTATGCAGCTATTCACTACCTCTGTTTTGGTCCTCAATTATATTTAAAGTTTAGGATATTGCAGAAAATGCTTTTATGGGTTTTGTACTCTACAAAATTCAATTAAATTCTAATCTTCATGAAGCAAAATCACTCTTTCTTCATATTAGGCAATACAACGAAAAGTTGTCAGGGTTTTAGCCATATTGAGCCTTTATCAAAAGGTGTCCGGGGTGCCTGCGTGGCTCAGGTCATAATATCAAGGTCCTGGAATCAAGCCCCTTGTTGGGCTCTGGGTGAGTCTGCTTGTCCCTTTCCCTCCCCTTCTGCTCCTTCTCTCCACCCCTGCTCATGCTCTCTCTCTCAAATAAATAAATAAAAATCTTGAAAAAAAGAAAAAAAAAATGTGTCCATACAGGGAAAAGCATAGAATAAAAGTCTGAAGTTAGTAAAAGATGTTTTATTAAGATATATTTCATTATGATTATTTTCTTGAACTTTTCTCATTGACTCCTTATCAAGTGGTCATTTACATATTGCTCTTCCTGAATCAAATTTATCATCTTAAAAATATCTTTGCCAAAAGATCTTTTCCCCCTCTTTGAAAATAGAAAAAGGATCTTCTTATGGTTCTTCATCAAAAAGATTTTTTTTTTTTTTTTGGCATCTCTCCTCTCTTCAATGAGTTGTGAAGAAATCTGAGGTCTGAGGAAGGGTTCTTATCCCAAAGAATACCAATCCCATGTTACTGGTAGCCTAACTGGTCTTGGTGACAAAGATCTGGAAAAAGGAGGAGAAGTAAGGGGTGGGGGGTTTTAGCTTAAAACTAACAGGAATGAGGATTTATGTGCTGAATTATGTTGTAGGACAGTTAAGGAAGACTTTCAACATGGAGGTGAAGGTGAGTACAGCAGAGAGCTTCTACATGATATCAAAAGCCTCCACCTTTATTTTGGAAGGAAGGGAGGACTAAGCATGTTTATCTTGAATTTGCCTATATAATTCAATCATTCCCTGGCATGAGCTCCCCACTACTTACCAGAAGCTTCCTCACACCCAAGAACATATGTTTTCAATTGGAAAGTGCTTGCAAGAAGACCACCTGCCAGCAAAGGGAATGTTTTCCCTCTCCCAGTGGGGGTCTTACGACAGGTTTTAATGTAGTTAAACAGGAACAGAGCAAGAACCCTGCAGGGATGATCTTACAGGCTGGCTTGCTTATTGAGATTTTCTTTCAAATAGTGAAGGGCAATGTATAAGATATTAAAATGATCATTTTTATTCTCTTTATCAGTCCTCCATCAGAACTCTGAGTCCTTTCTTCCCCATATGACCTTTCCATATTTCTTTATTCAGCCACATTTTGTGATATGACCCAATGGTTTTAACTAAATGAATAAAACATTTTAAAAGTTTCCATTTTTGAGTGCTTTACTCTAAAGCAAATACAAATCTGTGATTATGAATGTAAATGAAAACAAATCTTATTGTTTACACTATGCCTATTATACATTAAAAGTGCAGAGAGAATACCAGGCTGTTGAAGAACTAACAGCTGAAACATTTAAGTATTAAAGTTAATACTTAAGCACCAAAGGGCAACCTTTTGTGCACAAAGAGTAAAGTTTTTTGGGGAAACTGGGGAGGAGGGGAATGAAGGAGAGAAGAAATCAAATATCCTCAAAAGAGGTTAGGAATGGGACCATTCCTTACTTATCCTCCTGGTTTCTGCCATTTTCTTTTCACACATACTCAGTCATTCTATGAAGTGTAAACAGATGCTGGTAACTGGAGTTCTGGGGTTCAATAAATGGGTTTTTTTTTCTTTTTTGAATGAAAGAAAACAAACAAGATGAGGAAAGCTCAGTCTCCCAAGGCTGTGGGTAAAAGGGTCACTAGACATTTTATTTCATAAAATCAGTCTCACAATCAAATAGCTAGGGGGAGTGCTTCCTCCTCTGACGTTCTTGGAGTCCTCCTCATCCCCCCACCCTATTGGAAGGCTTTATATTAAACTCACAAATCCAGAGAATGCAAGTAAAACAACCCCATCAACTGTGATAGCCTTGTGTGGGGGTCTGAGTGGACTCGCCCTCATGCAAACACTGCAGGCACATTCCACAGGGAAGAAAGTGATCTGAGACACCCAGCTATAATTGACAAAATCTAGGAGGCAGGTGACAAAGTGGTGACATGGTCAATGATGACAGCCAAAAAGGAGTTCCAAGTTAATATCACATCCAAAGACTTGCACCAGCTTCCTTCTGTATCACATTGTTATGCGGCAGAAACAAACTGCCCTGAGGAGAAAAAACAAAAACAAAAACAACCTCATTCCACAGACGTTCACTGTTGTGTAATGAGATTACAATGCAAGGGTTTGCTACCCATGGGAGGTCTTTGAGCAATTCACCACCCAGGAACCCGAAGTGAACTAGATGAACTTTGCTTAAAACAATAAGCTGAAGGTTCTGTATTATATTACCTCACCAGGCAAAAGTGAGAAGAAGTGGGAATATAAGATGGAAACAGGTAAACTTCTAGGGTTACTTTCTTATGACACATTTCACTTGAGAATTCATAGGTCAGCACTGTTTTATAATAACCTGCTTTTAAAATAGCATGACAGAAGCATGTGTAATTCATGTTTAGCAACCTGAGAGCAATCTTTGAGTAAAACAGTGTGGTTAAGTACCTGCCAAGGCAATCCCCGGTCTGTTATCCTCTAGGAAATAAGGGTGGAGAGTATTCCAGAAGTGCCCATTGCTTTCTCTTGTTTATTATGGGGAATCTATTACTTAATGTGAATTTTTGTTCTTTGTCTCAGAAGCCCCACTGTACGTGCAAATCATGAGGTTCATATCTTCTTGCTGTACAAAAAGGGAAATAAAATCTTTTCCTTTTGCCAAAGCAAATTAGAATTTATGAAACTTATTTTCTTAAGTATAGGTAGTAGCCCAGAACCACACACCTCACCAAATTCGCTTCTTCTGTAACATGTCTCCATAATTAGAATGAAAGAAAAAGTAATGTTTGAAGATAAAAATCTCTTGTACAGAATACTCACACTGTGGCAGAAATGGATTATCAAGTTTTAGAACAAGGTGAATGTCTGAAAAAAAATCACTGTTTTTTTCTCTCATCATCATGACTGAATTGACCTTGAATTCAACCAATTTGACCTTCTGCCTGTCACCTAGCCTTCCTGTTCCTGCCTCTCCCTTCTAATCTCCCTCCTTCCTTCCTTCCCTTGACAAACATTTATTGATGACCACTTATTCTGTGCCAGGCAGTTGTGCTAGGCTCTAAAGGTGAGAGAAAAAGAATCCGAAATGAAGGAAAACTTTTCTCTTTGACATTTCACTTTATACGCTTCTAAAATATTTGATGTTTTTCCCAACAAGTATGTATCACTTTCTTTAAGATATTCTAAAAGAACTTTTATAAAAAGTAATCATGTTATCCTAAAACAGAACTTGACAATTTTTTTTTTCTGTAAAGGGCCACATAGTAGATATTTTAGGCTTTGTGGGCCATATGGTCTCTGATGGAGTACTCAACTCTGCCCCCACAGTGTGAAAGCAGCCATAGACAATACCTAAATAAATAGGTGTGGCTATGTTCCAATAAAACTTTATTTACAAAAACAGGTGATAGCTCAGATTTGGCTCATGCTGTAGTTTGCTGACCCCTGATCTGAAAGATTGAGACAAGGCCCTGTATTCCAGGGAAACATAACCCAGAGATTTTTTCCAATAGCATCATGCATGAGATATAGTAAGCGCTAAATTAAATATCAGAACACACTGATCTTAGGGAAATTATTAACCATCTCTGGGCTTCAGTCCCCTTATTGACAAATTCTTATGAAACCTAATTAGATATTCTTTACTGCTTTTCCAACTCTGAATTTTGCTTATATCTCATCATATACCCTTCTATCATGCAACCGAACTTATGAAGAATAGAAGTTGCTTGCTAAAATTTCTCTGAGCAATATATGTAGAGGACGGGTATCTCTTGCAATTGATATCATCTAAAGTGTTGGAGCTGGTGATCTGAGGAAAGTCAATTATAAGTCCTGCTAAACAAATAGAAATAAGTCACATTTCATTTAAGAAGCATTTTTATATACATTTTCACAAACAATCCTCAATACAACTACATTGGATAACAAGAATAGGTATTTCCTTTATCTTTCAAATAAGAAAAGAGAGGATTGGAGAATTTAAATGACTTGCTCATTGTCCCCCATCTAATGCCTAGATGAGCAAAATTTGCCAGCCATGTTCTAATTCAGAGCTCTTCAAACCATGCCAGTCTTCTTCCAAAACATACACTTTGAATTACTTAAAAAAAAAAAAAAAAAAAACTGCAATAGGAATGTAAAGTGATGGATGGCAGTACAAAAATGACTATTGAATCATACCAATAAATGACTATTGAATCATACCAATAAAGTAGAGTTCTATGAAGTAGGAAAACAAAACACACCCCATAGAAACAATATATGATGAAGAAGCCACCTCCACTGCTGTAGTCCACACCAAAACACCAGTCTCACATGCAAGTATGAGGCATGCAGTGCACGTTGAGTTTTCTGTTCAGCTCCTGATTAGAGACACCGCATTTTTCTTTTCTAGGAGAAAGTATAATGATAAAACTATTAATATCTTTCTAATTAAACATCTTCAAAATAAAAATACATTTACAAATTGTACATTTTAAAAGTTATACTTTTTTCTTATCATACTTGAAGCTTTGGATATTCCAGATGACAACAAAAATATTAATTATTTCCAAAAAACTGTATTTTTAATGATTTAGTTTTCACTTTTTTCTTCATGTTTCTCACACTCCATCTGGTTTAATGCATTCAATGTCCTTTTCCTTTTTGCCAAGTTCAAAAAAAATGCACATGCACCACTCTGCATCTTCAAAGCATTTTACAAACACTACCAAATTGGAATTCTTTAGTGGTTTAAAATTAGCTCCTTCTTATTTTTCTCATGAGCCTCTAACATGCCTCAGTAAATGATTTTTCTTCTGTTGTTTCAAAAAAATTTGTTTCCATATTTAAGTAAATATTATTTGTATGTCATCCAGCATGTATTAGAGCATTTATGTAGTCCAGGCTTTTAAGGAAAAAAATTAAGAAATGGCGAATTCTTGCTTTTATTCTGCCTGTGAAGTTTAACATTGGTTTACCACATTCTATGTGTCAAGCACTGTGTGGCTGCAGTGTATTTTAACAAAGAAAAGGCAGCGAGTCTCTACCTTTTAGGAACTCATGATTGTTGGCGAGACAGGTACATGAGTACCTCATTTCACTAAAGGCAGACAGATGAGTTCTAGCTAACAATGACGGCATGGAAGACTAATACTTCCTAAATCCTTATTGTGTGCAAGGCCTTTTCTAAAAGCTCTTCAACACAATTAACTCAGTTAATACAAACAAACTACAGGAAACAACAAAGTACTATGGATTTATGGTGGGGGAGATAGAAATTAATTTCAACTGCTTGTCTAATATTTGGCCAAATTTGTGAGCATTTCAAATGCTTCTCAAATAATTTTTTCTTTCGTTGCCTCATACAATGGTCTTATCAGCTAGTTTTATGCCATATTTTTCCCCCCATTTAAATTTATAGTTCATAAAACCTCTGCTATGGGCTGAATAGTGCCCCCGCCCACCAAATATTCATATGGAAATCCTAACCCCCAGTGCCTGAGAATGTAATTCTATTTAGAGATAGAGTCTTTAAAGAAGTAATTAACTTAATCTGAGTTCATTAGAGTGGGCCCTAATCCAACATGACAGGTGTCCTTGTAAGAAGAGAATATTTAGACACAAATACCCATCTAAATAAATAAATAAATAAATAAATAAATAAATAAATGGGAAAGACCATGGGAGACACAGGAGAAGATTGCTACCTACAAGCCAAGGAGAGGGATTTCAGTTGGAACCAGCGCTGCTGACACCTTGATCTAGGCCTTGTAGCCTCCAGAACCATGAGAAAATAAATCCTATTGTTTAAGCCACCCAGTCTGTGGTTCTTTGTTATGGCAACCTGAGCAGATTAAGTCACTCTACATTGTATATGTTTCCTGTAAGACTTTCCACCATACTTACTTCTATTTTATTTACATCTCGTATTTTTAAAATAATCCTTTGTAAAAAGGACACAATATTTCTTTCTTTCTTTTTTTTTTTAAAGATTTTATCGCTTTTCCGTCCTCCTTTCTCGGCGCTTGCTGTGCCGGCCGCGCGCTCCCCTGCGCCTCCTGTAGCCATGCCTCGCAAAATCGAGGAAATCAAGGACTTTCTGCTTACGGCCAGGCGGAAGGACGCCAAATCCGTCAAGATCAAGAAAAATAAGGATAATGTGAAGTTTAAAGTGCGGTGCAGCAGATACCTTTACACCTTGGTCGTCACGGACAAGGAGAAGGCAGAGAAACTGAAGCAGTCCCTGCCCCCAGGTTTGGCAGTGAAGGAGCTGAAGTGAACCTGGCCCACTGATTTGAACTGTATTAAAGTTTTAAAAATTCTAAAAAAAAAAAAAAAAAAAAAAGATTTTATCTATTTGTTTGAGAGAGAGTGAGGGAGAACGAGAGAGCACAAGAGGGGGGAGGGGCAGAGGGAGAAGCAGGCTCCCCACTGAGCAGGGAGCCCAATGCGGGGCTCGATCCCGGGACCCTGGGATCATGACCAGAGCTGAAGGCAGATGCTTAACCAGCTGAGCCACCCAGCAGCCCCCAAAAGGACACAATATTTAAAAACAAAAATTTAAAGGGGAAACTCAGACCCCATAATGGCATTACCAGGCCACCAACACATTGAGTGACCTTAAACCACTCACATGGAAAGGGCTGTTGTACATTCCCAGCCCTGATGGTAGAAACAAAAGCTTATTTGACCTTTAAAAAGTTTAAATAACAAATAGATAAAATTTACATATCATAAGAAAGCATTTATTTAAGAGTTGGAAAAAGAAATCACATGGTCTCTTGTCCTTTTCCAACTCTTACTTCTAAGTGATATAGTTCATATGATTTTTGAGACTACGCATTTTTCTAAGGCATTGATATTAGTTGTGAGAGTGGCCTGGGCCAGGAAAATAAATATTTTAAGAAAGGGTGTATAGAATCAAAAATTATATAAATTATTATTAGAATTATTTTTCTTTTAATTCGGAGCACTTACTGAGGTAGGAGGGAGTGATTAAAAGTCACTCTTGTTTGCTTTGGACTCTCAGAGGTCTTCAAATTAAATACTCTCATAGCCTATATTCTGAGACTTGGGCCTGAACAGAAAATACAAAATATGTCTGCTTAGCATTCAGAGGTTTCAGTGATGACAAATATTATTAATAAATAATATTAAATTATTTATTTTTTCTGTTTCAAGCACCCCTTCCATAAACAATTAGTGCTTTGTTTGCCTCTTTCTTGGCAGGGGTTCCAATTCCTACCATCTCTCCCTGAAAACTGGCATGGCACAGAATACTACAGCTCCTAAACTTGTCCTAAAGGAAATGCTTTGCTTGTGTGTGCATGCCAATGATTCTACTCACCTGAAACATTTCAGCTCCTTTTTTCTCTTTTCTTTATTCTCCAGAGAATATATTTTTAATTATTATTAATTATAAACCTTTTTTTGAACTATAATAGGCCACAAAAGTACATAAATTCAAAATTTATTTTTTAAAATTAATAATCTATTTAATCTAGATTTACAAATTTACTGCTCTGAGGTTAAATATTTTTCTTATAATTTTTCAAGCTCCTTTGTATTGTCCTTGTTTCTCTTTTCATGTCTGACAATTATTTGTGTACCTTTTTATCTTGGTCATATTTACTAAAGTATCGTATTAATCTTTTCAAAATACTGGCTTTTTTTGGTTTTTATTCATCAATTTTTCATTTTCTGTTTTCTAGTTAGTTGGTTTATGCCTTCATTTACATTAGCCTTTTTTTTTCTATTTTATGTTCATTTTGTTTTGTTTCCCTAGATTCTTGTCTTAAAAGCATAGATCATTTATTTTCAATTCTCTCTTTTTTAAATATTTTATTTATTTATTTGAGAGAGAGAGAGCAAACAGGAGTGAGGGAGAGGGCCAGAGGGAGAGGGACAAAGGGAGAGGGGGAAGCAGACTCCCCACTGAGCAGGGAGCCTATCCCAGGACCCTGGGATCATGACCTGAGTGGAAGGCAGAAGCTTAACCGACTGAGCCACCCAGGCGCCCCTTTAATTCTCTTTTTAAGAGAATTAAACTTAAGTTCATAGAGTTTCTTCTCAGTTTTGCTTTATATTCCCTTAGTTTTGTTATATAACGCTTTTCATTTGTTTATTTAGCTCTGAATAGTTTACAAGTTCCATATTGATTTTCACTTTAACCTAATAATTATTTGGTTCTGTGTGTGTGTTTGCACACATGTATGTGTTTAATTTCCTTCTATATGGAGATTTTTTGAGTAGTGCAATTTCTTGTAATTGTTGATGAATAAGTAAATGTAGCCTGTATAATATCACCTTTATGGAATTTGCTGACATTTTCATTGTGGTCTAGCGCATGATAAATTTTTGTGGCTGTAGTCTGTGTGCTTGAAAATGATCTGTAGTTTCATATGCGTGGTACAGTCTTCTTTGTACAGCTATTCAGTCAGGCTGGTTAAGTGCCTTACACAACCCCTCCATATCCCTCCTTATTAGTGGGTGGTTTCTTGGTTGGTTTCTGAGAGAGGGATGTGTAGCCTCTCACTGTGATTATGAATTTGCCCATTTTACTCTGTAGGGCTATAGTGTTTGCTTTACATATTCCCCTCTGTGGCACTCCAGCCAACCAGCTTGTTGGTTGTCCATGGCTCTGTGGCTCCCAGTGTCTATTACTGAGATGATGAAGCAGGTTTGCTATTTCTCACATCCAGTGACACAATTTCTCTTGCACATTTTGCATTCTTCTGTTTTCAGGATTTCTTTACATGTTCCGGTCCTCTGAGAGTTCTCTCTTGCTTTTGAGCATTAAGCATGTAAAAAGTGAAAGAGGTGAGAGAAGAGGCTAAATAAAGCATTTGCTCATTTCAGTCCTTTTGAGATTGAGTTTAAGAGTTACTCTAAAACGCCTCTGATGGCCTCTCTTCCATTACCCCAGCGTCCCCTCTGATGCTGCTCCTTGTCTCAACTTTCTAACCCCACCAATCTTGTTTTAGTTTCTCAATGCAGAAAGTTCTTTCCTGACACATAACTTTTACACATCAGTGTTCTCTGCCTGGAATTGCCATTTTCTCTATAACTTACCTATTAACCATACTTACTCTTCAGGAATCAGGCTAAATGGCACTTACTCAGACACTTGTTGGATAATCTAATATAAATCAGTTCTACTTCCTTGCAGTACCCATACTTTTTGGGTAGCACCCTTTAAAACCATGTATTTTTAAAAATCTGATTATTTACTTGTTTATTCCTTCTTCCCAATTAGTTTCAAACCCTAATTGTACAGGGGCTATATCTATTTGTTCCTCAATATATTGCCATGCCAAGATAGGACCTGCAACACGGTCGGTACCAGAAGAACATTTGTTGAATGAATGAGTGCATATTAGCCTCAAATAGTTGCACATTTAAGGTTGAGGAAGGATCACAAGCACTGTATAAGGTTAAAATTCCACATAGACATGACACATTCCATCTTGAAGAGATGTACCTATTCTGAGAAATTAAGAGAATCATAATAGCTACAAGTAATAGTGCCAGGCATTTTATATTCATTATAGTTCATCTTTATAATACCACTGACATTTACAGAGGAGTAAATTGAAGATTAGGGAAATTAAGTAACTTACGATCGAGTTATCTATAATAGCAGAGCTGGAATTCAAAACCCGATGTGTTTGTTTCTAAAACTTGTCCTTTCTCTCCACTACAATTTCTATGCACCATTAGGTAACATTTGGTAGTCTAAGAAATGCTATTAGTTTTGTTTTGAAAGCAATTTATTTTAAGGAAACTCAAGTGATATTTTCAGGTTTGAACTCAATCCGCAGTAAGGCAAATATAAAATGTAATTATCAGTTTAGATTTTCTTTTCAAATTTTAAACAGCTAAATAAACACTCAAAGATATCCCTTCAAACTAAGTCTTTAGATTCTTGGGGCAGAAACTCTCTACAAATTTTACTGAGTTCAATTTACCAAAGTGAATAAGCATGACCACAGGATTTAATGGGAACACAGAAGTATCGGTTTTTATTTCTCCATTAAGGCCATGTGGATGGGCTCCATTGAATACTTCCCTCAGTCTAACCCTGCGATGCATTAAAATAACAACTCAAGTCAGTTTGGGCCATTCAGTTATGTCACATAAAATTGACAAACGTCTGGACAATTGATCAAATATCTGGATGATTGAAAACATCTGTGACTAACCTGATGGAACACTTGAGCATCCTAAAAACAACCTAAAAGATATCTTTGTCTGACTCTCTAAGACAGGTGTGAGAAAATATGTAGTTGTCTTTAAGACCTTTCTTCACCTGCCTAATATTCTAAACGTGTCTCATAAGGAGATGAACTGTGTGTGTGTGTGTGTGTGTGTTTGCATAAGCATGTTTTACATTCCTATCATCCCTAGAGGGGTTTTGTTTATTTAGTTTCTGTGGCTGAATATTAAAACAAAAATGAAAAGAACAACTTGGAAAGATTTTTATAAAAACAATAGATTCACTCCACCCTTATTACGGCATTATTTTTACTTAGCCAGTTTTCTAAATAGTTCTGCAATAGAAGCAATAAAGAAAAGGTGTAAAAATCTAGAACCTAATAAATGATAAGAATTCAAAAAGAAAAACTGCAGTAATATTTAAAATATCAATATAAAATATACTCGCATAAAAAAATGTGAGATGACAAAGCCCATGAAATAAACACATAAAAAGAGAAACAGTATAATACCTTTGAGTGTCTCACATAAAACCCATCACCTCAATTACTACACTAATACACACCAAAAAGCTCACAATACAAGAATTAGCAATTGTCTTGAACTTAATTTTCCTCATGCTTATTAAAATAATTTATATTTTGTTTTCCCAAAATACTGCTTTTGTAAGTTCATTTCATTTGCCTTTTCAAATTTTTACTCACTTTTGAAGATGTTCTTTCCTGTATAAAGAAGGCCATCATATCTTCCCTATGTGGGGCATCCATGAAAAGTATTCACTGGGTTTGTTGGAGACAAATAGAAATAAGCATAAATGAAGGAGGGGAATCGGAGGGGGAGATGAACCATGAGAGACTATGGACTGTGAGAAACAAACTGAGGGTTCTAGAGGGGAGGGGGTGGGAGGATGGGTTAGCCCGATGATGGGTATTAAGGAGGGCACGCACTGCATGGAGCACTGGGTGTTATACGCAAACAATGAATCGTGGAACACTACATCAAAAACTAATGATGTAATGTACGGTGATTAACACTACATAATAAAATAAAATTTAAAAAAAAAGAAATAAGCATAAAATGGTCATGAGGATCCTGGGTCTGCAGCTATACTACTTACCCATTTAAATCACACACACAAAAGACATATAATCCATGTGTAAAAGATTGCCTCTAATTTCTACTTGGAGAGTTCTTTCTATCAGAAAAGTTAGTTAATCTATCTGTGCCTCGGTGTGCCTCACTGACAAATGAAAATAACAATATAACAATGACTCAATAAGGTCATTTTGAAATTACATTAGGTAGTATACACAAAGCAATAGTACCTGACACTGAGAAAATGCTCAAAACTATTAGGAAGGAAAACAATTTACTGGTGTATTTCTAGTATCAGTTTTGTAAATGAGGTTCTATGAATATTTAATAAAAGAACCAATGTGCCTAGAGCCATCTTTTTCACAGAAACAAGAATGGAACAAAATTAGGCAAAAGACCACAAGGAAGAAAATGAAAAAAAGTACAGGGAAAACCGTATTGTTTTCTGTAGTGCTAAGGGGTTATAAAGGAAAAGACACTACTATTCTTTGTCATGCGCTACCCTGAACATTTTACAAACTTGTTCTTCGTGTATTGATAGTTTTTGTCCCCCACTTTATATCATGAAACTCAAACATCATTACAAATCAACCCTTTCTCTGGCTTCATCTTCAGTGTTCCCCTCCCCTTGCCTCCCATTCAGTATTTGACAAAATAGTTCAACCTCCACCTCTCTCCATTCCTTTTGCTTAGAGAAAATGACAATGTATGGATTTTTTTCCTTTATCCCACTCTTCTTTCTCCTTCCATGACTTTTTTTTTTCCTTCCACACCCCTTCTTGGACATTTTCCAAGATTTTTTACACTAGATCAATGAGATACGATATGTGAAACACCAAACCCAGTGTCTGATATATGAAAAGTGATCAACAAATGTAAGTTCCCTTTGTTCTCTGACACTCTTTTCCCGATGATGTCATCAGCGACACTCTTCTTTTCCCAGTGATGTCATAAGCCTCATCTTCCACATAGATGAGGCTTAAATTCTGTTTCTTACTGACTTCTCTCCTCAGATTCACTTCTTTGCTTCCGCCTGCTTACTAGATGAGCAGCTCTCTTAATTCTTTCTTTCCCTGCTCTTGTCCCCATACCACTACTCCCAACTTCTGTGCAAGTCCTTCAACTTTTTATGGTGTTGGTAATTTATTTTGATCATTCTCAAAATATCAGAGATGATTTTCTTTGTTCTCACCTTTAAAAGTCAATAGGTCTTAGAGGATCTACCTTCAAAATATCTATCACATTTGTGTCCTCCTTTAAATTCTCAACATGACCTTACTAGTTCAAGACTAAGCATTCAAACTTGGGCAATTTAACATAGACTGAAGAACTTCTCATTCCAAATCTATGCTTTCAACATTTTATTGTCACTGATGCTATATTAATCTTTCTATAAATGCCTGGAATATTTCTTTGATTATGCCAATTCTTTTTAAAAAACATTTTGGGGATGCCTGGGTGGCTCAGTCGGTTAAGTGTATGCTTTCGGCTCAGGTCACGATCCCAGAGTCCTGGAATGGAGCTTGACACTGGGCTTCCTGCTCAGTGGGGAGCCTGCTTCTCCCTCTGCCTGCTAATGCATGCTCTCTCTCTCTCTCTCTCTGACAAATCAATAAATAAAATCTTTAAAAAAATTTTAAACATTCTCCCAAGTACAAACTCAATACCTTTTGTAGTATTTATCAACTTATGTTTGTAGACTTATCTCTAACGATTTTAATTCTTACTCTGTGTTATAACAAAGCTACATCATTAAGAGTTCCTTTCTTCTGCCGTGTTCTTTCTTACCCTGTGTCCCTCCATATGAGATTTTCCCCCATAATCATTGCTGATTGGCACTGAACTTACAATTTAAGACTCAGAGTATGTACCATTTTCTTAAGTGAGAATTCAGTTCTCAGGCTTAGAGAGCAGGAAACATATATAACACATTTTTTTGTTCACAGCCTCTACCATAATGCCCTGCATCTGGTAAGTAAAACATATTTAATGAATGTACGGACAGACCTGTCTTTAGGCATACACTTGTGTTATCACTATGTGCTCAAGAATAAAGCCCTTTGGGAGAAGGAGCTTTGTCCTATATTTCATGTTTCATTTCTCAACAGTTCCCGGAATATTCCAAAAACACTTTAAAAAAGGGAAATAAATTTAATTTTATTTTGATTGTTGGTTTTGAATAGAGCAGATAGTTATATCTCATAGATTGAAATATGAAATGACAACTAGCATGGTCAGAATGAGCCATTTCCAGAGGCTTAATTTGAGTTATCAGAAAAGCAATTTCAGCAACAGGAGTAAGAACCACTGTAACCACAACCAGATTTGAGGAAAATATGATAGGTCTTACGCTCAAAAAAGCTCAGCCCTTGTGATTTAAACAAACAAAAAAAAATCTAAGCAGGCCAATAAGGGAAATGGTCAGAGAGGAGAAAAGAGTCACTTAGTGCTATGATGACTTCTTCAGCAGCAGTGGAAGCTGGGGGACTCTGAACTGCAGCTGGTGCTGAGAGGAGCTTAAATATTCATGTCAGCCTTTCAAGAAGGGATCCACTAACATCTCCCTCCCACACAAACACACAGTTTTAGAGATGAATGCAACAAAGTAGACAGGGGAAAGAAGATTTCCCTTTTCTGGCACACTGAATACAAATGCTATCACTATGTTCTGATAGCAATCTAGGGAAAAGTCGCCACCTGCTCTTATCTTGGTGGTAAGAATCTTTTATGAGGTGATTGACTATTTTTTTTAGGATTAATTTTAGATTCACCAAACCTCCAGTTATATGAGCTAGGTCCTTAAAATTACCCCCTATCTCTCCATCCTTTCCTTCCTCCCTCCCTTCCTCTTGTTGGTTCTGTTTCTCTGAAGAACATTGACTAGTACAGTCTGTTGAAGTAACATCATTTATACTTGAGGAAAAGTTTCATCACTATTTTGAAATTTTGAAATCTTTTTGCATTGCCATCAAAATGTTGAGATGATACTGGACAATGAAAGAACAGAAAGAAACAAAGAGATAGAGAGCTGTTATATTTAGGAAGAATTGCATTTTTTAAGGACCATTTAAGTAGTTCAAGTTAGTCAAATTCTGGTTGACGGTGAGAAAGGAGTTTCCATCAAATATAAAAAGAGTGATTAATACACTTCTGCCATTTGCTACTTTTTGTGAGACCAGAGTTTTTTCTAGATGGGTGACTCTCAAGATTTCAGAAAGGTGATTAAAAAATCTCGATTACAAATTTGGTGAAGCTACTTAAAAAATAAGTTCTAAAATAAAAGTTATAGCCACATTTACAAATTCAACTTTTTTAGTAGAAAAAAACTGAGAATGTTTTACTTGAAAGTTATACACAAAAGTATTTAGTTTCTTTCCTAATACTTTGTATTTTTTTATAATTCATTGTAATTATATGACCTAAATAAAATGATTTTTTTAAAAAACCAAGATCGATGTAGACCTCTAAACCCTTCCACCCCAATTTATCCCTGTAAGCCACACAAATATTATGATTTGTGATGTGTCACAATATGAAAATGTTGGAAACACTGTTGAAAAGAAAAAAAAACTGGACTTCTTTTCTAATAGCAATAAAGAATCATTAAACTTTATAGAACCAAAAGGACATTAGAGATTTTCACATGATTTTGCTCACCACATTGTACCTGGGTGGCTTTGTATTTCATAGCAGGAAGTACTTTAGACATGCTTCAGACTTCAAAAGCTTTCAGATACAACTGCCTCATTGTAATGGACAAGAATAGACAAGACTAGATAGATGGAGATTCTGTGGAAGGTTGTTGCAATAATCCAGGTGAGAGATGATGTACTCTAAATAAAGATAGTGATCATGGTGATAGAGAAAAGCAGGAAGCTTTGGTTTATATTTATTAATTAGAATCAATAGAATTTTTTATTGATTTGATGTGAGGAGTCATGAAGAAGGAGGGGGGGAATTAAGGTTTCTGGCTTGAGTAATACAAATTGGCAACAGTCCCTATAAAGAGCACTGTTACCTGAATATGATGTGGAACCATATTCAGACTAGTCCTTACCCTCTTCATCCTCAGTGCCTGATGGTGGCCATCACGTCTTGTTCTCAAAGAGTCTAAGGAACACAAAAAGACCATAAGGGTTGTTTTGTTTTGTTTTGTTTTAAATGATTTGAGAGAGAGGAAAAAAAGAAAAAAAACACGAGCTAGGGAGAGGGACCGAGGGAGAAGGACAGAGGGAGGGGAGAAGCAGACTCCCCACCGAGCAGGGAGCCCAACATGGGGGCTTGATGCCAGGTCCCCGGGGTCATGACCTGGGCCAAAGGTAGATGCTTAACCAACTGAGACACCCAGGTGCCCCAAGACTATCAGTTCTTTGACATTTTCTCCATCGATCAAAAAAAATGAATGAAATAGCTTTCACTTCCTTCACAAAGTCTCACAGATCTTCCCAGAATTCTGGATCATGTAAAGACTTTTAAAATACCTGACCTAACTTTAGGCAATTATATTATGCCTCCTGACCTAAACTTTCTTTCACTTAAGTGAGAGCTTACTCTTTAATTATTCCTGCTAACCCCCATTACAAATTGTATCCTTATCTTTTGTTTTTATTCAGTTAAGGAAATGGAGGGATCCACTGTACGCTTGAGTGATTTCCTCTTCAGGAAAGGCAAAGATATCAGCTAGGCAGTAAGAAGTAAATCAGAACACACTCAAGATGGGAGGGGCCTTGAAAACCACTTGATGCATCTCCTTTAATTTATAGGCAGGAAAACTGTGGTCCAGAGGTGAGGTACAATGGGCTGAGACCAGGGGAAGATACAGAGGAGACTATGAAGGAAGATTACTAGAAACATTAATGTAAATGGATTAATGAGTCAGATTAATTTGTCCATCTTAAGTGCAATATTTCACCAAAATTAGGATGCCGTTAGTTGTAAAGCATGGGGAAAAAGCCTACCAAGTAAACTATGACAAAATGCTAAGTAGCATCATTGTAAGATACGTCCTTTCAGATTTGTTAGTATTAAAAATATATAGGTATTGGGCGCCTGGGTGGCTCAGTCGTTAAGCGTCTGCCTTCGGCTCAGGTCATGATCCCAGGGTCCTGGGATTGAGCCCCACATCGGGCTCCCTGCTTGGCGGGAAGCCTGCTTCTCCCTCTCCCACTCCCCCTGCTTGTGTTCCTGCTCTCGCTATCTCTCTCTCTGTCAAATAAATAAATAAATAAATCTTTTAAAAATATATATATATAGGTATCTTAGAATTGATGAGCTCTGAAAGCAAAGCTTAAATTCCTACAATAGGGAGTGGCATTTCCAACCTACTTTTAAAAGCAAGAATCTTTGAAACACTAAGATACACAATCAGAAATTATACACACGACCAGCCCCCTCTCCAGAACTTGGTCCTGCACAGCTGAATCAGGAAAGAAAGAAAGAGAGAAGGAGAAAGGGAGAGGAAGAGGGAAAAGAGAACACTGGAGAGAAGGAAGGGGGAAGGAGGGAAAGGGAGGGAAGGAGGAAGGAAAAAATTATATACAACCTAATTATCTGAAAATTCTTATTTGTCTTGTATTATAGAGAAATGGACTCACAATTCTGTGTTTGGGCTCATTCAGAATTTTATTACAAGAAAAAATTATAATAATGTGTGGTTAGTTATTAACATGCAATGACTATAAACTGACATATTTTGGAAAGGGTCACAAATCACAGAACTTCTGCCTTCTGCTTTATTTCAGAGCTTACAGCATCAGTTGGGACAAGATTAAGTAACTCTGGAAACACTTATAAGGTACAAAATGCACACTTTTATTTTGTAAGCATCCCTTAGACATGAGTCATTAGACAAATTTCTTCTTCTAAGTAAATTTATCAAATTATTATTAAGTCATAAAATTTTAAGCCAAAAATGGATAAAGAAAGCACATGCTCTAAATTAGAGGAAGGAGGAAATAAGAAGGTATGAGGTGTGGTGAAATGCATAAACATGTAAATGTTATCCAGCTTTCTTAAATTGGAATTTTTTTTCTTTTGAGGTTAGATTCTTGCATAATATGTATGGAATAACTTTTTCAGTAGTATAATTAGAAATGCAGTATGAAAACCTACCTTCTTGCAACATGGTATGACTTACTCCTAAGAAAAATAGCATAATATTAAAGCATATGTTTCACTTTAAGCTTCCAGATCACTTGAAATTTTTTTCCAACAGACTTAATATGGCTAGGAAAAGCATATTTCAGATTTGACATAAGAGATTATCATATGTCTACTCATCACACTGTATCTAGGTGGCTTTTGGGTTTCAAAGCTGAGGAGTACTCTTCTTGTATTTCAGAGTTGAAGAGCTTTTCAAAAAGCAACCTCATTGAATTCTTGAAAGAATATTTTATACAAACACTTAGAAAATTATATACATTTTCTAAAATTTTTTATTTTAATTTTTTATGCAATTTATTTAATTTAAATTTATTTATTAAATTAAATTTATTTATTTAAAAAAAATAGTTCACTCATTTCTTCCATCCCCACCCCACCTTTTGCAACCATCAATCTGGTTTCTGTATCTATAAGTTTGGTTGGTTTCTTTTGTTTGTTTTTTGTTGTTGTTGTTTTTAGATTCCACATATAGGGGATACCATACAGTATTTGTCTTCATCAGACTTATTTCACTTAGCATAATGTCCTTAAGGTCCATCCATGTTGTCACAAATGGCAAGATTTCATTCTTTTTTATGGCTGAATAATATTCCATTGCATAATATACACCACATCTTCTTTATCCATTCATTCACCAATGAACACTTAGATTGTTTCTATATCTTGACTTTGCAAATAATGCTGCATTGAACATGGGTGCATTTATCTTTTCAAATTAATGTTTTTGTTATTTTTGAATAATTATCCAGAAGTGGAATTGCTGGATAATATGGTGGCTTATTTTTCATTTCTTGAGAAAGTGCCATACTTTTTCCATAGTGGCTGCACCAATTTACAGTCCTACAACAGTGCACAAGGGCTCCCTTTTCTTCACATTCTCACCAAAACTTGCCATTTCTTGTCTTTTGATAATAGCTATTCTAATGGGTGTGGTGTGGTATTTCATTGTGGTTTTGATTTGCACTACCCTGATGATTACTAATGTTGAGCATCTTTTCATGTGCCCATTGGCCATCTGTATGTCTTCTTAGGAACGCTGTCTATTTAGATTTTCTATCCATTTTTAAATCAGATTATTGGGGTTTTTTTTGCTATTGAATTGTATGAGTTCTTTATATATTTTGGATATTAACCCCTTATCAGACATATGATTTGCAATTATTTTCTCTCATTCATTAGGTTGCCTTTTTATTTTGTTGATGGTTCCCTTTGCTGCCCAGAAGTCTTTTAGCTTGATACAGCCCCATTTGTTTATTTTTACTTTTACTAGGTTTTGTTTTTGGCATCAGATCCAAAAATATCATTGCCAAGACCTACGTCAAAGGAGCTTACCACCTATACTTTCTTCCAGGACTTTTATGGTTTCAGGTCTTATATTCACATTTTTAATACATTTTGAGCTAATTTTTGAAATGGATGATGGTCCGATTTCATTCTTTTTCATGTGGCTGTCCAATTGCCCCAACATCATTTATTGAGGAGACTCTCCTTTCACCATTGTATATTCTTGCCTCTGTTGTCATAAATTAATTGACCATATATACATTAATTTATGCCTGGGCTTTCTATTCTGTCCCATTGATCTATGTGCCTGTTTTTATGCCAATATTGGGCTTTTTTTATTATAATGAGTTGTAATATAGTTTGAAATCAGGGAGCATGATGTCTCCTGCTTTGTTCTTTTCTCTTAAGATTGCTTTGGCTATTAAGACTCTTTTGTGGTTTCATACAAATTTTAAGATTATTTGTTCTATTTCTGTGAAAAATAACATTGGAATTCTGCTAGGAGTTGCATTCAATCTGTAGATTGCTTGGGGTGGTATGGTCAGTTTAATAATATTAATTCTTCTAATCCATGACCATGGAATATCTTTCCCTTTATTTGTGTATTCCTCATTGTCTTTCACTAATGTCTTGTAATTTTCAATATACAGGTTTTTCACTTTGTTAGTTAACCTTATTCACAGGTATTTTATTCTTGTTAAAGCAATTATACATGAAACTGTTTTCTTAATTTCTTTTTCTGGTGTTTTTTTATTAGTGTAAAGAAATGCAATAGATTTTTGTGTATTGATTTTATATCCTGAAACTTTACTGAATTTATTAGCTCTAACAGGTTTTTGATGGGAGTCAGTAGGGTTTTTTATATATAATACAATGTCATCTGTAAATAGTGATACTACTACTTCTTCGTTTGCAATTTGGATACCTTTTAATTCTTTTTCTTTCCTAACTGCTCTGGATAGAATTTCCAATACTATGCTGTAAAAAAGTAGGAAAAGTGGACATCATTTTCGTGTTTCTGATTTTAGAGAAAAAGCTTTCAGTTTTTCATCATTAACTATATTAACTCTGGGCCTGTTTTTTTTTTTTTTTTTAAGATTTTATTTATTTATTTGAGAGAGAGAGAATGAGAGACAGAGAGCATGAGAGGGAGGAGGGTCAGAGGGAGAAGCAGACTCCCTGCTGAGCAGGGAGCCCGATGCGGGACTTGATCCCGGGACTCTAGGATCATGACCTGAGCCGAAGGCAGTTGCTTAACCAACTGAGCCACCCAGGCGCCCCTCTGGGCTTGTTTTATATGGCTTTTATTATGTTGAGGTACATCATACCCATTTAATTGTGAGTTGTTACATAAATGGATGTTGAATTTTGTCAAATACTTTTTCTGCATCTATTGAGATGATCACATGATTTTGATCCTTCATTTTGTTAATGTAGTATATTACATTGGCTAATTTGTGGACATTGAACCATTCTTGCATCCCTGAAATAAACCCTACTTGATCATGATGTATGATCCCTTCAATGTAATGTTAAATTTGGTTTTCTGCTATTTTGTTGAGGATTTTTGCATCTATGTTTATCAAGGTATTGGCCTGTAATTTTCTTTTTTGTGTGGCATCCTTATCTGGTTTTGTTACCAGGGTAATTCTGGCCCCATAAAATGTGTATGGAAGAGTTCACCTCTTTTTTATTTTCAGAAGAGTTTGAGAAGGATTGGTATTAATTTTTGTTTGAATGTTTGGTAGAGTTCACTAGTAAAGCTATCTGGTCCTGGACTTTTGTTTGTTGAAAGATTTTTGATTACCGATTCAATCTCCTTGCTAGTAATTTGTTCAGATTTTTAATGTCATCATGATTCAGACTTGGTAGGTTGTATGTTTCTAGGAATTCATTTCTTCTAGGTTGTCCAATTTATTGACATATAATTGTTTATAGTAGTCTTTTATAATCCTTTATATTTCTGTGGTATCATTTATAACATCTCCTCTTTCATTTCTGATTTTACTTACGTGAATCCTCTCTCTTTTTTTCTTGGTGAATCTAGCTAAAAGTTTATCAATTTTGTTTATCTTTTCAAAGAACCAGCTCTAAGTTTCATTGATCTTTTCTATTGTCTTTTTAGCCTCTATTTCAGTTGTTTCTGCTCTAGTCTTTGTTATTTCCTTCCTTCTACTGACTTTGAGCTTCATTTGTTCTTCTCTTTCTAATCTCCTGATATGTAAAGTTAGATTATTTAAGACTTTTCTTGTTTTTTGAGGTAGGCATTTATCATTATGAACTTCCCTCTTAGAATTGGTTTTTCTGCATCCCTCAACTTTGGTATGCTACATTTCCATTTTCATTTGTCTCAAGGTATTTTTTTGATTTTTCTTTTGATTTCTTCTTCGACCCATTGATTATTCAGTAGAATGTTGTTTAATCTCCACATATCTGTGAATTATCCAGTTTTCTTCATGTAATTAATTTCCAGTTGCATGCCACTGTGGTTGGAAAGGATTCTTGAGATGATTTCAGTCATCTTAAATTTATTAAGAGTTGCTTTATGGCCTAACATATGACCTATCTTGGAAAATGTTGGATGCTTCATTGCATTCTTGAGGAAAGTGTGTTATACAAATGCTCAGAAAATTACATATGTTAATAGACTCAAGATATATGTTAAGACAAGAGGTTTAATGTAAAAAAGATGAAAATGGTCACAGAAGATTTTATACTCCCAGAATTCTTACACAAATGGTGTATTGCAAACAAAACAGTCCCTAAAGAAGTATTCTACTTTCAGTTTCCTTGACTTTCAAATTTTCTTTCATTGAAGTTTCATGGATCTTGAGTTTTTTAGCCCATTTATACTAAATCTTTATTTGACATATGCCAGTAATGTCTATCATGTTTTATTTGATCTGACATTGCAAGTCTACATAATTGAAATACCATTCAAGAAAACTTATTACAAATCTTTATGAATTTATAGGAATGGAGAGGCCATCAAATGACAGCAGAAGTGGAGCTCTCATTCATGCTTATAATAACACCTTTAGTCCTTGAATTTGAGGGAAAAAATGAGGATGATATGGTTAGGGTAAGAAATACTAGACTTAACAAAAATAAACAGAGTACCGAAACTTTGCTATTTGTTTCTCTATTTGAAAAACGTTTATTTAGGACAGGCAGAATACATTGAGACCAAAATCCCTCAAACTGACTAAAGACATCAATAGTTAGCCAGAATCCACCAAAAAAAAAAAATAAATAAGACAGGAATGGTGCTATATGGATGTTCCCTGCAGTTCAAGAATGTCACCTGACATTTTCTTTCTTTCCTCCCACTTCAGGCATCATCCTGCAATAAGTGATTTTCACAATTGCAAGGTAACTGAATCTTCAGGTAAGTTTATGCCTACTTATTATAATTTGCCTTTCTCTATTCAAGATTTATTTTCATGAATATATGTATTTCTTTTAAAAAATCTTGTAAATCATCTGGTGTTTTTTTAACCTAAGTAATTGAAGTTTATCATGCAGTCATTGTCTTCAGACCCCAGTAACTCAATTTCATAATGAGTTTCAACTAGAGTTTTAAACACAAACTGATGCATCATGCATGATATGACTGTCCTAATGAAGGGTATGTGCATGTTTATATTTGTATATGTGTCTGTGTGTATACACAAGATTGTGTGTGTATCATCAGATTTATAAAGATTTTAATAAATTCCTGTGTTGAATCTGCTACAATCTAATCTCACATGTGTTAATATTTTGTTGTAGTGTAAGTACTAAAAATAACACTTTAATTTCTGACACACTAACCAACTTCATTTTCAGCCTAGTATAGTATGATTTCTTTTAGATACTGAGAATTTATAATAATAAGCTAAAAGGACTAGGGCAACTCTGCGGAGAATTCAGTCAAGTAACTGTTTGGAGATGACTGTGTTTTCTTTTCCCTGGTTGAGCAAAAGAAAGGGGTTCAACGGTTGCTATCCTAGGGACCTAGATGGGATTTAGGAATGGGATGGCTTCTGACTTACTTCACTAGAGGTCATGCTGGGAACTTCCAAATCATTCATAGGTGAACAGACCAAAACTAAGCTCTACAGTGCAGACAGAGTAAGACAAATCAGAAAAATCAAAGTAATCCGCGAGTGCCAGTGGTAGGAAGGTAGGCTGTGGGAGGAAGAGAGGAGCACCCTGCAGAAGTTTCTCCCAACAAGCTAATAAAGGAGTATTTTATTAAATTCTTTGATCCATCAGTGTTGGTAAATGCTGTGGGTTTTAGCATATAGCCTAGGAGATGGCAATGAGAAAGTTGATGCCTTGCAAAACTGGTTGGATCTCTTTTTTTTATAGTATTTTTTTTTATTATTAGGTTATGTTAATCACCGTACATTACATCATTAGTTTTTGATGTAGTGTTTCATGATTCATTGTTTGCATATAACACCCAGTGCTCCATGCAGAACGTGCCCTCTTTAATACCCATCACCTGGCTAACCCATCCCCCCCACCTAGAACCCTCAGTTTGTTTCTGAGAGTCCATAGTCTATCATGGTTCATCTCCGCCTCCGATTTCCCCCCTTCATTCTTCCCCTTCTATCTTCTTCTTCTTCTTTTTTTTTACATATAATGTATTAGTTGTTTCAGAGGTACAGGTCTGTAATTCAACAGTCTTACACAATTCACAGCGCTCACCATAGCACGTACCCTTCCCAATGTCTATCACCCAGCGACCCCATCCCTCCCACCCCCCACCACTCCAGCAACCCTCAGTTTGTTTCCTGAGATTAAGAATTCCTCATATCAGTGAGGTCATATGATACTTGTCTTTCTCTGATTGACTTATTTTGCTTAGCATAATGCCCTCCAGTTCCATCAACATCGTTGCAAATGGCAAGATTTCATTCCTTTTGATGGCTGCATAATATTCTATTGTATATATATACCACATCTTCTTTATCCATTCATCTGTCGATGGACATCTTGGTTTGACTGATGGGACTCAAAAACCAAACAGGTTTCACTTTCACATTCACAAATCAAAGTTTCTTGACTCATTCTGTCTCTTTTTTGGAGCCCTGGAGCATTTGCCAAATAACAATATTGGAATGTGTATTTACCACTGACATTTTAAGAAATTCTGGGAAACACTAAAGCAATTGGACTTCAAACAAACACTCCAACCCAAAATGTGCTCCCAGTCTCTGATGACAGCGAAGGTTGGTTTTATGGAGATGTGAGCTAAGAGTCTTTATACCGATGTATATATATGAGAATCAAAGAGTAGTGGGGAAGGACAAGTCTGAAACATCATGTTCAGTAGTTTAATGACTTACAAGAGAGAGACCGAGTGATTATACTTAATTTACTCAGCTATTTCAATTAATTTCAAAAAAGGGGATGAGATTTTTCATATCTATTGAAAGGGGACATGAGCTGAAAAGTTGAGGAACACATCTCCTATTTTATATAGACATTGCCAGTGCAGTTATTTCCTAGCCTACAATGGTGAGTGAAGGTGGAACACAGATTGTTGCAGTGTACAGAGCTGGTAACGGGGAGTTACAGTGAAGGAGGCTAAGCCACACTAGTCTCTTGTTTGTACTTCTTAGGTACAGTAGAGTATTGTTGGACATTATTGCACTGTTTCTCCTTTCATGTATGGGACTAACACTTCTAAGAGAATTTTTTTTAAGTAAACTCTACCCCAAACATGGGGCTCAAACTCACAACCCCAAGATCAAGAGTCCCATGCTCTACCAACTGAGCCAGCCAGGCATCCCAAAAAGAATTTCATTAAAATAAATTCAATTCCTTTACAAGTATTGAAATAAATTCAAATCTTAAGTGCAGAATTTTAACTATAAAATTCATATCGAGTACCCACCTTGCAGGGCCACTTCATACTCAGGGCTATGGACAGTGCTCCTGAGCTTTGTCCTCATGGAGCTTATTTAAAAACACAGGATATAATGGAAATAAAGACTAAGGTCTAGACATGTACAAATGCAATACAACACTTTTGGTCCCATGCAAAGTACATAACAGACCTGAAGCTGGAAGAAGAAATATTTGTTAAAATATATACATACTTCTGGAATTATGAATTGGTAATTAGAAGATAAAAGTGGAAATATACAGAGTTACTTCAGTGTACAGAAAAAGGTATCAACAGGTCTTGCAAAAACCTTATAAGACATGGTTTTACACATCTTAGCTCATGAAGTTATTTTGTACATGTTTACAGAGAAATATAAAAATACTCTTAGGCCAAATGGTCATGGACATAAATGTTTAATAAATCAGGTATTAGAATTTGGGCTGGAGATATTAATGATATTTTAGTTTTTGTGAGTGATTTCAATGACCACTTTGACAAACTAAGGGATGATAGTAAGGAATAATCAACAATTATTACAGATTTTATGACATATAATTGGTAGTGTTTTCCAAACTTATAGCTTAAGCTATGTATCTATGAGTGATAGATAAATGCCTCATTCTTTTCTTAATTTCAAAAGCCCTTCATATTAATGCTTTCAAGGATCCTATAGCAATAGACTCAGTAGTTAAAATTCATACCCTCTGTGTCACACTAAAAGGCAGAAAATAATTTATGGCTGGACATCCTGAATTTCAAGTCAGGTTCTTTCCAGATACATCTGTGCACCAAATGAAAATGCAAAGCATTTCATTGCATAGTACATCATTTGATTGGGGAATAAATGGAAGATTTATTCTTAATAGTTTCTTTTACTGTTTGCATTTAAATATATAACATAAAATGGAAAAGAAATTCTGGTTTGGTGGTGTCTTCATTACAATCACCAAAAGCAATGATCTATATTAAAAAAAAAAAAAAAAAAAAGGACAGTCATCACTCCTTCAACTAATAGTAGATAAACATTTAAATTTTTTTTTTAAGATTTTATTTATTTATTTGACAGAGAGAGACACAGTGAGAGAGGGAACACAAGCAGGGGGAGTGGGAGGGAGAAGCAGGCTCTCCACGGAGCAGGGAGCCCGATGCAGGGCTCGATCCCAGGACCCTGGGATCAGGACCTGAGCCAAAGGCAGACGCTTAACGACTGAGCCACCCAGGCGCCCCTAAACATTTAAAATTTTTATCTTAAAAATAAACACTCCTACATGACTATGTTTCTTTCCCAATTAACTTTGGCTTACTCTGTATATTGACCATCCTTGCTGTTGAGTAGAAATATTGCCAAACTTCTCCTATATACCCTTAATCTTTACCACTATTTAAAAAGCAGAAGAGAGGGGCACCTGGGTGGTTCAGTCAGATAAGCATCTGCCTTTGGCTCAGGCCATGATCTCATTGTCCCAGAATCAAGCCCCACTTCAGGCTCCCTGCTCAGCAAGGAGTCTGTTTCTTCCTCTCCCTGCTTCTCCCTCTCCCTGCCTCTCCCTCTCCCTGCTTCTCCCTCTCCTTCTGCCCCTCTCCCCCGCTCATGCTCTCTCGCGTGCTTCCTCTCTCTCAAGTAAATAAATAAAATCTAAAAAAATAAAAATAAAAATAAATTTAAAAACAAAAAGCAGAAGAGATTGTGGAGACAGTTTCATCTAGTAAGTTTGAAACAAATCCACCAGAAGAGAAAACCTTAAAGTATAAGATAATTAAAGATTATGTTGAATAAAGGAAAAATATTTTATTTTCTGTTTTGAAATTTAAGACAAGATGGCAAATGAGTTTTTAAAGCTTTTTATTTTGAAAAATTATAGTCATAGGAAGTTGCAAAGAGAGTAGAGAGAAGTACCGTGTGCCCTTCACTCAGTTTCCCCAGTGGTTATAACTTACATAACTATAGTATAATATGAAAACCAGAAAAATAGACACAAGTACAATATGTTTGTAGTTCTATGACATTTAATCACATGTGCAGATTTGTGTAATGACCACCATAATCAAGATACAGAACTATGCCATCACCACAAAGATCTCTTTCCTTTTGCTACCCTTTTATAGCACCCTCCTGCCACCATCCATAATCTCTGACAACCACTAATTTGTATTCCACCTCTATAATTTTGTCATCTCAAGAATGTTATATAAATGGAATCATAGAGTATGTGATGCTTAGAGATTGGGTTTGTTCCCCCCCCTTTTTTTTTCATTCAGCCATGATGCCCTTGAGATTCATCCAAATTACAGCATTGCAAATAGTTCATTCCTTCTTATTAGAATAAATGTCCAGGACTGCCAGTGCTGGATTGTATGATAAGTGAATGTTTAGTTTTTCAGAAAACTAAGCTGTTTTCCAGATTGGCTGTATATTCCCACCAGTAATGTGTGAGAGATCCAGTTTCTCTGTATCCCAGCCTGCATTTGGTATTGTCATATTTTTTACTTTAACTGTATTAATAGATGTGTGGTTATATCTCATCAAAATCTTAAATTGCATTTTCCTAATGCTAATGATTTTTAACACCTTTTCATGCATTTATTGCCATCTGTATATTTCCTCAAAAAGGCTATTTATTTTAATATATTCATAGGATCCCAAATGATATCACAGAATACCAAGTGATTTCTTCAAGTAGTAAGTGTATTTATTAATCAAATATGTTAATTTTTTACTGAGATTCCTTTGTGACATAACCCTAGGGATTGTATAGAATAAAATTACAGTGCATATACCATCCTACAATTAATAATCATTAATTAAAGTTTAAGAAATACTTTCAAAACAATAAAAAAGTACAAATAATATAAAATCCCCAAACAAAATGAATCAAAGTAAAAAATCAAACCTTCAATGTTTTTCAAATAATTTAAAAACAGTACATAAGCTTATAATTGTAAGAGGACAAAGGAAAGGCTTATTATGATTTCTCTGAAAAAAGCATTTGTACAGAATAATATGATATAATGAATATATTCATAACAATCAGAGGTGAGAAAAGATAATTATTTAACCTAATTATATTTCTAAATAGGATTATTTTTCAAGTAGCTTTCTTTATACTTGTTTTTACTTTTTGTTAACAACACAAGGAAAGCTTCTGAAAAGTCTTGGGATAGTATGAAAAGCCGACTTATCAAAGGGGAACCAAATGTTGACATGATAGTCATTGAAGCTATATTTTGAATGCCGCTGATAATCCTCCTGAATAATTGAATTTACTTGGGTGAAAATATTCATTCAATCAATATTTTTTAAGCACCTACTATATATCTTTATTAAGCAAGTACTGTGTAGCTCTTGGAATTCATGGACAAATAAAATATTCCCTGATTTTAAGAGACTTAAAATATAGTAGAGAGAAACAGAATTATAAAAAGCTTAAGTACACTGACATTTCCTTGAAATATTAAAAAAAAGAAAAAAGGAATGAGATCTTATAAGTCCATAAGATCTCTTGGACTACCATAAGATTGCCCAAGGTAGTTAACTCTCTGAACTTACAATAAAACTATACTGAATATTTATTTGATAGACTTTACTTATATGGCACTTTAATTTTTAATTTATTTTCATTTAGAAATTTTAAATTCATGGAAAATACATATCAAAATGAGGAAAAGATGAAAAGAGATGGTAGTTAACAGCAATATTTTATTCCTAATAGTTATGAGTTATATTCTGTTTATTTTTGCTCCATTAATTTCTCCAAAAGATTTGATTTGGTTCTGGCTAATGGAAATGCTATGTATATATGTGTGTACTATAAATATTTACATATTTCAATTATTTAATAACTAAATACTGTATAAATTCTAGATTATACATGTGAGCTAATATAGTCACATATTAGAATGCAAAATAGTCTTCTAATATTAGAATTCATGTATTAGAATGTGAATAGTCATTTCCCATAAATTTGATGTTTCTCAGATTGAAGACCCCAAGAAAGAAAAAAGTACATGCATAAAGTAATAGTACTCTCTATAGACCTGGAGAGATTTTACAGAGAGAGAATGGGAAGAATCGTTCCTAATTCCACTCAGGACTGAATACAGAGACGTGAAAGAAAAGATGTTATTTGGATAGAAGATTTCTTGAATATTTCAAATTTGAAAGGGATAGATGAAGTGTATTAAAAATATCCACTACTCCGAAAAATATCTGAAATAGAATTTTCCTTTTAAACGTCTCATGAGCAAGGAAGATGGGCTGGATTCCTTCTCAAGGTCACCCTAACCTCTCTTCTGTAAGAACAGACCTCCTTCTCTCTTACCCCCATCCTGATCAGGTGAGGTAACTGGCATTCTGATTGCTTTCTTAATACTGATACCACAATAAACAGTGCCATCTACTGACTAAAGTCTATAATTGACTACCTCTCTTAACAGTGTAAATATTATATATGTTTACAAGTCACGTGTTATATTATACTTATTTAAAACTACAAGAAATATATATATCGTCTATTTTGATCTTATTTTTGCCTTTGTTTTTGTTTTATAGATGAGAAGATTGAGATCCAAAAAGATCAATTTGCCCAAAATTTTGACGTCGTATTTTTCAGTGAGCACCACTGTGAACTGAACCCTGGAAATAGACGGAAATTTAACACTTTGAAGATGGAAATCAATCTGCAAAGTTGTCCATCCATTGGGAAAAAAATCTGACAAATATGATTAATGACAAAAGTATGAAATCCATACAGCAAGGCAAGTTGAGGAACTGCTGATGTAAAGTTTTAGGAGAAGGAAATGCTCACATGCAGGTTTAAGTTAAAAAGAATGAGGAAATACTAAGTTATGGTTATTTTGTTCCTCTCTCTTTCACATAAGAGGGTTAAAACTATTCGTTGATTGTTACAGAAGCTTGATTTGTCCTCACAGATGATACACAAAATCAACCCATTTGCTTTAAGGTGTTTCCCATTAATACCAACTTTTGGCCTAAGAACTAAAATAAGTATAGCCATACTATATGTAATCTTTAGATTTACAACAATTAGGATGAAATAGAGCCAATCCAATGACCTGCTCCGATTTCTTCATTATTAAGAATTAAACCTTGCTTGGTTTGTATTTGTGCCCAAGACATATGTTGTATCTACAACTATTAGATCACATCTAAATATTACTTTCAAATGAGCTCAGAATTGTATTCTTTATGGCATTTTAGTGCAGTGTGTCTTACTCAAGCAAGGTATTTAAGTATTTATGGAATGGAATATGATGGAAGAGTATTCTATCTTCTTATTTAAGGTAGTAAGTTGACAGGCTGATTATTTTGATTATTACAATAGACCCAGGTATTTTGTTGTTGTTATTGTTTTTAGGCTCATAAAATTTTATACAAAATATATGAGAATATTAGAAAATAAGACACCAAATTAAGAAACCTTAGTGTTAACCAGGAGCAACATTAATTATTTTAGAAAATATTTCCAATCATACTCAAATTTTGTCCTGATATCTCCCACCTTTTAAACTTGGAAAAAAACTAAAAGCACCGAAAACCCAATTTTGACTTTGAGACCATGCGAGCATATAGGGTTTCAGAACATGTCTTTTTCTCTCTGCTATTCATACCCCAAACACTTTTCTGTGAGTCAAACACTTTCCGTGAGTTTTCTAAGGAACCAGAATCCACCAGAATTAAGATGTCAATGGTAATAACATAACAAAAACACTAGAGAAAAGTGCCTTTGTAAGTGTTGTGCTGTGCTGACGGATGTACATGGCACTGAAATTGATTCGGGGACTGAAGACAGAGACCCGTGCTGAGGGCATCGTGAGAGTCTTCACAAAGATGTCCTCTTGGCACAGAGTCAGGATAGATCCCAGAGATGCTGACTGCAGCAACTGGAGCAAATCCTGAAACCACACAACCATTCAACAGAACACACAGATACTTGTTCTCTGTACATGTATATTGGGGTTTGGATAGGATTTCAAAATAGTTCACACTCAGCATCTTCTGTTTCCAAGATCTTATTTGATGACCCCTTCTCTTTCCATTATTTGATGAGAAGACTTGGAAAGCATGACTTTTTCTGCTTCATTTTTCTATTCACCTCAGAATTAAGTTTAATGCTCTATTTGCCATTTATGTGGTTGCATTTATGTTCTGTGGCTTTTTTTTTTTTTTTAACCACATACTGGCAGAAGTTTTAGACCCAGTTAGATTATGTTCATTTGCAGGTGACAGATGAACTCAGAATAATCCATTATATGAACATGTTCCTGCTTCTTCCTGCTTTCTCTGTATTATGGTGAACTTTTCCAATCCTCAGGCATCCCAAACTGAAACATTTACTATGTGATCAACCAATATCTGTGGGCTACTTATAATCTGCTTCATTTAAGTTTGGTAGTTAACAAATGGACTTTGGATTTGATCAGTTCTAAATTTAAGGGAAAGAGAGAGAGAAAGGGAGAGTAAAAGAGAGAAAAAGAAAGAGAAGGAGATTGAATCATGCATACATTTATAGAGAACAGTAACAACCAGTGCAAAATACTCACTCTGAGAAAGTAAGATATTCCACCTCTTAGCTTGTTTTATTTTTAAGCACAAATGGGTTGTCAAGGAATTTTAAAATTTAGAATGCAATATACAATTTTCCCTAAAAGCAGAGTATTTGCCATTTTCTAGGACATGACACCAGGGTGATAGAGGTCCATTTTCACATTTAGACAACAGCTCCCTAAAAAATAGGCAGAAGAGTTTTTTCCACCATTAATGCTCCGACTTTTTTTTTAAATAACAGGTGAAAACTCGGTATATATTTGGAAAATCTTGCCCCTTTAGTGAAAAATCTCATCAAAGAGTGTGCCTATGTCTTTCCAGAGAGAGTAGTAATACCAACTGTCCATTTCATGCAGATCACAATCGCTCATGGTTTTAAAATCACATTGACTTAGAGAAGTCACTTTTTTCCTATTTCAAATTACTCCTAAAAGGTGATTTTTACTAAATCCAAAGTCAAATATATGGAGGACTTTGTTTAACTTTACACAGGTGAAAATTCTGAGAGAAATGGAATTATTAATATCCTTGTTTTTCCTTATGGAATAACTTCGTTACCAGACAAATTCTCTGTAATCATTCAAGGTCATGCCTCAAATTAGTAAATGCAATTCATGAAGGTAATTCAAAGTGAAGTTAAAATATGTACAACAATTATTTCCTGCTTGTATACAAGGTGACTAAATTTGTGACATATAATAGGATCTAGCCAGTTATCTAAGCAGCAGACAGCAATCTAAAAGAGTAAATTCTCCACTCGATTTCATGTCCCTCAACCACCACTTTTCAGAAGAAATATTGAAAATTATTAAAAATTACAATCAAGAACTTGCCAATAAACATAATCAAAAAATAGGGCTGCAGATCCATTAGTTCTAATCCCCACTGATTTGGGAAAAGGAAAATCAATGTGCTGCCCACCCACACCTCCTTTTATTAAGCACTTTTCTTAAGTGTCCCAAGGAGGAAAGAACAAGGTCTGCTGCTACTTCAACCATTCTAGTTCTTTAGAGACCAATCCACTGAACTACCCATATGCCCAGGTCCAGCCATTGTTTTGAGCAGATCTTGATAAAGATAGGTAGAT
Source organism: Mirounga leonina (assembly GCF_011800145.1). Taxonomy (NCBI): domain Eukaryota; kingdom Metazoa; phylum Chordata; class Mammalia; order Carnivora; family Phocidae; genus Mirounga; species Mirounga leonina. The sequence goes on from NW_023270807.1 coordinate 75,663,760, forward strand.
ATTAACAACCTCTTCCAATTCTGGCAAGTAGAGCTTGGAAGTAAGTTTCAATATACAAAATTCAGTGATCCAGTCAGGATGGTTGTGCTCCCGTGTACCACCTCCATGCTACCCCTCAGGTAGATACACCGGTGTTTCCAAGTACACCTGGAATAATGACTCAGAGACATGAAAGGGAAGCCCATTCAGAGAGAATCTGACACCATTCAGAACAGGGCATTAGTTGAAGTTTTTCTCTCCCTCATTCTTTAGTTTTCCCATTTAAAATAGAGCCCTGTTTGAAGACCTGCCTAATTCTTGACATTTTCTTTGCCCAGGGGCTGTGTCTCCTTCATATTTCTCCCATCGCAGTAGGAGGTCCTTTATAAGTAAGGTGAAAATATAATTTAGTATCTTTCTTTTGAAACTTTTGAGAATGAAAAGGAAAGATATTAATGATAACACCAGGATAATAGGCATAAAGAAGGACTGCATGAGCAAATCAAGATATATGGGCATCCTACTATAAGCCTCTAGGGTTTTAGGAAAGAAATGAAAAGTCTATGGTTGGGTTCCATACTACTTAGCAGACACCTTACTATTACTCAGAGTTCATTCTTTTATGATTGTTCCTTGTCTTTCAATTCAAATGCTCCCTGGCAAAGAGATCATCTGCTCTATCCAGTTCTCAGCTTTGCAATTGATCTATCTTACATTTACCACACGTACACTCTCTTATACAGAACAGGAAGACATAGTAGGAATAAATGAATAATCAAGTGATAGTGCTGATTTGCCAGAGTAATGTAAATTCAAACATTGACCAAGGTCTTCAGAAATAGATTAAAGTTTGCCTGGAATTATTATCACAATTTATTTGACAGTGTGCTTTGTAATCTTTCTGGCCAAGTGTCTCATACAAACTAATAAATGATTAGCATATTGTTCATTCAGAAAATTGTCATCATTATCACCCAATTTTACTATGTGGGATTTGTTTCTTTGGGCTTGAGTGTATTTCAGATATAAATTTTCTACTCTAATATTTTCCATTCTAATTTTTATAAGGTAGGTTTTAAAATATTTTCCACTGTGCAATTTTTTCTTTAGTTTACCGTGTTCAGTTGCCACATATCCCTTGGAGAGATTTTGAACTTCTTTTAATAAGTACCTTTACCATTTTAGGAGGTTATGTTTAAAAAAAAGAAATGAAAATCAAAACCACAATGAGATACCACCTCATACCCATTAAGATGGCTATAATCAAAAAGACAGATAATAATAAGTATTGACAAGAATGTAGAGAAATTAAAAACCTCATACACTGCTGGTGGGAAAGTAAAATGTTGCATCCACTTTGGAAAACAGTCTGGTAGTTGCTCAAAAAGTAAACATAGAGTTACTATTTGATCTAGCAATTCCACTCCTAAGTATATAACTAAGACAAATGAAACCAAATGGACACACAAAAACTTATATACAAATGTTCACAACAACATTATTTCTAAGAGCCAAAAAGTAAAAATAACCCAAATGTCCATTGCCTAATGAATGGATAAATAAAATGTTGTATATACATAGAGCAGAATATTATTTGGCAATAAAAGAAAACAAAGTATTGATATATGCTACAATACTGATGAACCTTGAAAGCATTGGGTTAGGTGAAAGAAGTCAGTCACCAAAAAACACATATTGTATGATGCCATTTATGTGAAATGTCCAGAATAAGCAAATATATACAAACAAAAAGCAGATTCATGGTTGACTTGTGGGGAAGTTAGGGAATGACTGTGAAGGAATACAGATTACATTTTGGGGTAAAGAAAATGTTCTAAAATTGATTGTGGTGATAGATGCATGACTTTGTGAATATACTAAGACGCAGTGAATTGTATACTTTAAAAGCCAGTAAATTATATACTAAAAGCCATTGGTTTGTATGATATGTGAATTATATCTCAATAAAGTTGTTTTAAAATAAGGTAGCTAAAATATTTTGTCTTGCAGAATCATATGTCAAGGACGCATTCACAATTAAGAGATGTGTACCCAAATGACATAAAATTAAAATAGAAGCGCATAGACAGTTAAGCCAATTACTAATTAAATCATGAAACACACAACTCCGTAAGGGGTGATTTCTAAAAAACCCACATATAGAAAGAATGGCCCAGTTCTTAGAATTTAAAATCCCACTTGAGTAGTGATATGAAGATAAACCGCCAGAACTCTGATGCATTATTAAAACTGGGCAAACCCTACTAGATTTATTCTTGACAGAAGATCTGTCCATTAAGTCAAAAGGTAGAAATAATGGTTGAAAAATATAATAGCTGCTAATGAGTATCCACACATGCATTTAATTTTTTCCTCAATTTAAGTTTGTATTTATGAGCGCAAGATATGGGATTTAAAGCAGCTAGGATTTGAATCCTCTGTAATTTAATAGCTGTGTGACCCAAGGCATGTACTTCACCTCTCCAAACTCCAGTGTCATCATCTCTAAAATAATATGTACTTTATAAGTTGTTGTAAAATAAACAGAAATGCTCTTGGCATATAATAAGCACCAAATTTGCTGTTTTTATTACCCCTACTTCTAAAAACATCAGATGCAGGCTGTCATAGCTTGATGCATCTTTCCTCTAGCAATAGATTTCAGGCAGATGTAGGGAAGCAAGCAAATACCTGCTAATGAGACTGAAACTTTAGTGTCTGATCGGTGATAAATGAGGATGAAAATCTAAAAAACACTCTTTAAATTGCAAATAATACAGTATCTCATCCAGTGGAAAATTATGCCAGTCACTCTGACACTGGAGAACCATGAACCAAGGCCATGAAAACATTTCACTTCTCTGTCTATTAGGTGAACATTTGTACATATATTTCACTATTTGTTGTGTACTCTAATCTACCTTTAAATTTTAGAATGGTTCATTTTATGTTTTCTTGTACTTAGGTTTTATCTTGGCAAATACTGGTTAATTTTTTCATCCTCAAGTTTTAGTGTTGGAAGAAAATCTAGGAAAATCTCCATTGTCTCCTCAGGAATAACTGATTATGATGCTTTCAAATTTCTGAGATTATTAATAGAAACAATGTGCAAAAACATATGGTGTCATTGAGTTATAAATTATTTTAATAATGACTAAACTACTTTCCATTTTGCAAAACAGTTGAACTGAATATTGGCATAGAAAAATATTTGTTGCTACAAAATGAAAATATCCACTTTTTTTTTTTTTTAACATAGGCATGTTTGAACTCCATATAGTAAGGAATATCTACTAATACAGCATGGGACAATTTCAATATAATATAAAAGATCAAGAGTGCTAGATCTGATATCAGATTATTGGGGTTTTATTTCTGCCTCTCCTGCCTGCTAATTGTGATTTGGGGAAATTATTTACTCTGTGCCTTGGTTTTAACTGAATAATAATAATAAATGATGATGATGATGATGATGATATACCAGTCTACTAGGGCTTCTGCAAGTGAAAACTGGTTAGAAGGAAACTTGGAATATCAGAGCTCATTAATCTGTTATCCGTTAATAATTACTTAATAATTAGTCAGATCAAGAGGGCAATAAATATCCAGATTTCCTTCCCTGAAAACATTACAACTATTTATGATATGAATTAGAAAATGACCTTCTCTGAGGCACGCACTGCTCCACATCAGTCTTTGTAACCCCATTATTCATACTAGTGCCTGGCATGTAGTCCACACACGATGAACATGTGTGGAACAATCCTCCCAAAGCCTTAGGCGTGGCTGATTCCTCTCACCATCCAATCTCAGCTTCAAGTCCTTGCCCCAGAGACCCCTCCTGGCACCACTCAGGTAAAAGCAATTCGTCACTTAACCACTCTCAGCCCAGTATCTACTTTACTTTCCTCACATCTCTTATCAATACTGCAAATTATCTTTTCCTTTGTTTACTATTTTCTATTCTTCCCACTAGAATACAAGGTTCCTGGAACTCATGAAACTAGTAACATGTTTTATTTGCAATATCATCACAGAACAGTGTTAGGAACATGCTAGTTTCTCCACAAATACCTGCCAAATGAAGGAATTTATTTAGGGGTAGAAATGAAGTGTTTGTGAAATAAGGCAGTCACTTGTAAAGAGGAGATATTTCCCGTCTTCCCAACTAACAAGATGCACTTTGGGTTTTCCAGGAGGTGAATTTTGTATTTGGGATGTTTTTCAGGGAATCAATACCTATGGAGGTGGAGGGGAGACATAGGATTGACCAAGGGAGAAATGCAGCTGTGATGTGGGTTGGCAGCCCCAGCCAACTCCGCAGGTTAGCTTTCGAACTGAAATGTCTCATCCGTTTTCCCATGTTGTACTGAAACAGCCATGACTTTATACATCCGTCTCAATCAGCCCTTGTCTGTGCATCACGCACAAAAGTGTGTGACCTTGGCAAGGGGGCCGTCTGCAGCTGAGGGGATCCTGGACAGGCTCAAGGCTGAAAAGGAAATCTGGATGGTGCATCTTACTTCCACCGCTCATTCTGTATTTCTCATTCTTTCTTTTAGACTTTTCACTCTATCATTCAAAAATTTTACTGTGTGTTTTCTATGTGCCAGGCACAGTCTCAAGTTCTGGGAATTTAACAATGAACAAAACAGAGCCCTTAACCTCAAGGGGCGAACATTCTAGAAAGGGAAGATAAGCAGGTATAACTTAGGAAATTGTAAGTGTTATAAAGAAAAATACTTCAGGTTAAGGTGAGGAAGTGATATTTTAGATGACATCTGAAGGAAGTCATGGAGAAAGTCACGTTTATATTTGGACAAAGAACATACCAGTAGAAGGAGCATCAAATGGGAAGCTCTGGTGTATTCATACAGCAGCAGGAGGGGCCACATGGGAGGGTTGTAAGGTATGAGATCAGTGAGGTAGGTGAGGATTGATTTATGAGTTGTATTCTAAAGTTCAAATTTTGGAAACTTAGAGTTTTTTCAGTACTTTTCTGACTCTCTGCCCAAAAGTTAGTCTTTTATCCTGACAAGGGATATTTAGTTTGGGATTTGATGAAATTCTTGTATTTATATGTTGTTCCATGGACTTATTTGGCTGTTTACAAGCAAGGGGCAAGAAAAGTCTCTGTATCCAATTATTGTAATTTTACTTCAACAGCTGAAGTCTCCCAGATGTTTGCTGTTTTCCACTTTCCTGAGAGAGGTTTTAGATGCATCTGCTTGCTGAATTAATATTTTACATCTCATTTTCCTTCCCTTGGAGGATTTCTGTCCTTTTAAGAGGTTTTTTTTTAAATTTTTTAATTATTTTTCTTTATATTCTTAGTATTGGTTGAGATAGGTGTACCGTCTAGCCTGGTACACACTACCCCATAGGCTTTGTTACAATAGTAGAACTATGGCTAAACAAAATCAACAAAAAAGGCTATGCTATGCACTTTCATTAGGGGGGAAAATGAGGCATTCCTCCCAGTATTCTTAGAGAAACCAGCTGGCTTTATATTCATAAATATTCTACATTAACATATGTAAGTCATCATGCATCACAAAAGAGACAGGCAAACGAGATCAAATTTGTCAGAAGACAGGGTGGGATCAGGTAGCCTCAGGGCCCAGAGAAAGATAACCCACAGAATTGCAGAGTCAAACACCTAGCCCTCAATAGCTATAGCAGCACAATAAGAAAAAAAAAAACCAACCTCAGTTGGAACAGCTTCTTTAGCATCTAAGTTCACAACTGAGTATTTAATTCTCCTGATAGCTCCCAGAAGGATGGTGACTCCTCATGCTTTGCTTTCAAAATTTACACCAATGCCAATGGGAGCTTAGAATCACTTTCATTTAACCAGAGATAAGGAAAGCAAAAGAAAATGAGGGGAAATAGTGCATGAGGTTGAACTTAATTAAAAACTGGAAAATAATTTCTTACCAACCAATATATTCTTCTCCCTGAAAGTTGGGAAAGTGTGCACTGGAACACTGTTCTCTCCCCATCTCTCTTTCATTAAGGGAAGAACAAAAAACCTATCTTTCTTTGAGGGCAGAGTAAGCACTCTTTGATATACTCTCAAGGGCACTGACATGAGCTAGAGAATAGCTGGGGTTCATGTAAAGGCAGTAGAGTCTTCAGCAGCTGCCCTGCAAGTAGTCTACTAGCTGCTGACATTTGACATCTTATTTTTATTCTCCTTTGAGGAAGAAGAATATAGGACTTAGAATGACACTCCACCCATCCACAGCCAAGAAATGAATGACTAGGACCAAAAGAGCTTTGCAAGGCACTCAAATGGAATTAAAATTTCAGAGCATGTAACCAAGACAACAGTATAATGGGGTCTCAGAAATCTTAAATTTCTATTTCTCTAGCTTTCCATGTGTTCCTTTCTTATTTGATTTTGCACTTGCATCTTACTCCTAAATTTTTACTTGCCTCTGGTCTTCTTTGTTAGCCAAGATGCTAACAGGTTAGTGCAAATAAATGAGACCATGACATGGCCTGTTGTGTTAAGAAGAACTTTATTGGAATGTAGGACCCAAGGATGATGTGAATTTGATAGATGGAAAGAGAGTAGATGTGCCGATCAGAAGAAATAACAAGAGCATGCAGCACACAATAAATAGTTTTTGCTGGGAAACAGTGTGTGTGTGGTGGGGGTTGGGAATATTGTGAAAGAGGAGGAGGTTTAGGTGGCCTAGGGCAGAAGCAAGAAGCCTTGGTGTGGATGACAACTATTTTATATATTTTTCTCTTTTCAACACGGATGCATTGTAACTCCCCTCCTTCGTCCCAGCTGCTAAGTCCAGTCATCTTCTCCTGCTTTGGGATGAGCTGAGTTCTTATGCTAAAAGTGTTGGATGGCAGTGGAGAAATAAATGAGAATCTTCTTTCAGTCCCTGGTCTATAAAATATGAAACTCAGGCGTCATCAAGAATTCTTTGCAAACAACTGAAATGGTTCTATTAAATAAAGATCAAGATTTTCTAGAAAGATACTGAGGACATAGCAGAGGCATAGGGACAGATGAACAAACTTTGGGAAACCTAGGAACCTGAATCTCTGGCTCTAATTTCAAGATCTCAGGGACCATCTCTTTGGTGGGCTGTGATGGGAAGACTCTGATCCAATCATTTTCCTTCTTCATGCATCTATCCTAAGGATACAAATTTCCACCTTGAAAGTGTGATCAGCCTAGCCTGAAGAACACATCAACCACTGTAGGGTAGGTTGAGGGATGGGAAGGAAGGGGAGGTGATTGCCATCCCAGCAAAATCATGTGGAATGGGAGATGGTCAGACATACATCCAAAGAAGGGATACCAAGAAGATCAAAACCAGATGAACATGTTATAATTTGAGAGCTGACAGTGCTCATGTTTTCTATCATGATAACAAAAGAAGTGCGGCAGAAAAAGGGAGGTTTTGAAGCAGGGGGAGGAAAGAAGAGAAAGAGAAAATGAATAATTTGAAATGTCAGGAATTTCAAAAGATGCTTGTATTGTAGCTCAAGGTACTACTGCAAATTCCTGGCACACAACTATTTGAAACAAAAAAAGTAACAAATAATATATCTATTGTTTTTTGAAAGAAAACATTGAGTATGACTTTGTGTCATGGAAAATTCTCTTGAAACTTATTTTGGTAACTCTCTTTCATTACATAGTCTATATTTTTCCCCATTTACATGTTTTACAATCTAAACTTAATACTTAAAGTGGGTTATTGGCAAAAATAAAGATTTTTCTCCATCACATCAGAGTTAATTGAAAGGGCCCATCTTCAGTTCTCCTCAAACAACACATGGGATACATTTGCAAGCTCCTCACTGAAAGCCACTAGTGAACTCAAGTGTCATCAGTCACTCCACCATGACCTAGAACTTTTAAAAAGTTCTGTTTTTATTAGCTTTGTGCCAGTTAAAATAATGGACTCGTGCAACTTTATTAAAAGAGTTGCTTTATATTATTTTAAGAAAAATTGTTAAACCTAATTTGATGTTTTCATTTAACTTTTTCCATTGTTCCTATTTTTACATGCGAAATATGTTAACACTTTGACCAGCCTTATTGCTATCTTTTCCTAAGCATTACAATCCATGGTAACAAACACAAATGTTCATCCATAAGACACTGATTAAATAAACTATAGCTTATGCATATATGGAATTCTAGGTGGAAGTTAAAAAAGGGTAGCTCCACCTGTACTATCAATGGCATGATGAAAAAAGCAAGTTACACAACATACCCTATATTTTGTAACTTATATAAAAATTAAACAAAAGCAAAATTACATACATATGTATATAAATGCACTGAAGAGGGTCTAGAAGAGCCTAGAAGGGTATGCATTAGGGGAGGAGACTAGATTGGACATAGGGAAAAGTATACAATTGCCCCTCCCCCGCTCGCTCTCTCTCAAATAAATAAATCTTAAAAAAAAAACTAGTGAAAATAACTAGTTATCTTCATTACTACAAATCCTCAGTTAGTTCAAGCTCACTTTAATCAAAATGCACTGTTCTGTCTACCTAATTGATAACAAGTTTTTAAAAGTCAAAGGTCAAGTCTGTGATTGCAACTGTTTGGCCACTATAGCATTGAGTATACTGCCAGGATTGAGGTGCAGTGAGTGCTCTAAGGATCCATGCTCGTTTGAGTTCTACCTGTTTGTATAGTAATTGTGTCTTGTATGCCAGAAACTTGGTTACAGTTTTCATTGAGATAATACAGGCATTCTCAACAAACATACCATAAAATTCAATACAGAACTCTTACTGAGCAACTACTTTGTGCTGGACACTACAATAAGTGCTTTGAATATAAATAATAAATATCACTCAATAGTCTTAACAAGCTAGTGAGGCATGTCAGGTGTTCCCAATCCTTTCAAAATCTCAGAATCACCTTAGAATCTTTCTAACAAGAGATGTTCATTCAATTAATATAAGGATGGGCCTCAATCATCACTTTTGTTTAAAGGCTCCACATTGATTCTGCACATAAATTTTTCATTAGCAAATAGAATATTATTATAACTCACATGCCGCTTACCCTAACCTGGGACCTTGAAATACCTCTTTGAATTCCGAATATTTAAGTATTAAATCAAAAGCATTATATTGAGAACATGGTTTTAAACAAAGGCTGAGATGAAAGCTGCAGCCTATCATGTGCAAAGTGTCTTCTGGAAACAGTATGTGTTCTATGACACATGTACTACATTACTCACTGCGGTAATTGGCATTTCCTTGCTTTTATTAGTTTTAGTCTGACCTTTCATAAAACTCTTTCATATTCCTTAATTTACATGGAAGATAATGTGGTCTGAGGGCCAGACCTGGAGCCAAGATATGCTAGTTCTAATCCCAGCTCTACAGTTGACTCTCACCATGGTCCTTGAAAGTTAATAATTCTAAGATTTGGGCACCTGGGTGGCTCAGTTGGTTAAGCGACTGCCTTCGGGTCAGGTCATGATCCTGGAGTCCCGGGATCGAGTCCCGCATCGGGCTCCCTGCTCAGCAGGGAGTCTGCTTCTCCCTCTGACCCTCCCCCCTCTCATGTGCTCTCTCTCATTCTCTCCCTCTCAAATAAATAAAATCTTTAAAAAAAAATTAAAAAAAGTAATTCTAAGATTTTTACCTACAGAATGAGTCAAATTAGATAGAAGTCCTAGTAACATTTTGAGAAATGAAATGTAAAAATATGAAGATCACATATGAATGATTACATATGTTTACTTTGGGCACCATAAATCTAAAATGGCAATGGCAACTTGGAAGAACAGCTATTTCAAAAGAACTATCCAGTCTTCCTGCCAATAAGAAAAGAAAAGAAAGGAAAAAAAAGAAAAGAAATCTTTGCTTATTAAGAAAAAAATTCTACTCCAGATGTGTATTAAAATAGAAAGGTAGAATATATGTGGCTGACATTATATGATAAGAACAGTTATAAAGCAGAGCATGACACATCAAGATATCCAATAGTCTTACTTCAACTGAAGTACTGATTCATTGAGTAGTTTGAGTGTTTTTAACTGCAGTGTCCTATTTAGTTTCAGTAAAGTTTTTTAAAAAATTAGACCATGAAAATGATGTTCTTGATTTTGCAGGTGGTATAAAAACATAACTATATATGCTGATGGGCCAGTATCACATCTCTGCAGTTGTTAGACACATAGACATTGCTGTTCCTCTGGTAAATAAAAATGAGGAATGAAAAAAGTAGTCAACAATGTAGCTCAAATCCACCAAAAATTAAAGTTTATTATCCCAAGTCAATATGTCTTTATCACCAATTCTGAAGTAATTAAGAAACACATAAAAACTAATTCCTTTATATTATTCTAAATATTTAGCATCTTATCATCAATGTACAGAAAGGGAGAATATATTTTAAAAGTTTTCACCTAGTTAATAAATGTATACTTTGTGAAATAGGGTAGTGTAAAATGTAGTTAATGTATTTGAATTTGTTTAATAAAGGAATTACATTAAGAATAGTACCAAATTTTTTGGGGGGGTGTTCATTTGTTAAACTGAGATTAAACATTATTTTTTTAAAGATTTTATTTATTTATTTGACAGAGAGAGACACAGCGAGAGAGGGAACACAAGCGGGGGAGTGGGAGAGGGAGAAGCAGGCCTCCTGCAGAGCGGGGAGCCCGATGTGGGGCTCGATCCCAAGACCCTGAGATCATGACCTGAGCTGAAGGCAGATGCTTAACGACTGAGCCACCCAGGCGCCCCTAGATTAAACATTATTTTAAAAATTTCAATATTTTCTCCCCTTTCATCCTTTTTTCCTTTCCCCATACTGTAACCCAAATTGCTTCAAGAACATGAACTAGCTTTGTAAAATAATGTTTTGCTGACACAAATGACAATAATTCAAACATAGATTAAATTTCACCTAATCTTAAGGGCTTTTTTTAAAAATAGAAATTTGTTTGGAAAGTAATAATTTGGTGTTTACTGAACCTCAAACATTCAGAAGGAATCTTTGATCTCTTGTTCACTCTCATAAATCTCTCAGCAACAAACTGTATTTTAGTAACATAAAAAATCCAGTCATAATCCTCCCTTTTACTGCTCAGAGAATTTTCTCTATGTTAGACCTTTTTAAAAGAGCATCTCATCTAAAACCCCACAATATCTTCCTGGAGTTAATTATCATAATCCTTTGGTATTTAGGATAAGCAAGAATGGAAAATTAAAAGAAAAACTAAAAAAAGAAAAAGGAAAATGGTATTTTAAGAGACTGTTTTTATAATTTTATTTATTCAATTCATACATAAAATAATTTTTATTCATCTTTTGTAATTTTTTTTGAGATTGTATGAAGGATCAGCTAATTTTTATCACATCTTCCTCTGCCATGAACCTAGGTTTTTCTTTGCCAAAACAGTGAAATATAATTAAAGACTATCTCAATGTTTCCTGATAATTTTGGAGAAAAGCAAGACAAAAACAAATTCTGTCTATGTTATAGAAATAAAAACAACATAATTGTATTACTTTCTTTCTTTTTCTCTTTTAGGTCCTTTGGGCAACTCTGTCCATTTATCTTCTTCTAAACCGAGAGACTCATGACAGAACTCCCTGGTGTACCACAGCTGTCCAGGGTTAGTAGAGCACATGAAATATATTGAGCGAGGGAGGACCGTAACATAAGAATCATGTTTATTATGTGTCTACTTTAATTTGTCTCATTACTTTTGAGTTAACAAGATATAGGAAATCAAATTTTTTGACAAGTTTATACATTATGTTATGGTCACCACAAACATAGCTACTATCTGTCCATCACATTGCTATTACAATATCATTGACTGTGTTCCTTATTCTCTGCTTTTTATTCCCCTGACTTACTCATTCCATAACTGGAGGCCTGTATTTCTCACTCCCCTTCACCCATTTTACTCCCACCCCCCGCAACCATCAGTTTGTTCTCTGTATTTATAGTTCTAATTCTGCTTTTTGTTTATTCATTTTTTAATACTCCATTTATGAAAGGAATCATATGGTACTTTTCTTTTTCAGTCTCACTTATTTCACTTAGCATAATATTCTCTAAATCCATCCATGTTGTCTCAAATGATATGATCTCATCCTTCTCTATGACTGTGTAATATTCCATTTTTTATATATGTATATATATACCACACACCACATTTTCCTTCTCCATTTGTCTGCTGATGGACACTTAGGAAACTGGACTACTTTCTAACCCCATACACAGAAATAAACTCAAAATGGATTAAAGACCTAAACATGAGACCTAAAACCATAAAAATCCTAGAAGACAACACAGGCAGTGATTTCTCTGACATCAGCCATAGAAACATTGTTCTAGATATGGTTCCTAAGGCAAGGGAAATAAAAGCAAAAATAAACTATTGGGACTACCTCAAAATAAAAAGCTTTTGCACATCTAAGGAAACCATCAACAAAACAAAACAAAAAAACCTACTGAATGGGAGAAGATATTTGCAAATGACATATCTGATAAGGGGTTAGTACCAAAATATATAAATAACTTATACAACTTGACACCAAAAAATCTAAAAAATGAGCAAAAGACCTGAATAGACATTTTTCCAAAGAAGACATACAGATGCCCAAGAGACACATGAAAAGATGCTCAACATCACTCATCATCAGGGAAATGCAAATCAAAACCACAGTGAGATCACCTCATACCTCTCAGAATGGCTAAAATAAAAAAGACAAGAAATAACAAGTGTTGGCGAGGATGTAGAGAGAAAGGAACACTTGTGAACTGTTGGTGGAAATGTAAGTCGGTACAACTACTGTGGAAAACAGTGTAGAAGGTTCCTCAAAAAATTAAAAATAGAAATACCATATGATCCAATAATCCTCTTCCTGGGTATTTACCCAGGGAAAATGAAAACAATAACTCAAAAGATTTTTTTCTTTACTCTTCGGTTGCTTTCATTAAGTAGTTAAATAATATCACTTACTCAACTACATACTTGCATCAAATTTGAGAATTTCTCTTATGATGTTTTTGAGGAATTTAGAGCTATTAAATAAGAATTTTATTTAGACTTTCATGGTTAAAGGCAATGAAAGTTTAGTTATTCAGATAATGAATTCAAATCAATTCCAATCAACATTTGTTCTGTGAAGAAATTATTCATCAAACTTTTTTAACTTTGTGTTATAATGAAGTAACCCCTATGTGTACACTGTGAAAAATATTAGATTATAATAGTATTTCATTACAGGACTGTCTCAGGGATATAGAAATAAAAAAAACTAAAATAATGATAAGGGTACACATTAAAAGTGGTATTGTTCTATTCCAGCATTTTAAAAATGCTATGTCTCCTGGTTTGTATCTTATCAATTGCCTTTTTTTGTTATGTATCAGAGTCAGTGTGTCCATTCAAGAAAAAAAAAAAATCACATGAAAGATATATTTCCCAGGCCAGTGTATATTTGGCCCTAACTTAAAAAAATAAAATGGGAGAGGAAGTATGTAGGTTTTGCTTAAATATACACGGAACAAATGAAAGTTCTGTGATGAAGCAAATTGTTTGTATGTGTGGCTTTATTTTTATAGCCAAAATGGCTTACTCAGTAAAACATGTGAGCTGAATCTGGCTCTTGCTCTAGAAATTATCCCAAGCCATGTCATATTGCCTACAACAGTTCCCAGCTTTGCTAGAACAGTTTAACTCTGCACACTTACATGTGGCAGGTAATGTGCTAGGTTCTGTTCTAGAAACTGCGGGTGATGATGCCAAAGAAATATTCTCCAGAGGGCTCACAGGGCCACAGGCATAAGTAGTTACCAAATAAAATAGAGTAAAGCATCATTTATGAAATCCATGGGGATTCAAAGATCAGAGACATTCTGCCCAACTTAAGGGGGTGAGAAAATAATAACAAAGGGTTTCGTGAAAGATTCTCTCAGGAATATAGAGGATTTCAAGCAGTGGAGATAATACAGGAGAAGTAGAGAGGCAGGAAACTCAGGAAGAAGAGGTAAGGGCTGAGAATTTAACGGTAGGCTAGGGATAAGGAATAGGATTAGAGACTTGTACTTTAATTTCTCAAGCAAGACTTGAGCCAATTAAACAAGGCGCAAACTTGCTTTGCCATGGTTAGAACTGCTCATTAACAATTAAAAATGAAAATCTCTTTCACATGACTGGATACAGCTCCTTAACTCAGTTCAACGAAGCATTCAACATCAATGTAACTTAACGGCTTTACTTAGAACTGATTTTATTGCTTTATATACTTTTGAAACTGAATACTTTCTTTTCTATAAATGCAATATTTTAAAATATAACCTAACTGAGCAAGCAATATTCCAATGGGTCATTACTGCTTCATTCATGAAATGCACATAAGTTATGTCTGTACTCTACTAAACAACTTATTTATTCAGAGAGGTAAATTTCTTGGCATTTTAGGGACCAAAAAATCCCAATTTTCTCATCAGCATTTTCATTTTTCTATCAGCATTTTTGTTATTAACTAAGAATCAAAACTAATCTGTAAATATTTATTAATGCTTCATAATATTTCATATAGTATTTTATATGTGTGACTCCCCTGCTCTTAAACATATCTGGATTGTATCTGAACCTGTATCTATTCCATTTACTCATGGAGGGCGAGTAACTTTCATCACTATAAAAGGAAATCATAAATTAATATGGGGCTGCTGCAATAATTCACAGATTTTTAACTTAATTTTTACTATAGTTTTATAGAGTCATATTATTAATCTTATTATTTATGAAAAAATTGATGATCATTAAGGTAAAATGATTTGCCCACAAGCTAGTTGCCCACAAGCATGGCTGCTATTCAAATGCAGGCCTATTAAATTCCAAACCACATAGTCTTTCCATTATATTACAGTGTCTTTCTAAAAGAAAAGAAAGACTTGTGAAATGAGACACTAACTGTCAAATTGTAGTGTTTCATTTACATATGCATATATATATATGAGATATACACACACATATATGTACAAATACATATATACATATATATGTATATATAAATTATTTCTGGGATTCATTTATTATGGGTGTTCTGTCTATTCCTTTTAAATCAGGCATAACAATAGATTTTAAAGTATCAAACAGGCATTACCTATTTCATAAATCAAAAAAAGCAGTTCATGGATATTCCCTCATTATTATTTGTATCCTGAAATCGATAAAGCACCAACTATTTCATATCAACAGTGATATAAACTCAGCAGTATTCAGAATTGGAACATTCAACAGTTTTTCCCAAATCTGAAATTTATTTTTCCAAGGAATTTTTCCCATAATTTAAAAACCATGTTTTGTTTAAAAGATAATAGGGCAATTTAATCCAAATATTTCTGACTCACTTACACTCAGACTCATAAAAAAAAAAAATTCTTTGGTAACAGTTATGGTGAATAAACATATTTGGAAGACCAAAAATTTTTTTTTTATTTTTTTGTAAATACAATAATTAATGGAGTATAAATTAATTCAATACTTGGAACATTTAGGGTTAATCTAAAATGAAGGAACTATAGGTAACACACATGTATAGCAAAAACAGAAGGAAGGAAGAAAGGGAAAAAGGGAATATGGAATGAAAGAATGGAGAAAGGAAGAGAGAGAAGTGGAAGAAAAAAGAGGGAAAAAAAGGGAAGAGAAGAGAGACGCTAGGAAGGAAATATTTATCCGGTATTTTCATATTGCTTTTCAGTGTCAAATAGTCTTTTCATGTATATTACCTGACATTTCCTCACAGCCCTGCACCTGATATCATGAGTCTACTGTATAGCTAAATAAAGAGATTCAGATTGTGAACTGAAGTAATTCAAAATGAGGATAGTCACCTTAAAATCTTTCTAAAACAACTTGGGGCATAAATTGTGGTGCAGCTGTGAGTTTCATCATATCTTCCTATGCAAAGTGCAGGTCTTTACCTCTCCCTCACTGGTTCTCAAATTTTAGCCTGTACCAGACTAACCTGGAAGTCTTATCAAAACACAGGTTGCTGGGCCCCATCCCCAGAGTTTCTGCTACAAAAGGTCTGAGGCAAGGCCCAAGAATTTGTATTTCTCACCTTCCCAGGTGATGCTGCTGCAGCTGATCTGGGACCACCTTTGACCATTATAGCCCGTCCTCTGGAGGGTTGGCTTCTGAGCATGAGACTTCGGTGTGGGAGGTCTATCAGCCACTACTTCTCACATCAAATGTGACCTAGGACTACAAGTTAGGAAGTTAAATTTGATTTGTTTCCTTCCTCATTTTTAGTCTTTCCCACACCAGGGAAAGCCCCCTTTATAATTGGCCTAAGAGGCACAGGCCAGAACATGCACAATCCAACAGCCAACATGCACCGCCAACCTGCAATTCTCTGCTCTGGCAGCCCTTCCTGTCTTCATGGGTACCCAAAAGTGGCATTTCAAGGACTCAATATCTCTCTTAACTCTCAAACTGCCTGCAATTCTTCTGAGCAAGGTTTATTCCTATATATTAAGGAGCTTTTTCCTAACATTTCCTTTGTCCAACTGTAAAAGATTATCCAATTTTTTTTTTTCAATAATGGCTGAAAAGCAATTATTGACTTTTCTGTTTACTGAGCAGGGGAGCACGCAGGGGTGGAAGCTGGTCTGGGTAACCCTTGATGGGGAGGACAAGGCAAGTTCAGAGTCCAGGGTAGAAAAAGACAGGAGGAGCAGGAGTGAGGAGACAGCCAAAGTAATACGGCTATTAGTTCTGGGAGGTGTGGGAGAAGATGGCCCAGAAAGATGAGCTCTCTTCCACCTGCATCTTTAACCTGCTAAGATCCCAGGGTGCAATAGTCAATGAAGTGTGTTGGCAGCAAGGTAGGGAGCAGGGGGCAGGGATGCTAACTATAGCAAGACAGCCGCAATAAACGATTTGGGTGATTTTTTTTTTCATATTTCAGTTTGGATGTTTGGATTAACTATCAGCCAAACCCGCTTCTGAAAAGACTGAGGAAAGGTACAAAGACGGGTGAGACTAGTTTGCCTCATTCTGCGTCCACACTGACAGAAGAGAGCTTCCATGATCCCACTGCTCCCTGACCTCCCGACCATAGAGGGGGTGACTGCTGTGGCTTTCAGGGGGGTCAGACCCATTTTTTCAGGGCAAGAGAAAACTCTCAAGAAAAGAGTTTAGCGAATGCTCTTAAGACGTCTTTAGAAAAGTATTATCAATAGGAAACGAGAGTATTGATAACACTTTAAAGCCATTTGCATAAAAATAATATATAACACTTCAGGACTGCATGCATATCTCTGGGTCTTGGGCTTGTTCAAGAAGTCCTGCAAGAAAGAAGCTTCAGTTTCATCTTTGAAAAATTTCCTATACTATTTTCTTAATCCGTAAAGTTTAAATACTAAAGACTCAAGTCCTTCCTGATCCAGACTAAAGCGAAGAAGCTGTGACTGGGGATCTCATTGTCATTGACTTTACTTCACTGTCATCTATTGTTCTCTGAGTATTTCTCCATGAGAAATATTTGAATGAATGACAGGAAGCGTCATGAACATTGCACCTGCAAGAAATATGTCACATCTTCCTCTTTGGACATTTTGTTATTTTTCTCTGAACTGATATCCTTTCCATTTTATGCAGGAAAGATGATTAAGCATTCCAGAGCATAAACATTTCACCTTCAAAACTTTTGGTACTTCAGTCATAATATTGTTATTATGGGACTATAAATCTAAAATGGGATTAATTTTTCTTTCCTGTACCTACCTATGTCAAACAGCAAGTTAGGAGGAGTACCTTTATATTTCTATCCCGGGGGCCCAATCTCATGGCAAAGGAAAATTATTCTTTCTTTTGAGCAATGCCTCCAAGTCTTTTAGGTCACACATCACAGAAAGGCAATGTCATGTCATTGCATTTTCTGAGGAGTTAAGACATATCCTCAAAGTACTTTTACACAATGCATTAAAGTCATCAATGTGAATCCTTCCTAATGTGTTATTATTATAATTACATGCAGTCAATGCTTTTTGGATTGTGAACCTTTGTTATAAATAATATAGCACCTGATCATCTCAACAATTCTGTAGTTATCCCACTTTGTGGGTTAAAAAAACTGAGGTTCAGGAAGACGAATGGACTTGCCTTCATCAGCTAATGAAGGGATAATGGCAGAGGAATTTGGAGGCACTCCAGACTCCAAGGTTGGGCCTGTGCTTGTCTTCTAACAGAGCATAACTCTGAGATGCTTACCTCAGTAGTCACCAGGACACAGAGGATAGGAAGTCACCTTGAGGTTGGCCTTATTGCATAGCACCAATTTCTAGAATCCTCCTCCTTTTCCTCTTCTCTCTCCCTCCACCCCCCTTCCTCCTCCTCCTCCTCACTATCATCATCTTCCTCCTTCTTTTTCTGGACCAAGTCTAAATTGAACAGCTTAGCTCCTAGTTAAGAATAAATTCTTTAGGGCCCAGTGCTACAGGACATTATTGAGTGATGGATCCTCACATACACCCAGCCCGTTGTGTCATGTCAATTCCTCCTTCAGGCAAGACCAGCTATGGGAACTCTTTCTGAGCTATGCGTCTGACCTGGGACAGAGTGTTTGCAAGTTCCCACTGAAGAGACACAGAGAGTGTTTTAGCAGTGACAGTCAAAACAGCTGGTTCTGGTTATTCTAGGTACAGATGCAGGGACCTAGATATTGTTGTTAATCATTTCCATTCATAAAACTCTCTGTGCTCTAAATAAAAATGTTCAAATATTTAAGAACAAGTCCAACCCCCAAAATAGATGTGTTACAGGCTGTCACAGCAACATTTCATATAATTAACCATATGATGGCCCAGAAAGATGAGTTCCCTCTTCCACCTGCATCCTTGACCCTCTCAGATCCTAGAGGTGCCACACAGTCAAGGGAGTGCATTGGCAGCAAGGTCAGGAACAGGGGCGTGAGAGGCTATCACATCAAGACAGCTGCAATGAACCAGAAGGGTGATGTTTTTCATACTTTAGATTGGATATTTGGATTACCTATCAGCCAGAGCCATTTGTCTTTAAACAGAACACTTTGTCTCTTTCACATTCGATAAGTAAAAGCCTTAGATTTAGAATCGTGATCTCACTGTTCCCTTCACTCGTGAAATCCAGGATAGGATGCATAAAATCACAGTATAGCCCCTTCCCAACAATCTCCTCCTCAATCTCTAAGCCTATATAATCATTTTACTGTTTAGGGAAGGTGATATGAACCTAATGCAGAGATTTTCTGGGCGGAAAAAAATCTGCCTGCATTTTCACTGCATGACTCTGAGCTAAAATCCCCTGTGCCTTTTGCATGACAAAGGGAAGAGAGCACAGGCCCTAAAACACTCCTCCAAAAGAACAGCTTAGGCAACTGGTAGGAAAGCAGTCTGCCGCAAAAGAACACCACCACCACCACCACCACAGGAATACATTTCTATTCAAGACCCTCAGCTTGTGTCTGGAAAGTAAGCTAAAACCATTTGAGGGTAGGACCAAGTCTTACCTTCTTTTAATCTCCTGTGCTTCTATAGCTCCTTATCTAGGACGAATATGCAATATTTGTGTTTGTTACTTTACTGGCTTTTTTTGTTTTTCTCTAGCTGACAATATAGCTCCCTTTCTTGGAGGAAGCTTCCTTGTTTGTTGTTTGGAAAAGAAAAAGGTCCTTCTACCTTCAGGTAGCTGGCTTATAATACACAGCTCAAAGGAGAGGCAGAAAAGAAATGAAAATGTAGGGCTCCCATATTAGGACCCAGATGCCACTGAGTAGCTGGTTGGATTCCTCTTGATAATATTCTTCCTTATTGGAACCCTATAGGCTATTATAACTTTCTTATATTATGATTTTGTATGTACCTATGTCAAGCTGTGCTACTTTCCAACCTGATTATCTTGTCCTTAAGAGGAGAAATTGTGCCTCATTCATGTTATACCCCTTAAAGTACTTCAAAAACTACCTAGTTCCCAGTAAGTGTTGAATAAATATTCATTCAGGATCTTAGCCTGGATTCCCTAGGAAACAAAAGTAGCGAGTTACAAAATATTATGTGTTAACACATTAGTGGAGAGCGAGGGCATTCCCCGGGCAGTAGGAATGCAGGAAAAGAGGAGTGAGGCAGGAAGAGAGAACAAATATAAAGTGTGCATGATCTAGCTGACCACTGCTTGATGTCAAACAGCAATAACTGATCTTACAGAACTGTCTTCAGAGAGACTTGTCTGCATATGATCTACCACATCACAGGACTTTTTCAATATCTCTTATCTGTCATTGGTCAAGGTGAACGGCCTCATAGGCCATTAATTTCCCTGCACTTCCAAGCTGTTTGTGCCCAGACTCTATGTCTGCAGCACCTCATACCTGACAGCCATAGTTAAATAGGAAGTTGACTGGTGCCCACACAGAACTAGTCACCATAACATCAGTTAGGGAGAAATAGGTAGCCAAGGACACAGAAGACATTGAGACCAAGAGAACCTTAGGTGGGGCTGAAGAGGTATCTGATACTTTGGTCAAAGTTGCTAGAGTTCTTAGATGAAGGACTGGCTGAAAAGCAAGATTCCATTAAACTGTTTCTGAGTTTTACTGGGATGAATGTCACTCAGTCATATTTGGGCTATAAGGTACTGCCTTGGAGCCTTATTTTCACAAATGTTCTTAATATTTAGAGCATTACCATATATACTCTATATGAACCATATATGTATGCATGAAATGTATGTGGTTAAAAATGGCACAACATAGTGCTAGGGTCAAGTTTATCAACTGAACACCATAGTGGAACCATACTGCCAATTATATGGATGTTCGTTCTTCCTCCAGATTATTCAGCTCTGAAAAATCATAGGAATTTGTATATAAACACAGATGAGCAGGGCAGGTGGGCACATTTATTCCATACAGGTAAATACAACTAACAAGTTGTCAAGTGAGCTTCTACTCTGACCCAGACAGGTCCTGAAGACAGGTACTTCTTTCAAGTTGGTCACACTTTAGGAGAACAGGTATACATCTACACAACTGAATCAGAATGTTAGAGTTTCCACATTGTGAATACAAACTCAATGGAGGAAATGGTTAACTAGGCCTTGGAAATAAGGGAAGGTTTCAGAAAGAGGGTACATTCAGGTGAGGGGGGTTTTAAAGAATAAATAGAAATTTAGTAGGAGAAAGAGAAAAGGAGTAACATTCTAGACAGAAGCAACAGAAAGAGAGAAAGGCTCCTGTCCAGTAACCATGATCCCACCTGAACAAGAAACACATACCCTTCTAGGAACTTTTACATGAGAAAATTCTACAAAAAATAAAGCATGTATTTTGAAAGTACTTATGTAGGTATTGCCTTTTCCATTTAAAAATGTCCCGCTTTAACTTAGAAAAACTTGACATTTCTGTTTTGATGAAAACAATATATTATGTGGTAAGGAACTAGAATCCTAAAATAGGTTGCATTTTATTTTTAATTGACTTCTGAACACCCACACAGTGTGCTGGTGGTATCTACTAAAACAGTAATAATTTATTTTGTATTAGCTTAGAAATGTCCTAATATTTAAACTGTGCAACTAAATTTCTGTGGTGAGTATCAACTACCTCTGGAACATGTCGTTTGCCTTTAATATACCAAATGTCAAAAATGAAGCTCAAGAAAGAAATGCAGCTTCTTTCTTTGACTGTGAACCATTCTTTGGTGCATTAACACATATCTAGCATGCATCACAGTGCTTAATGTTAAATCCTGTGATACCTGCAAATCAAGACAATAACAAAAACCCAGAATATCTCTATTTTCACTGATTAACAACTTCCCTTTTTATGCAGAATGTCTCACCCATAATTTTTGTGTTTTCCAGCCTATTACAAGAGTGTGATAGAGTGGAGACTATCATGAGAGCCCCTGGATCATTTCTGCTACTATAAAATAAAATGCAGCAGCAGCTTGCTTGCTTAAGGGTCTCAGCCAGATGAATCGTATTAACATCCATGCACCAGGGCTCACACTGGCTACCAGGGTGTTTCTGGATGCAGTTCAAAGGGGTTGCCTTTGATCTATGAAGCTGTATACATTTTAAGCCAGAAACTATTTATCCTAAAATCACCCGTAGTGGGCAAGATGAAACGGGGAACCACTGTGGAAGCTGCATCATAACTCAAAGCTAGCACCTTTCCGGGTCAAGTCCACCACAACGCCATTACCTGAGAAACTCAGCTGAACTTTAGTCCACTCTAGACTACATGGCCTAATGTAGAAAATAAAGGCATAACTCTTCCATAACATTTCATGTATTCTAAGATAAAGTGAGATACTTTGGTATTTTTACTGTGCATTTTAATATCTTATATATCTTGATGAAGGTATGTCATTTGTTTAAGAGGAAACAGAACATTTTTCTTAATTCAGGATATTGTTTTTATATGCACAAGGTTTTATTATTATTGTCTTAAATCCCCCAAATTTTCAAAAATAATCTAAATAATCCATGTTTTCTTTTTATTCAGAAAAAGTGTGATTGCCTGCAGATAAGCAAGCAAGCAAGTGGAAGGAAGAAAGAAAAGAAAGAAGAAAGAAAGAAAGAAGAAAGAAAGAAGAAAGAAAGAAAGAAAGAAAGAAAGAAAGAAAGAAAGAAAGAAAGAAAGAAAGAAAGAGAGAGAGAAAGAAAAAGAAAGAAAGAAAGAGAAAGAAAAAGAAAAAGAAAGAAAGAAGAAAGAAAGAAAGAAAGAAAGAAAGAAAGAAAGAAAGAAAGAGAAAGAAAGAAAGAAAGAAAGAAAGAAAGAAAGAAAGAAAGAATTAAAATCACTCATCATTCCATCACCCAGCTATCCTAGCATGTTTATAATGGTATTTAATTCAGCAAAGGGCTATGTACCAACCATTAACTAAATTAAAAGATGTTCTGTGTGCCTGGCCATCTCAGTTGGTAGAGTATGCAGCTCTTAATCTCAGGGTCATGAGTTCGAGTCCCATGTTGGGTGTAGAGATTGCTTAAGTAAATAAACTTTAAAAAAAAGATGCTCATTTAACTATTTATTCATTCATTTATTCACAAGTAAAACACAGTGCTTCACACTGAGTTAAAAAAAAAAAACAAAATCATAAGATTTGGAACCTGATCTGAATTAAGAGGAATCATGTAAATAATTATTTGCAATATATGTATTATAGTCTTATAACTGTATTTTTGAAGAATATTTAAAGAACAGTAGTGGCCCAGAGGATAATAATTAACTCAGCCTGGGGTTGGGGCGATCAAATAAAATTTAAGAAAACAATGAAACTAAAAGCTAGACCTTGAAGAATAGACTGAGCTGTGTCAGGCAAACATGGATGGAAAGAAGAGGAAAAACACTAACTCTGGGACTAGAATGGCTGGGTTCAAATCCTGACTCTAGCTTGACACATACTGAGTGACCGTCTATTAGGTACTCAATACTCTGTGCCTCGGTTCTCTCCTTTCTACAAAATGGAAATAATAGTATTTACTTCAAAAAGTTGCTTGGGGATTAAATGACTTGATCTGCATGCAGTACTTAGAATAGCATTAGCTATTATTATAAAGATATAAGAAATACAGACATACCTCATTTTGTTGCACTTCACTTTACAGCACTTTGCAGATATTGTGTTTCTTACGAATTCAAGGTTTGTGGCAACCCTGCATCCAGCAAACCTACTGGCACCATTTCTCCAACACTATTGCTCACTTAGGGTCTCTGTATCACCTTTAGGTAATTCTCGCAATAGTTCCAACATTTTCATTGTTATTACATTTGTTACAGTGATCTGTGATCAGTGATTATAACTCACTGAAATCTCAGATGTTGGTTAGAATTTTTTAGCAATAACGTATTTTTATTAAGGTATGTACATTATTTTTTAGACATAATGCAAACTTAATAGACCACAATATAGTATAACTATAACTTTTATATGCACTGAGAAACCAAAAAATTCATTTGACTAGCTTTCTTGTGATACTCACTTTATTGCAGTGGTCTGGAACCGAACCTGCAATATATCTGAGGTACGCTGTATCAGGATGTGTTTGAGGGCCTGCATGTATTTGGGTCCTTGAGTGCAGAGAAAGAGCGGGGGAGATGCAGAAAATGTAGCTGTAGAGAGAGTGAGGGTCAAATCATGAACAAGCTTAATTACATGCCATGATAAGGAGTTTGGACTTTCTGCTATAGGCAAAGGAGAGCCAATAAAATCTTTAAGGTAGAGGAGTGATGTAATATAATCTGCATATCAGCAAAAGAATTTTAGTAGCAATGGAGAATGAATCTTTAGAAGGGAAGAGATTGGAGGTGGGGATAATAATTCACAAACAAATTGCTACAACAATCATATATTAACAGCACTAAGAAAGACCTGACTGCATTTTCCAAGTTTTTTTAAAAATTTTATTCATTTATTTATTTGAGAGAGAGAGAGCCTGGGGGAGGAGCAGAGGGAGAGAGACAAGCAGACTCTTGTGCTGAGCACAGAGCCCGAGGTGGGGCTCGATTTCATGACTCTGAGATCATGACCTGAGCCCAAATCAGGAGTAAGATGCTTAACCGACTGAGCCACCCACGTGCTCCTGCATTTTCCAAGTTTTTAATGAAAAGCTTAAAACGTTCAAAATTGATGTTACCAGTACAAGGGGGAAGGAGAGGACAAACAACGTAAGAAACAGACACATCAATGCCTTTTATAGTCTTTCTTTCCTATGAAATATCCCACATATCTTTAAAGTCCTATTTGCATCTCACCTCCTTGAGGTCTCCTCTGATGATTCCAAGCCTAAGGCCAGGGCTGCATCTAATTAAAAACTCCAGAGAACTGAGCAAAGATGTAGATCTAAATATATTTTGAAACTGACAGAAATAGCTTTTGATTAATTAATATCAGGAGAGTTGTATAGGACAAGTTGAAAAGGGTGAGTGGAATGCCTCTGGAAAGGAAAAGTAGGAAGGCATGGGGAGAGAAAGAAAGCTGGCATTTTAATGAAATAAGAAGACCAACTTCGGGGCGCCTGGGTGGCTCAGTTGTTAAGCGTCTGCCTTCAGTTCAGGTCATGATCCCAGGGTCCTGGGATGGAGCCCCACGTCGGGCTCCCTGCTCAGCGGGAAGCCTGCTTCTCCCTCTCCCACTCGCCCAGCTTGTGTTCACTCTGTTGCTATCTCTCTCTGTCAAATAAATAAAATAAAATCTTAAAAAAAAAAAAAAAGAAGAAGACCAACTTCACTAGAATCAGAGACTGTGGCAGGGGCTCACGGGAATAAATATAAGAATACTTTAAATGTAAAAGATTAAACTGTCAGTGTAATATTTTCTTTCCTTAGTTCAGGAAAGCACCACTTGCTTGGGTTTGTTTTTAGGTTTTGGTTCTCTGTGTATTTGCACATTTGTCAATCTACTTCATCTAAATAATTTTTTTACATTTTTTTGGATAAAATTAAAAACTCATTTCTCTACATACTTTTTCAGTACTTTTTAAACTCAGATGATATATATAAGAAAAGTAATTCATATTTTTCTAATTCATCTCTCCTGCAACTATTGGTAGAGGTTAGAGCATTTCATATGTACACTATATGGAACTTTTTTTTATAAAACATGAATTCCACTTCTCAGACCTAATAAATATGAACACTGATTCAAGTGCCCCAGTCTTTTCAAAACTAAATAATACTTCTCGTCTATATTAAAAGTTAACTGCAAACTTTCTCCAAAAGAAATTCTATACCAGGAAAATGTAGAAAGGAAAATCTCTGGTGAGTAGCAAAGGGTGGGAATACTGAATGGTAATATGTTTCTGAATTAGAAGTTATAATAAACCAGCTGCCCGATCTGGTATAGGGCTTTTCATGCTAAGGTTGGGTAGTGGAAAATGTTAAGGAGAAATTTTCCATTCATCTCACATACTTCACTGCTTAGAAATATGAACCACCTGTAACAGGAGCCCCAGGGGATTAACAAAAGTCGTGCAGATTACCCATTAATAGCTCAGACCCCCTCCTGTTTCAAATTCAGCCCCTTTTTTCCCTCTGAACATTTCATGATCTCCTCCACTAATTATTTGGAATTCATTTGTAATAAATGCCTTATGTTCCTCTATTGAGGCATGCTTGTTCACTAACATTTCACTTTTTTCTGTGTGATGTGAGGAACACAACAGAATTCCAAATAAAGAAAAGATAAACTTTTAGTTGACTTCTGTTTGTTTTAGGAAAGGAGAGGAAATAAAAGTGTTTATTTGGGCTGGGCTGAATGGTTGGGTCATTGCATTTTCTCTGGTGATTCTTCATTTTGCATTTCACTGCAGACAGGAAATACATTTTTTAATTCTTGGGGACACTCTAATTTATCATTGGACTGAGTGTACAAAGTTTTAAATAATTTGTTTAAAGATGCCATTCTATTATTTAGTCAACACACAACATATTTGGATCCAGGACTTCAGCAAAGTTATTGAGCATTGGCCTTTGGATTATAGATATAGGACCATGTCATTATTTTCAGAGACCTGTATCACTGGAGTGTTGTGAAGAAATACTCAGTCTCTGTATCCATATGTTTAAACACATCAAATTTCTTTCATGTTCAGGAAATAATTTTTATAAGACACATTTCAGTCCCTACTAATAAATAAAGATCATTTTAGTTATTGCTATATCAGCTTCTAGACCAGTGGTTGTTAACTGGGGGCAATTTAGCCCCTCAGAAGATATTTGGCAATGACCAACACATTTTTGCTTGTCACAGATGGGAGAGTAGTGTTCCATTAGTGAGTATAGGCCAGGGGATCTGCTAAACATCCTGCAGTGCACAGGAAAGCTCCCTAAAGCAAAAAATCATCTGGCCCCAAATGTCAATAGTGCTGAGATTGAGAAGAGCTCTTCCAGACAAAGTCACCTGCTTCCATGTCATCACTTGTGAAAAAGAGATTATTATTTCTTGTAAGCTATTCATGCTACATAAATGCATGTGTATTTTTTTTTTCCTATGTTAGGACTTATGGACTATAGATTACATTGGAAATTCCTCAACATCTTTAAAGAGGCACAACTTTTGAGACCTCAGAAACACAAAAAGCCATCTCATGGATATTGCAATGTTGCTTTCAGAATGGGCTGTAGCAGAACAGTTTATGCCCTATCTGGATGCAGGAGAGCTTTTTAAAGTGACATTGAGGAAACACATTCTGTGGATGTTGCAGGTGGCATCCATCAAATCCTGGCTCAGATCCATGAGGTGAGGTACTGAAGGGATTATTGTCATAGTTATTAAAATGACCAAGAATTAAAATAGTAATAGTATTTAGGGAAAGTAGCAATGAATCGGGGACTAAAAACCAGTGGCAACTGATCCAGGCATTAGTAGATGGCAGAAATGATAAGGGTCAGTGGTGTTATAATTATTATTCTACTTATATACAGTAAAATCATTATGTTTTTATAGCCATTTATCTATTTTGGGGGCAATGCAGGTTTGCTTGCTTGTGTGTGTGTTGGTTTGTATCCCCAATTACTTACTATGATAAATAAAACAGAGATTATTTTATTATGGTTCACCCTCATCTATCTCAGTAATGGATAAGGAAAGTAAGCTTCCTTTTTCAGTTCTATTCACTAGAGAACCAAGATGCTCTTTTGTCTGACTCTCGAACAAACCACTCAATTTCAAACTGATACTGCTCAAACTTGATCTTTGTAGTCTTCCACACTTTCCCACGGAAGTTCCTTAATTATAGATCCAACATGTGTTGGTTTTGCCAACCAAACATGTCTCTCCCCTTTCCTTCAATAACACCAGTCCCTTTGTAGGGCATGGGGTGGGGGATGCCCTCCCCCACTCTTTGTGGCTCTGAGAGTCTACCAATCACTGTATCTAGCCTGCTGGACAAAAGAGCGAATATGTGGCCCAGGAATGGCCACTGTAATTGCAAAAGGTTAGGTACCTGATCTAAGAAAAGTTAATCAGAAAACTTTTCTAGGACTTCCTTCTTTTTTTTTCTTTTGGTAATGACATACAAAAAAAGCTATGTTTCACTTTAGGAAAGAGAGAAAAGAGAGACACAAATACTCAGCATCATCACCCTGTGATGGACGCCCTTCTGCAATAGGAGAAAATGAAGCCAAATCCAAAGAATATATCTGAGTCAGCTTTGGTATCTTTTACCATTTAAGGAAATTTCCTGTTTTATCTAATTTGTCAACTCTATGGTCATAAACTTGGCAATAATATTGCCTTACTAACCTTTTAATGTCTGTAAGATCTGAAATGATGTTCATTCTCTGATTCCTGACATTGGTACTTTGTTATCTTCTCTCTCTCTCTCTCTCACTTTTCCTGATTAGTTTGGCCTGAGATGTATCAGTTTTATTGATCATCTCAAAGAACCACATTTTGTCTCATTAATTTTTATTGACTGTTTTACTGTTCCTTAAATTTTATTTTATTGATCTCTGCTATTATCTTTTTACTTCCCCCTTTCTGTTTAATTTGGGTTGAATTTTCTCATTTTTCTAGTTTCTTCAGAAAGAAGTTAAGGTCATTGATTTTAATTATCTTTTATCTCTAATATAAAGTTTAAAGCTATAAAGTTTTTTCCCAAACACTAATTTAGCTACATCTCATAATATTTTTTAAAATTTTCATTTAATTCAGAGTGTTTCCTCATTTCCTTTGTAATATATTCCTTGACTATGGGTTATTAACAATGTGTTGTTTAATTTACAAATAGGGATTTACAATATATATTTGTTATTGATTTCTTATTTAATTCAGTGGTGGTCAGAAAACATGGTTTATATGACTTGAATCCTTTAGAGTCTATTAGGACTTGTGTTATGGCCCAGAATATGGTTTACCTTAGTAAATGTCTCACTTGCACTTGAAAAAAAATGTGTATTTTGCTGTTGTTGGGTGGATTATGTCAATTAGGTAAAATTAGTAGTGTTTTTCAGGTCTTCTCTAACCTTGCTGGTTTTCTGTCTATGTGTTCATCTATTACTGAGAAAGAGGAATTGGAATTTCCCACTGCAATTGTAGATTTGTTTCTCCTTTTAGTTCTATTATTATTACTTTTATTATTTTTTTTACTTCATTTATTTTGAACGTTTTCTATTAGGTGCCTATACATTTAGGATTGTTGATTTCCTCTTGATGAATGACCCTTTATGTAAAATGACTATCTTAGAAATATTTTTTGCTCAGAAATCTATATTGACTGATATCAAAAGAAACCCTTCAAGGGTGCCTAGCTGGCTCAGTTGGTAGAGCATGCAACTCTTGATCTCAGGGTCATGAATTCAAGCTACACATTGGCTGTGGGGCCTACGTATAAAAAAAAAAATCCCTTCAGTTTTCCTTTTATCCTAAAACAAATCAAGTTTATTCTCCCATTAGCATTTTTCACTCATTGGTCCTCTGGCTGAAAGACTCTTCTCCAGGAAGTTGATATAATTGGTTTCTTCTTGCCATTGAGGTTTAAACTCAAAGGGCACCTTCCCAGAGAGGTTTCCTTGACCCTAAAAATGGGAACCTCTGCCCCGGTCATTTTTTTTCCCTCCTCTAGCCCATTTTATTTATTTATTTATTTATTTCCTATGCTCAACAATTAATCACTAGCTGACATTATTTTTTTAACATTTCTAGTCTCTCCTTCACTAGAATGTAGGAGGGTTTGTCTTAATCACAGCTATGTTTTTACCACTAAAAATAGTACCTAGTAAATAGTAGGCACTTAATAAGTATTTGTTGGATAAATATATGAAGAAAGGAGGAAGGGAGAAGGAAGGAAGGAAGGGAGGAAGGAAGGAAGGAAGGAAGGAAAGAAAGAAGGAATCTTAAAAATCTACTATGTTCCAGAGACTGTTAGAGGTCCTGAAGAGTACCTGAGTAATACAAGCTGTGTATTTGTCATCTCACATTAGATTACAAAACCTTTGAGAATGAAAATTAAGTATAAGTGCTATAATAGAGATATAGGAAAGGATGCTGGGAATATCAGAGAGGGAACAACTAATCATCACATTATATATATGTTGGGAAGAGGATCAGAAAAATCTCCATAGAGAAGGTGAAAATTGAATTGGATCTTGGGGTATTTATCTAGCTTTGCCAAAAGGGGTAGGACATCCCCCCCCACACCAAAAAAGACAATAGCCTAAGCAAATGTTGTGAGGCAAACGTATTTATGCTTGATTTTGAATAATGAACTATCTATTTGGGGAAAAAATGTTCAAATTTTCCCCTAAAATCCTTCCAATGAAAGTAAAATTATTAACATAAAAACTTAGATGTAATAATATACTGAGTAATGTGTAGAAGCTTAACAAATAATTTGCTATAAAATTATGTTTAAGATTTATGCATATTTACATATATTTAAGTCTTTTTGATATATAATAAAAGTAATTTTCTCCTTAATTCCTGGAATTATGGAACATGATTTTGTTAAGTGTAGAGATATTTTTTAGTTAGCTTAAGTAGAAAATCACTTGAGAGATATTA
Source organism: Mirounga leonina (assembly GCF_011800145.1). NCBI lineage: Eukaryota > Metazoa > Chordata > Mammalia > Carnivora > Phocidae > Mirounga > Mirounga leonina. Next base: position 75,694,265 of record NW_023270807.1, read on the forward strand.
TCACTGATATTAATGCCTATTAAGTTATACAACCTTAGCTTTATAGATAAATTTGCATAGATTATTGAAGAAAGAATTTAAATTTCTCTTATAAGAAATAAAGCAGTATTCCCCCCCATACCTTTGCCTATATTTCTACTCATACCCATCACTGTCACTTGCACTTATTTCCTCTAATTTTTGTGCCAGAAATGATACATCTTAAATTGAAAAATACTGTCAGGATGTGTGAAAGTACATTCCTTCTCAATGTGGTTTTACTTTTATTTGTATTCCTAAGTTATTCGTATGAAATGTGCTCTTTCTTTTTTTTAATTCCACCCTATTCAGTTTTTCCCTTTCTTTCTCATCTAAGTTGCTATATACATGGCTAGGGAAATGCTTGCGTTTTTAGAAGAAAGACTTCTTACTTCGGTTTATTATGAAATCAGAGAATTATTTCATTGATTTAACCAGTATTTCCCAAATCTCCTATCAGCTAGGTTTGGGGGATATAGTACTGAAAAATACAATTGAAGTCTCTGCCCTCATGGAGCTTCTATTTAAGAGGGGGAATTTTTTTTTTTATAAAAAAGATACTAATAAATTATAATAATTTTAACTAAATATATGAGAAGTGAATAAAATAACATCTCAAAATAACAAAGAACTAGGAAGAGACAAATAAGTTAGGTGGGAGGGAAAGAACTTTTCTCTGAAGAGAGAATATTTGAACTGAGCCCTTGATCTAAGATAGAACCAGATGTACAAGGATATGCTAGAAGAACTTTCTAGGAAGAAGAAGTAAACTTGGTGATATGTAAGGGATGTCAAGAAAACCCAGTGTGGCCACAATATGAGAAATGGAAAGCAATGTAGCAAATACTTGAGGGATAATCAAATGCCTAATTTTTTAAGGGCATATAGTCCATAACATGCATTTAAAATTTTTGCTAGTGCAATGGGAAGCCATTGACGAGTATTTAAAGGGAGAAATGGCATAATCTGATTTAGGATTAAAAGATCTTTCTGGTTGTTCTGTAAATAATTGACTATAAGGGGCAATAGTGCAAACAGAAAGATCAGATGGGATACTACTATAGGATCCAGGGAAGAGATGATGATCCCCCAGGACCAGAATATTGTAGAGATAAAAGGAAAGACTGAATTTGGGAAATAGATATTGGAGGTGGGACTTGCTGCTGATGGATTGGATGGAAGAATTAAACAAAGAGAAGAATTAAGGATAAACTTGTCATTGCATTAGCTGGATCCTAGGTTGGAAGCCTGGTCCTGACACTTGCCAGCCGTGAAGTCTCTGGTAAGTATCTTATCATTCTGGGACTTTGTTTCACACCTTTAAAATAATAATGTCTGGATAATAATAATGTCTGGAACTGATAGTATTCAAAAAGGTTAAGTTGTGTTCCATGCCCAGAGAGAGCCTCAAACTTAAAAGGTGTTTAATAAATATGTTAATTTCAAGGACTTAAATAAATAGGTATTCAAAAAACTACAATTTATTATGGAGTTCACTGTGACTTCTGTTAAGACATTTAATAAAATCTCTTCTGATATTTGGTGAAAGAGTGAAAAATTCCTAAACCTGGTGATAGTAATTATATGTGGTCATATCTGATTGACTGTACCAAATAAGGACTGAGGACTGGACGGCTGCCATCTGGAAGGATATCTCTGTCTGCTAGCATGCCCATGCTTGCACCCTGGCCAGGCAAGTGTTCAACATTTGATTAACAGTTGGATGAAGAAAGAGAAGGCATGATTACCAATGTTTTAGATGATATAAGACTAGACAAGAGAGCTAATAAGAGAGATGTTGGAATCAGGACTCAAAATATTCTCAACAGGCTGACAGCATCAGCCAGAAAAAACAAGGAGAAATTTAAGAACTAAAAACATGAAGTTCTACATTTCTGGAAAAAAAAATTAACCTCATACTTACAGGATTAGCAGCATTTCATGTGAAAGGATTTGGCAGTTGGAGTTGACTGCAAGGTCAGAATGAACTTGCAGCATGACTTAGCTGTTAAAATAGTAGAGGCAACTTTAGGCTGCATTAATAGAAGTTGAGTTTGTCAAGGACAAGAGAAGGGATAGTTCTATTGTGTTCTGTTCTATCAAAACCATCTGGAGCATGTCCATTTTCTGAGGACATGATTTATTCTTTTATTACTGAAGAGCTACAATGTGTCATGTAAGATTGAGATTGTAGGAATACAAAATTATATCAAACAGAGATCCTATTCTTAAGGATGTCACAGTGGAATAGACATATATTCAGGAAGCTGACATATATTTAAATAACATAAAAGGGAGAAAGAGATAAATGCCTCCACGAAGATAGCAATAAAAAATAATGCAGATGTTTGGGATAAATATTGGTCACTATCACTTGTAGAAATCAAAGAAGTTGGACTTCATTCTTTTGGCAGTGGGGCAGCCATTGGAAGTGTTCCTATTGGGGAATGATGTAATAAAAGCTGTGTTTCAAGAAAGAAAGAAAAGAGAAACAAACACCCAGCAACTTGTGCATTAGTCCACGTGATCCTCACTGTGGTGTGGCTGTGAGATTTAGTTACTTGAGGCAGAATCAGGAAAAACTGATGGAAATTGCAAGAAGACAGATTTCTATTTAACATAATGAATTTCCATCCATCGTGTTGTTCAAGATGGAAGAACTGCTCTACGCAAGTAACCAACCTTTTCACTGGAAGAGTTCAAGCAAAAACTGGATGACCACGTCTTAAAGCCCTGCACGAGTTGACAGAGTGATTGACCTAGGGGTTTCTTTCCAGTCCTAGAGATCTTGGAAGCCTGTGTTTCCATGGCATATCAATATGCTGATTACTTAATATGATGGGCAAATCGTTTCTATATTTTGTTAGCTTCATGTCTGTTCTTTCTATTGTCCAAAAAATACCACTATGTACTTTTAAAACTTGTTATTATTTTTCTGTGACAAGATCATATGGGGAGGAGTTTTTCTAACTGCTTTTGTCGCATTGTTTTATGTAAATACATTATTCATTATAAGTTTTGATCAGATCACATTGATTTTATTTTTAGTTCCAATAGCCTATCTTACCAAACTTAAAATGAGCTCCAGAACTTTCATCTTAAAATAGAAATCCCAGAAGATAAAAATTATTAACTACAAGTATATGTGCTTTGAGTCAATTAATTCAACCAATGGGATAAATCTGTATCTAATATTCCTTCTACGTTAAACATACACATAGCAGTAGAAGTATAGAAATGGTGATTTGGCTTTCTAATTGATGACTTTAATTTCAAGGATAATGATGACATATATTAATAATTTATATCACAAATTGTTATTCTGATTTCATAATATTTTTAACAAAACAATGCTTTCTTCAATTGTTAGTTTTACATTCATTCTCAGTATGGTCCATAAAATGCCAAAGAAGAGGCAACAGAAACATGTGTCTACTACTTTTACACTAGAAAAAGTGAAAAAAAAAAAATCAATCACCATGCTGACACAGGCAAGGAAATATCCAGGAAACAACAGGAAAGGGGACCGCAGCACCAGCTTGTAGTGATAAATTAAGCTGTGGCCAGTGCATGTAACTAAATCAACATAGCCTGATTAATGGCTCCTCCACATAACATTGCAGAATGAAAAGAAAACTTTGCAAGTTTTCATTAGGGAGTGCTTTTAGTACCCCCAGAGGCACAGTGAGAGAAAGAACATGCATGAGAAGTTTTTTTCTTTAAAAAAATTGTTGACTACACTGGACTTAATATTTATTAACAGAAAACGTACTCTAAGAAAATTAGACTTTATTTATAAAGAAAAAATTGCCAGCTTAAGTAAAATTTGTATTGTCTTCCAGAATCATATAGTACCAGAAAATACAATTTTGTTAGAAAATAAAAAGTGTTACTGACAACACTTGTGATATTTAAAGAAATCTTCTGGGCGCCTGGGTGGCTCAGTTGGTTAAGCGACTGCCTTCGGCTCAGGTCATGATCCTGGAGTCCCTGGATCGAGTCCCGCATCGGGCTCCCTGCTCGGCAGGGAGCCTGCTTCTCCCTCTGACCCTCCCCCCTCTCATGTGCTCTCTCTCTCTCATTCTCTCTGTCTCAAATAAATAAATAAAATCTTTAAAAAGAAAGAAAGAAAGAAAGAAAGAAAGAAAGAGCAAGAAAGAAAGAAAGAAAGAAAATAAAGAAATCTTCTATGGACAAATAAAAATTAAGATCAGATCATATTAGTTATCAAAAAAAGGCAAACACAACTCTGAAATTGCTAGCAATTTTCTATCTATAGAAGTGACTCCGAGTTTGATTTTTTGTTTTAAAATTTTATTTTTTTTCCTATTTTTCAAAATTTGATTTTTAACAGTGCCCAGTTAGCCCTCCGTTTCAGCAGCAAGACTGCCAATCCCCAAAGGTGGGAGATCCAACTATCTGTTTCCTTGTTTTTGATGACCTTGACCATTTTGAGGAGGTACTGGTCAGGTATTTTTTAGAAAGTCCTTCAATTGAGGTTTTTTGTTTTTTGTTTTTTTTCATGGTTAGACCAAGATTAGGAGGAAGAACACAGAGGTAAAGTGCAATTTTTACCATATCATATCAAGGGTATATACTTGATATGACTTATCACCTTTGATGTTAACCTTAATTTTATAGCTGAGATAGTCTGTCGAATTTCTCCACTGTAAAGTTACTCTTTTTCTCCCTCTTTATATTGTTTTGAAAAGAAGTCGCTATGTGCAGCCCACACTTAGAATGAGGAGTTATGCTTTGTTGTCCAAATCATCTTAAAAATCTCATCACAAATTTCCTAGGAAGCTGCAGCAGCATAATGGTAGCACCTCAGCATTAGCCATGACCTTTGACACAGAGGTAACAACACGTCAGCCGGGCGCCTGGGTGGCTCAGTCGGTTAAGCGACTGCCTTCGGCTCAGGGCATGATCCTGGAGTCCCGGGATCGAGTCCCGCATCGGCTCCCTGCTCAGTGGGGAGTCTGCTTCTCCCTCTGACCCTCCTCCCTCTCATGCTCTCTGTCTCTCGTTCTCTCTCTCGCAAATAAATAAAAAATTAAAAAAAAAACAACAACACGTCAGCCAACGCTGTCATATTTGGGTATTCTCCCAGCTCCCACCCACATGGCTTCTAAGAACAGCTGTGACCTCAGGATCTGGGCCCAAAGAGACATGAATGAGTCCATAGAACAGAATAGATGCCAAAACCGTACAACTCATTAGTTATACTTTCTCAGCTTTAGTTCTTTCCTTTTGCTTAGTTTGCTAAAAATCCCCCCACTTTTAAATTAATTTCTGGTCATTCTCCCTCTTTCCACCGTTCTTCTCTTACTCTGCCTTATTTCATAATTGTCTTCTTGCCAAATCTCCTTTTATAGGTCACTTAAAATGACTCGGCAAAAAATTTAATCTGATAAACTTAAGCAGCATCACGTTGACTGTGCCTAGTCCCGTATATTGATAATCACACCCTATGCCTCAGAAGCTGAAGCTGAGATATTAAATTCCCTTGAGCAAAGAGTAAAACAGCAACTATTTCCATGGTGACAGCATTACTTAATAATTTTAGAAAATGCACACTTTAATTGATACAATGTTAATAAAAGGAAAGATTTTAAAAGCCTTGATGACATTAGGCTTTCTTTCAAAAATATGCATTGGACATATATTATCCCCATGCTTCAGATGCTGAAGACAAAAAGAAATGGTTCCTGACATCAAGAAACTTAAGCTACTCACATGTCATAATTGAAAATTATCACCAAAACATAGTTTCTCTGAATTTACTCTGAAATTCCAATCATTACTGCAACCCTTTTTGTAAAGGTTATATTAAAAGTGGATTAATACTAATTATTAGAGAATTACAAATGAAATAACAGTGCATCTTTTTTAAGCCTAACTGATACACAGTGATTTAAAAGATTGAAAATATGTAATGTTGTTAGAGTGTTGTTCAATTATGAATTGATTGCCTATGTTCTGTGATTGTTTTTAATTAGGTTGTTCATCTTTATTTGTGGGAGCTCTTTATCTATTTGGTTTATAGTTCTTTTTATCTTTCATAAATTTCAGATGTTTTCTGATGTTTACTTGTTTTTACATAACATTTTTTTCTATTTGAAGAATTTTAATTTTACATGGCCAAACTTATTAATATTTTCTTTCAGGATTCTTCCTTTTATATTCTTTTAACATGTTTAATAAAAACATTAAGTAGAAAATATTAAGTTTAACACTATATAAACAATTTGGATCTTAATTTTATAAAAATAAAATAAGCACAAAGATAAGATGGAAGGAAATTATACTTCCCCCATTTTCCAAACTTTCTTTAGTTAACATGTATTATAATCAGAAGAAGTTACAAACGTAACACGTTTTAACATACAGATGTATCTCAAAAAGAAAAATGCCTGCACCCTCTAACACCATCATTTCAGTATGGAAAGGCCAATATCCTAGGAAACAGAGCTTAGGGTAGGTATATTTAAAACAAATGACGGGAGAGAGTTCAGTTCTCCTCTTGGGACAGACATCCCTTCTCTGCCAAGATCGGTAAGTTTGGCATGGTCTGGATGTAAGAGAAAGGACACTGTGAACAGCTGGGAAGTAAAAGGAACCAAGAAGAAAAAATGAAATGTTGAGTAAATGCCATATTGCTCCCTTTATTCATATTTGAATGAAGTCCTTCTGTTCAGTTAGTAACTGAAATCTGTAAATAATTTGGGAAAGGCAATAAGGATTTGGAGATTATTCCCATTTTCCTTAACAGACATTACATGCCTCTGAGTCTATAAAATGCAGCCATTTAGACCACAGGGATCAAAGAAAATGTGAGAGTTTTAAAGCACTCATTCAACAAAAGATTGGAACTAGCAAAATGGGGGAAAAAAAGTACTGCAAGTCAGGAAAAAAAAATAAGATTCAAGAGAACTCTGACCAAGAACAGATTGTACCTAGGAGGCTTAGGAATTATCTGCAGACCGAGGGACACCTATGTGTACTAAGCATGTGACTCTCTATTCAGCCCCAGGGGGGTAACCTTGGCAGTGAAGAGTTTGGCAGTGAGGCAGCAGGTTAGCAGCGCTTGGGCTCTGAAGCTAATCTCGGCGTCTCCACTCATTTACTCACCACGTGACCTTAAGCAAGTTGCTTAGCCTCTCTCCAAGCCACAATGTTCGCATTTGCAAGCTGTGGATAACACCAGTGTTAGCACACAGATGACTGGGAGGAGTGTTTGAGATGACGCCTGTAAGGAGCGCAGCTCAGCTCTTGCCTCACTGCCTAGACCAGTGCCAGACCTGGTGTGTTCTCCATGAGTTATTGAACAAATGAACAGAAAGCACCCAACAATTAGCTAAGATAAGCTACTATTTTAGGAAGGAAAGTAGCAGGTAAATGGTACAGATATAAGTTTTACATTTGCTAAAGGGAAGGACTACTGCTCTGAGCAAGCCTAGGATGGGATATTGTTGTAGTGGAAGAGCTAGGATTTGATGTGGCCCTTGATGAATAGGATCAATTTAAACAGATAAAGAACAAGAAAGAGAAGAGATAAAAAAAAAAAAGACAGGATGAGTAGAAGCATTTGAATGAGTCTACACAAATCATTTGTGCCCCAAGCAAATGGAGAGTGGCAAGAGATAAGGTGGAAAATGGTGGAAAACTTGTGTGGAGCACAGGGACCTAACACAGAATTAATAATACTCTATCATTTACATTTAGGTGGTAGATTCAGTGTATGTTATCATTATCATTATTATTCTGCTTTATAACTTACATATATGGTGTGTGTATTTATTTGTATATATTAAATATATATATTTTTTAATTTATTTATTCGAGAGAGAGAGAGCATGCGCGTGTGAGTCCAGGGGAGGGCAGGAGAAGAGGGAGAGAATCTTAAGCAGACTCCACACTGAGCACAGAGCCTGGTACAGGCTTAGGGTAGGCTCACAATCCTGGGATCATGACCTGAGCCAAAACCAAGAGCCGGACGCTTAACCAACTGAGCGACCCAAGAGCCCCACTTTCTATACATTCAATATTAACATAAGTGGTCAAGGGCTGGAGAGGAAGGATTAACACCTCAAACTGCCACGTGGAAGATGCTTAAATTTATGTTTGATGGAAAGAATTCTTATCTCATGCTTCTGAGACTGCTATCTCCTCTATTTCTCTGATAATATTTTGCATCTGTCCTTGTGGACTTAAAAAGTAGCATAAATTGGGTGCCTGGGTGGCTCAGTCATTAAGCGTCTGCCTTCAGCTCAGGTCATGATCCCAGGGTCCTGGGATCGAGTCCCGCATCGGGCTCCCTGCTCAGCGGGAAGCCTGCTTCTCCCTCTCCCACTCCCCCTGCTTTGTGTTCCCTCTCTCGCTGTGCCTCTCTCTGTTAAATAAATAAACAAAATCTTAAAAAAAAAAGTAGTATAAATTTATTTTCAAGTAGGTTATTCATAAAGCTGCAAAAAAAGGGTATTGCTCTATTTTCTATAATTTCCTTCATCTTAGAAAATCAAAAAAAAAAAAAAAAAGAAAATCAAGATTCCTTCTCAACCAGTTCCTTAGCATATTTCTGGACGTTACTGCTTACCACATAACTGAGTGTAATATGCAGCTCACAACTAAAGTTGTCAAAAGTTAATTCAGTGCACAATAACCTCTTCTGGTTTCCTGCCGTTTCACTGACATAATACATTTTTGTTGGGAAACAACTTAAACTCGGCCTATCAGCACTTCCTTTTGACAATTTTAACATGTTAACTAATTAAAATGATATGATGCATAACATCTAATCTCAAAATAATTTTGCATAGAGTTTCTCCAGAAGAATTAGGAGTTTGCTTAAGATGGAATGGGGGCTCTCCTGGCCCCCTGGGGTGAGAGTTGGAAGAAGGCTAAACTGTTTTGGTGGGCAGCGGGACAGGGCGTGGGGAGGGGTAAAGGAAGTCAACGAGGTAGAGGAGTTCATGCTGAGACCAGCAGTTTTGGGCAAAAGTGAAGAGAGAAACCTTTGAGTGGGCCTGGGGCCAATATTTGGGGAGGGGAAGGAAGAGTACTGGAGAGGCAGTTACAGGAAAGGCCAGACAAATTATTTAAACAAGAAACAGATTCACACTGAAGCAAAATGTGAACATTTGTGCCCTCACTAAGTGAAGGAAATTTGGATATGAGAGCTGACACAGATCCACCCTTCCTAAGTGCTGGCAAATCCACGGCAAATTGATATCAGGGCCATTAGTGCCTGGTCATTAAAATGTAACAATAACAAGAATATCAATAAAAAAGTACTATGGTTTTTTTTATTGAGAGCTTTCTGTGAGCCAAGACTGTGCTAACTGCATTATATAAACTCCCTTCTTCTTCTAACCACCTGTATGGTGGACGTGATTATACCCACATTGGAGGTGAGGAAAGGGAGACCCAGAAAAGTAAAGTAACTTGCCCAAATTCATAGAATTAGTGAGTCCTCTGGGAAGGTAGAAGCTGCCAGGGACTCTGGAGTTTTCTGTATACATTTAGGGCACTCCCTACCACATCCTATAACTTTTACAAAGTTGTCTGAAAATTTTGGCTCGCATGTCTCCTAAAGGAATTCTAAAAACACTTCTACCCCCTGGAACATTTATAAGTGAACCAAGTTTCCAAAGTTTAAGTAGTTATAAATGTGGTGATTTCTGATGCAGTTTAAATCATATATTTAAAAATAAAACTCCTTCACCACTTTAATTTATCCAGTATAACATATATTGTAGTGTTTTAATACCAATCATTATTCATTTTTAAAAGACACGAGCAGGGGTGTCTGGGTGGCTCAGTGGGTTCAGTGGTCTCTTGGTTTTGGCTCTAGTCATGATCTCAGGGTCGTGAGATCGAGTCCTGTGTCAGGCTCTGCTCAGTGTGGAGTCAGCTTGAGATTCTCCGCCCCTCCAGCTCCCTTTGCCCCTCCCCCCAGCTCGTGCGTGTACTCTCTCTCCCTTTCTCTAAAATAAATAAATAACTAAATAAATAAAATACATGAGCAAATTGTTTTAAGTTACTGTTTGACTTCTTCCCTTTTCTCTTTGAATTTATATTTCCATTCTATTTCCCCTACATAATTATATCCTATTTTGATATATTGTTATCCTTAAAATCACCCTAACATATTTTGCTATAACAAATATATATAAATATATTTGAACTCTTTTTATTTAACTTTCTGTCACTTCAGGGTCTAAGCATTAAAACAGTTTCTTCATGCAGAACGTGCCCTCTTTAATACCCATCACCAGGCTAACCCATCCTCCCAACCCCCTCCCCTCTAGAACCCTCAGTTTGTTTTTCAGAGTCCATCGTCTCTCATGGTTCGTCTCCCCCTCTGATTTCCCCCCCTTCATTCTTCCCCTCCTGCTACCTTCTTCTTCTTTTTGTTTTTCTTAACATATATTGCATTATTTGTTTCAGAGGTACAGATCTGTGATTCAACAGTCTTGCACAATTCACAGCGCTCACCATAGCACATACCCTCCCCAGTGTCTATCACCCAGCCACCCCATCCCTCCCACCCCACCGCCACTCCAGCAACCCTCAGTTTGTTTCCTGAGATTAAGAAATCCTCATATCAGTGAGGTCATATGATACATGTCTTTCTCTGATTGACTTATACGCAAACAATGAATCATGGAACACTACATCAAAAACTAATGATGTAATGTATGGTGATTAACATAACATAATAAAAAAAATAAAAGTTTCTTCAAATAGTATTTGCATATAATTGACCAAAACAATATAAATATACTCCAAATGTTGATAGTTATTACAATAAAAGTATGTTTTGAGGAATACATTGTTTAGTAATGTGGATGGAACTTTTTTCCAACTGGTTGATGCACTCATGAATAGATATTACTTGGTGCTAGAATGGGTAAGGACTTTGTGAAAATAGAAAAAAAGAAGAGAAAGTATTCAGGCACTTCAGGGTGTGGCTTACCAAAGGTGTTAATCACTGTTACTGAGTCTTACATGGCACACACTATATTAAATTAATCAAAATGTAATATGAATAAACAACAAAAGTGGTGAGGAGTGACAGTGACAGAAGAATTTTGCCCATGTTTTCTTTGGAAAAATGTCTGTTCATGTCTTCTGCCCAAAAAAAGAATTTTGCCCATGTTAAGAAAAAATGCCTACAAGTGGGAAAAATATTGAAAATATAGAATATTATTTTATGTTACAAATTTTAACTTTTATAAATTATTAATTTAATTTGTTTTTCTTTTACTTATAACTTTTTAACTCCTCTTCCATGAAAAAGATGTAACTGAGATACAGATGGTACCCTGGTAAAGAAGACTTCCCAGACACTGATATTTTCAACTGTTTTTTGGTCACCATGAAGTTGCTTTTTTTTTTTTTAACTCCCTGGGACAATCTTCCATGGCAACATTAGGGATTAGGATAGCTTTTCTTTTAAAGTGGAAGAATGGTAGATGTGAAAGGTAGAAAGTAGAACCCATATAAAACCCTGACTAGAAATTGAGTACCTAAAAGTCTCCATGCCAATGAATCCCTTGGAAAGTCTTTAGAGACCCCAGGAGTACTCATGCTCAAGTTGGAAGGCTGCTGACATATGATATTAAACATGTTTGAAAAAAAGAGTAGAAAGAACACCAACTTCAGATAATCAGTCAAATGTGGGCTTGAATCCTACTGTGCCTGCTCACAACTTGTACAATCTTAAGCACATTAAACTGCGTCTTAAGTTTCTAATGGTAAAAATGAAAATCATAATTCTGAGTACCTGGGATTGTTGAGAGGATAAATGAGACTGTGTATGTTAATCCCATAATGTAATGCCTGCAAAAATGCACTCAAGAAATACTAATTTATTCCTAATAAGTTTCTTCACTCCCTAACTAAATGGAGATAATGGTACTTATTCCACAGGATCTGTTGAGGATTTTAAAAAGATCATTTCAGTTTTGTTTTTCTTTCCAGGGTGTCAGAATTTTTTTTATGAAGAAGTTTGAATATTTAATTCAATAAATATTTATTAAGTGTTTATCACTTACCAAATACTGTTCTAGGTGTCTGAGCTGCAAAACTAAAGAAAAGACACAGTTCCTGGACTCAAGTAGTTTACAACTGGCCACAGAGATGAATGCACCTACTAACTATATTATAATGAGTTAACTAATTATTATATTTAAGATCTCTTACCTCTGAGAGAACAATTTCAGTAACAAGATGAGAAAAGATATTAAATTCTAATGGTGTGAGGTATAAATGAGAAGTAAAAAAGCAGAGACAGAGTTTATGTACTACTTTACCAAGGTATTTAAACCAAAATGTAAGAGATGAAGGTGGTTGAGCAGAAGGCAGAGGGAAGAAATGTGAGAGATGTTAGTACATTTATAGATCTAGCAAGGACTGTGCCTGAGATAGAGAATCTATACTGCAGAGGCAAAAGTGAAAGTGAATGATGTGTGGGTCCCAGAGGTAGTTGGAAACAAGGGCATTAAAACAGAGTTGGAAGACATAAAGGAGGCAAAGAGGGAGAAAGGGGAAAAGTAAATTTTGGATGTTGGTACTGGATTCCTGATACCAACACACAGCTGATATCCATTTTTCAATGAAAAAGCATTCTGGGGGCGCCTGGGTGGCTCAGTTGGTTAAGCAACTGCCTTCGGCTCAGGTCATGATCCTGGAGTCCCGGGATCGAGTCCCGCATCAGGCTCCCTGCTCAGCAGGGAGTCTGCTTCTCCCTCTGACCCTCACCCCTCTCATGCTCTCTCTCTCATTCTCTCTCTCAAGTAAATAAATAAAATCTTTAAAAAAAAAAAAAAGAAAAAGCATTCTGCTTCTACCATCCTTATGCCGGATGCATCTGCAACATGACCACTCACAGTGCTGAGTTTGAAAGTAAAACTTTAATGATTAACATAAACAAATGATAAAAACAAGAAATTTGCCAAAATAATAAAATTCTCAAAGAACTTTTTATATTGATTTTATTTAGACTTTCCCTACTGAATGTAATCCACAAACCAGGTTTTACAGGTTATAATTCTTGGGATACCCCTGCTTCTAGAAGGACTTCTTTATAGATTATATATTCCTTACCCACAATTCCTTATTATGTTTTCTTCTCCAAACAGGACTAAGGATATGTGATCCCCAAATCTTAACCCATGTCTTCATGATTTTCTAGAAGCATAAAAGGGTGAACTTGTTTGGGGTAGGGGTGGGAATCCTAATGAAAAAGAAAAGCCTAGTGTTTTCCTTTCTTTTTTTTTTTTTTTTATTCCATTGTGTACATTATTATTCACTTACTCTGTCCTTAATGCAATAGATTTTAAGAAAGTTACTGATATGTTATGCCTGAAATATAGGAGGGTTGAGGGTGTGTGACAATTTTATAGTTCCCTGTAGGAAAAAAAAAAAGTTTATATGTTTGTAGGCTTAGAATTTTACCAGATGTTCAGCCATTATTTTGTTCTTTCTTTATGAGAAATTCTTTTTAAAATCTACCAGAAGTAATCATTGTCTAGCTGTTCATTTTAAATGAAACATATATGCCTGAATCTGGAATAAAAGTTAAATGAGAATTAAATGTATTTCTAAGTCAAGTTGAATAGTTTTCAAGTAACAACATACCATTTAACAATAACAACCGAAATTGAGGTGCCTGGGTGGTTCAGTGGATTAAGCATCTGCCTTTGGCTCAGGTCATGATCCCAGAGTCCTGGGATTCACCCTGGCATCCTGCTCTCTGCTGAGCAGGGAGTTTGCCTCTCCCTCTCCTCCTCCCCCTGCTTGTGTGCTCTCTCTCTCTGTCAAATAAATAAGTAAATACAATATATTTAAAAAATAACAATAATAACCAACATAACCTCTATTTAGATGGTGATGTCTGGATCTCAAGAAAAATGGAGATAAACTTGTCATTTAATTCTCATTTTGATGTTGTGCATTAGTTAAGTATATAAGGTAAGTTAAGTGAGGGAAAATGATTTTATATTTAATAATAAAACAATAGTTTGTTATTAATTGCTGATCACTCTAACTTGCACTGGACTAAATATTTAATATGAACAATATTATTTAATCTTCCCAACTATCCTGTTATGATCTCTATTTTATATAATGGGAAATGGATTCTTAAAAAATAAAAGTAATTTGTGTGCAGTCAAAGGCTAGTAAGTGGCAGAATGGAATTTTGACCCTCTGCAGTCTGAACTAGAGTCCAAACTCCATCACTGTAAGCATTATTTTTTAAACGTTCAGGAGTAAAAATTATAGTTCATAATAGAACTCATCCATGATGTGCACCAAAAAGCAATAATAATGATAACAACAACAAAAACATGAATGTAGCAGCAACCACTGATGAACTGATAGTACCTATTACATGGCTTGTGTTGTGTAAGAACTCAGTAAAAACAGCTCACTGTGAGCCATAAAAACACTTTAGGTTGTGTCTGCAGCCAAATGGATTAAAATCAGCCCGTTTACAAAGAGCAGCCTCAGATTTGATGTAGCCTTATTAGGTATCCGTAAATAAAGAGGTCAGGAGGAGATCGTTTCCATATGAGCAAAGAGGATTTGTTCCCTAGAGTATGATGTTAATACCTTTCTTGGGAGTCTATAGGGTTTTTCACAAACTTTCAATACTTTGAGGGGGAGAATGAATTAAATGCTAAAAGAATACTCAAAAATCTCCAAATCTACATAGAACCCCTTGATTCACACATTCTTTGTAAAAGTACCTAGTATTTACCAAAAGCAGGTATTTGCCTAGGGGCAAATTTCCAGTGACCTGAATTGGACAATTACATGCAAATTTTAGAGATTAGAAAACTAACGTTCCATATTAATAGTAGAAATGGTATTCAATCCCCAAACTGACTGTGCTCATCTGCTACACCAATTCCAGCCTATGAGGCACTCGGGAGACACTTGTAGAAGAAGGGACTCTCTGGGTAAGATTAAAAGACAAGTAAACAAGGAAAACCAGAACAGTGACAAGGCAGACCAGAGCAGAGTTTAAAAAAAAAAAAAACAAATATCATTCAGAGACTTGCAAAAGGTGTAAAAGAGTTAATGCTCACCGAACACGGTAAAATGAAAGAAATGAGAATGGAGTGAGAAGTGGGGGCCTGGTCCTGAAGCGCTTTCCTTGTTGTCATATGCAGTTGCGATCTTGTCCTAGGGACAATGGGAAGCCACTGAAAGATTTCAAAGCAAATGAGCAGCATTATTAAATTTGTATTTTAGAAAGACTACTCTAAAAGCAAATAGGGTTTCCCATGGCATGTAGAGAGGAAGCGAATCATAGTGAACATTCCAGGTTACAAATATCCCTCTCTTCCCCAAATTATCTGAAATGTATTCCAATCATATTTACAGAACTGATTTTTAAATATCGTTTTTCTTCATATTCTTTTGCACTGAAAAAATGTAGTCATAAGTTGTCTTCAAGATTAAAATAATGAATATGTCCACCATTTCATGACTGACACAATCTAGTACTGAATTCTTGTACAACATGAGCCATGTATTAGAGACTATCAGTTTATCGGGGAGTTGCTGTTTCCATTCTCAATGCTCTGCCTAAGGACATGGTAGGAAGATGTTATAATTGGGAAATTATATTGGAGGATGGGAAAGGGAGGGCATTAAGTTGACATATGCTGCTGCTTACTCTACCATGTAGGGATTAGATAAAGGGGAAACTAAAGGTAGGAGACATATAAGAAGTCCACTGAAGAAATTCAGGTGAGAAATAAGGAGGTCCTGCACCAAGGCAGAAGAGGAAATGGAGATGAAGTATTGGCAAATGTGATGAAAAGTTAAGAAGTTATATATGTGGTTCTTGGATTTCTTATTTGTGTGTCAAGGACAATATACAATACAGGAGAAAGAACAGGTGTGTGGGAGTAGAGGTTTCAAGGAGCAATGAGAAATGACCTTCGAGCAGTATATTTTCAAGTATCCTGTGCACTGTTGTGGGAGTGTAAAATGATACAGCCACTGTGGAAAACAGTATGGTGGTTCTTCAAAAAATTAAAAACAGAATTACCATATGATCCAGCAATTCTACTTCTGAGTATATATCCAAAAGAACCACAAGCAGAGTCTTGAGGAGATATCTGTATACCTGTGTTCATAGCAGCATTATTCACAACAGCTAAAACATGGAAGCAATGCCAAGTGTCCATTGACAGAATGGATAAGCAAAATGTGATATATACACACAATGGAATATTCTTCAGCCTTAGAAAGGAAATTGAAATAAGCCAGTTACAAAAAGACAAATACTGTATGATTCCACTTACATGAGTTACCTAAAATAGTCAAAATTATGAAGACGGAAAGTAGGATGGTGGTTGTTACGGGCTGTAGGGAGAGGAAAATCATAGTTGTAAAATATCTGTATGTCAAGGGTATTATAAAGTAGTAAAAAAAAAAACAAATTAAGAAAACATTTCCAGCAAATATTGCAGACCAAGTTAAAGGTCATCTACAAATATTTAGATGTGAGGCTATGGAGAATACATGGCCATAATAAATTAAAAGACAAATGGATATTATAGCACATCTCCCTGTTGAGAGAGACAGAGAGAAAGAAATACAGAGACAAAGACAGAGACAGAAAGAGACAGAGACAGGGATAGTTGTAGCTACAGCTGGGGAAAAGCATTACAAATTTAAAAAGAAAATCCTTATGTACAAAACTCTTAACATCTTTCTGGAGGATGTATATAAATGAGATTTCTATGTGCCAAATGGATGGTACTTATATTTTGTTTCAATAAATTACAATAAGCATAAGCAAAAAAAAAATCTATTCTTAATGGCACTTTTGATGTGTTACAACCGTTTTAAGGGTTTTACGTATATTATTAACCCATTGAATCTTCATGACCACCTTCTAGTACAGGTCATGTCGTTATCCCATATACAGAGAGGTTTAATAACTTACCCAAAATCCTCAGCTGGTACCTGGCAGAGCCAGAACTAGAATCTAAGAAGTCTGGCTCCAGCACCTGGGCCTTAGCAGCTAGACTGTACTGACTCTGTTTATGATTAAATTCATAACACAGCCTATTACTCTGTCCTAGTGAAATTATTAATCTGTTTTGTCATTCTACAACATGAAAACACATTTTAAAACAATTTATTGAACATTTTTTATTTTGTGTTTCCTGCAAAAAACAAAGCCATGGTATTTTGCCATGGGGAAAGTACATACTTAAAGTCCACCCACTCTGAGGAGATTATGTCCCTATTATGTTTATACAGAGTCTACTTATTTTGTTATTTTGAAAGATTTTTCACTTCTATAACTTTCTAAGTCATGCTTCATATGAAGATAAATTATTATATTCTAGAATTGCTTCAATTAAAAGCCATAAAAATAAAGCATTTTCCCTTATATTTGGGTTTCCATTTCTTGACCATTTCAATATGGTATGAGTTAAAATAAAAGTATTTCACTAATATACAGAGCTTAATCAGCATAAGGCTAAAATCTTATAATCTTTTTTGTGGTAATATTTTCACTTCTTATGGTGTGTCATAAAGAATTATTTTTAATAAACTTTAATGATTATATCATTCATTTACTTATTTTTGGCTATAATGAAATACTTTATTTTAAAATATTTATTTATTTATTTATTTATTTATTTATTTATTTATTTTAGATAGAGAATGCGTGCGTGCACGTGGGGGGAGGGGGAGAGGGAGAGAGAGAATCCCAAGCAGACTCCCTGCTGAGCATGAAGCCCAAGGCAGGGCTCCATCCCAGGACCCATGAGATCATGACCTGAACCAAATCATCAGTCCCTCGCTTAACCGACTGAGCCACCCAGGCAGCACCCCCTTTTTTAAGATTTATTTATTGAAATAGATACTTTTTTTTTTAAAGATTTTATTTATTTATTTGACAGAGAGAGAGAGCACAAGCAGGGTGAGTGGCAGGCAGAGGCAGAGGGAGAAGCAGGCTCCCTGCAGAGCAGGGGGAGCCCGATGCAGGACTCGATCCCAGGACCCTGGGATCATGACCTGAGCCAAAGGCAGTCGCTTAACCGACTAAGCCACCCAGGCGCCCTGAAATAGATACTTTTTAAAAAGAGATTTCATTTGTATGAAAATATAAAATACATAAGGTATTTATCATCCAATAGCTATGTATATTTGTGTGGAGGAAGTGAATTATCTTTGCCTAAGTTTATAAAGTTGATTTAGAAGAAATCTTTGCCTGTCCCTCTTAAGAGATTTTTTTTTGGTAAGAAAACTGTGTTGTCATGAATTGTTGAAATAATGTTAAGAAAAGAGTTGAAAGAGATTAAAAAAATCAATCCAGAAAAATACAAAATACCCAAAATAGATTCAACAGAAAGAATAGGATGTTTTGATGCAGTCTACTAAAATGCATTTTCTCTTGGGCACCTGGGTGGCTCAGTCGTTAAGCATCTGCCTTCAGCTCAGATCATGGTTCCAGAGTCCTGTATCAAGCCCCGCATGGGGCTCCCTGCTCTGCGGGAAGCCTGCTTCTCCCTCTCCCTCTCCCCCCCTGCTTGTGTTCCCTCTCTCCTGTGTCTCTCTCTGTTAAATAAATAAATAAAATCTTTTTTAAAAAGTTTAAAATGCATTTTCTCATGGATAATAATCATTGGCTATTTAAGGGTGTAATCCTAGCACCTAGGAGAGCACCTGTCAATGTTCTAGTGAGGTTCATTCATCCTTCCATCAACATTTATTTATTTGTGTACTTACTGGGAGGTTGTGTTAGCACTACGCTAAAAATAGATGGTATAAGCTGGGGAAAAAAGGTGCTGAGGAGGCTCAAAATAGAGGCTCAATTTAGAGGGAGAGGAATATGATTCTGTTACCTACACTGGAAGAAAACAACTATAAGCCCCTGGTCTTGGGCTGTGTAATTTGAATTACCATTGAATAACTGAATTCAAGTATATTTATTGACCCATTATTCTTATTCACGATATTGAAATCCCATAACTGCTTATGTAATAAAGTATATTCACATACATTGAAAATATCAGGTACTATATATTCTTTCTTTATGATAATGCCCCCTAAACATACTATGCTTGGTCTACTTTCTAAACTTTCTTCACATAAACAATTCATTTCTCATGTCAGTAGGGCATTCTTTCTCGTTTCTCTCCCTGTGGCCTGGGCTTGCTCACAGCATGG
Source organism: Mirounga leonina (assembly GCF_011800145.1). Taxonomy (NCBI): domain Eukaryota; kingdom Metazoa; phylum Chordata; class Mammalia; order Carnivora; family Phocidae; genus Mirounga; species Mirounga leonina. The sequence continues at coordinate 75,713,495 of NW_023270807.1, forward strand.
TAATACAAGAATAAGTATTCCAACAGGAACTATGAAGAAGCCTTATCAGACTTTATGACATGACCATGGAAGTCACATAGTGTCACTGCAACCAGAGTCAAAGACCTACCCAGATTAAAGGGGTAATAATGTAGACCCCTCCACCTCAATCTTGATGAGAAGAATATCAGTATCACTCCACGAGAAGGTCTTGTGTGATAGGATATAATATAACATCACATCACAGTATAACACAATATGATGTAATATCACATCTCATCACAATGTAGTGCATTATAATATAATACGATATAATATATGATATACAATACAACACAATACATAATACAATTGGCAATAATGGCCATTTGGAGAAAATACAACTTGCCACAGTACACTTTCTAGCCACAGTTTACATCCCTCCCACATGGAAAAAATACTCATCCCTTTCCCAAGACCCAGAAACATCATCTTATTACAACAAGCTCAAAATCCAGGATCTTGTCAAGTAAATCAAGCTGAAGTATGAAAGATGCTCAAATACCAGTTCCTCAGGTACTCCTCGAGTACACTTCCACTCAATTAAGGATTTTTGAAATAAAGAGACAAATTATCTACCCTACCCACACATCCAACATGTAATGGTAAGACAGGCATAAGATAATCATTAGTCACACTTCCACTCAAAAAGGTTAAAAGTCTGAGACTCAGAGGAATCAATGATCCATAGCAATTCTGAAATTCAGCCTGCACATATTGCCAGTTCCCTGACTGGAGCTCCTACTGTCTGGGAGTTATTTAATGTGGCTCTTGGCTTTGCCATCAAGGCTTTTGTATTTACCCTTTCTTTTCCATTTAATTTACCCCATATATGCAGTAGAATAGGGTTTTAGGTCCATTTCCTGCCCATGGAAGTTAAGAACCCAAAGCTTTCCCCTTTTGTATTGTCCCTGTTCCTTTCAGTCTAAGCTGGCATAATTCTTTAAAAAAAAAACCTTCACAGGTTTTTGTGTGTGTGTTTGTAATGGACTCCATTATAATCCACTCACAATCTCTTTGAAATAAATAATCTTTTTCAGGGATCTCTGTGAACCTGCAGGAAGAACAACATCTCTAACACTCTCAGAAGCCCTAATGTTTACCAGTGAGGGTGTGCAAGGTGTTTCCTTAAGACACTTACAGGACCTTGTACCTATTTGGAAGGATCTGTGAGAAAATATCTCAAATCTTATTGGGGTCTTCACAAAGGCTTTGTCTTTACAACATGTTTTCTCTTTGGTGCTTTGATTTTGATCTTTGAACAGAAGCCCATTTCTTAATTTTGGACTCATTCACTATCTGAAGACACTGAGAAAGAGAAACCAGTTTTAATTTTTCTTTTAATTTACAAGACTTGGCACCTTTTTATTAAATCATTTGTTTCTTATATTTTCTTTCCATCTAGCTTTCTATTATGGGCAGCAAGGAGTCAGATGATATTTTTAATATTCCTCTTATTACTATGATATTTTCATTTATGTTAATTTCCATAGTCTCCTTTCTTTGATTAAATAGACTTACAAAAGTGATTCCTTTTTTCTATTTCATTCATCTTTTTGAGAGCACACATTGGTTATTGAGCAAACGTAATTTCTCTGATTTTCTAATTATTTAATGAATATTTACTTATTTATTAATGACTATTTTACTTCTAATTTACTATAATATATATTTAATTTGTTATTTTTCTAGTTGATTAAATTCTTTACCTTTGAGCAGTTAGAGTTATAAAATTTCAATTGGGAACCATTTTGGCCACATTCATTTTTATTTATTTTTAAATGGTTTATAAATAGTGTTTTTAATTTTTAAATTGCTAGTGGCAGGCTTGAACTTTTATTTTTTTATTTGAGTATAGTTGACATACAATGTTACATTAGTTTCAGTGACCAACTTGGTGATTTGACAGGTTTATACATTATGCTGTGCTCACCACAAGTGTAGCTACCATCTGCCACCTTATATCACTGTTACAATATCATTCACTCTATTCCTTATGCTGTGCCTTTTAATCCCATGATTTATTCATTCCATAACTGAAGGCTTCTATCTCCCTCCCTCCTTTACTTGTTTTGACCAAGACTCTACTCCCCTCCCCTCTGGCAACCACCAGTTTGTTCTCTATATTTATAGGTTTGATTCTGCTTTTTGTTTATTCATTTTTTTTTTTTAGATTCCACTTATGAATGGAATCATCTGGTATTTGTCTTTCTCACTCACACTTATTTCGGTTAGTATAATACCCTCTACCCTCCATGTTGTTCTCAAATAGCAAAATCTCATCCTTATTATGGCTGCATAATATTCCATTATGTATATATGTATACATATCACATTTTTTTCATTCAAGTATTGATGGACATTTAGGTTGCTTCTATATCTTGGCTACTGTAAATAATGCTAAAATAAACATAGGGGTGTATATATCTTTTCATATTAGTGTTTTCATTTTCTTTGGGAAAATACCCAGGAGTGGAATTCTTAATGTAGTATTTCTATTTTTAATTTTTTGAGGAAACTCCATACTGTTTTCCACAGTGTCTGTACCAATTTACATTCCCACCAACAGAGCATGCGGGTTCCCTTTTCTCTACATCATTGTCAACACTTGTTATTTCTTGTCATTTTGAATTTAGCCTTTCTAACTGGTGTAAGATGATATATCATTGTGGTTTAATTTGCATTTCCTTGATGATGAGTGATGTTGAGCATCTTTTCATGTGTCTGTGTGGATATCCACAGAGTACCTTGTGGGCATGTGGTGATTATAGTTATAAATTTTCAAAAAAGACTTGATCTTCAACCTCTTGGTGATTTTCTTCTTGCCCATGGATGTCTTCTTTGGAAAAATGTCTATTCAGGTCCTCCACCCATTTTTTAATTGGGTTGTTGGGTTTTTTGGTGTTGTATAAATTCTTGATATATTTTGGTATTAATCCCTTATTGGATGTATCATTTGCAAATATCTTCTCCCATTTAGTAGGTTTTCTTTTTGTTTTGTTGATGGTTTCCTTTGATGTGGCAAAAGCTTTTTATTTTCATGTAGTCCCCATAGTTTATTTTTGCTTTCATTTCCCTTGCCTTAGGAACCATATCTAGAACAATGTTGCTATGGCTGATGTCAGAGAAATCACTGCCTGTGTTGTCTTCTAGGATTTTTATGGTTTTAGGTCTCACGTTTAGGTCTTTAATCCATTTTGAGTTTATTTTTGTGTATGGTGCTAGAAAGTAGTCCCATTTTCTAAGTGTCCATCAGCAGACAACTGGATTTCCCTTACCTTAGAGGCCATATCTAGACAAATTTTGCTACTTTTATCATTTTTTATTGCATTGTTGTCAGAGAATGTGATCTGTATAAAATCTTTCTTTTTCTCCTTAGAACTTCTTAAATTGTCTTTTTAGTCTAATGTTTTCAAAGACTATTCTAGGTGTCTTTGAAAAAAAAAAGTGTATTTACTATTTATTGTATATATTTATATACATACAGTATATTACATCAAGCCTCTTAAGTGTACTATGCAATATCTCTTTTGTTTTTTATTTATTATTTAGTCTATTTAGTGTGTCTTTATTGGATATTTTTCTTTTTTTAAGTTCCCCCAACATGGGGCTTGAACTCACAACCCTGAGTTCAAGACCCGAGCTGAAATCAGAAGTCAGATGCTTAACCAACTGAGGCACCCAGGAGCCCTCTTTACTGAATATTTTTAAATCCAATCTAAGATTTTAATTTTTTCCAAAAGGAGAACTTATTTCTTCAAACTTGTCCCCACCACCCTCCCTGTGATCAAATATATTAATTTTCTCTTTAAATTTACATAGTAACTTTTTTATTATGTACCATTATTCTTTTTTTTTTTTTTTTTTTTTGGAATTTTTAATGACTGAAACAAAACAGATCTAAAACCGCAGCTTCTGGAAGAACCACTTGCTCTTGCCGGTCTTGTACCTCTCCTCGAACTTGACCTTGGCCTCTCATCGGGCCTTGCATTTAAGGGCAAGGTCTCTGAAGACATCCTTGTTGATGACAGTTTTGTCCAAGGGGATATCCACAGAGTACCTTGTGGGCATGTGGTGATTATAGTTATAAATTTTCAAAAAAGACTTGATCTTCAACCTCTTGGTGATTTTCTTCTTGCCCATGGCAGCTGTCACTTTGTGGGGACAGCAGTCAATTCCAGCCACCAGAGCATGGTTGTAGGGATGGTCTGATCATCATCAATATTCTTCATCAATATTCTTCACAATGACCACTTTGCGTCCGGAGCAGTGTCCGGCCAGGGCCAGCACCACCTTCCCGGGTTTCATGAACTTGCCCATCTCGACATCAGCCACTAGAGCCTACAGCAGAAAGGAAGAAACCATTACTCATTTTAACTTGACACATTCCACCGATACCTTTGCTTAGCACTGTTTCTTATTTCTTTCATCTTTTTCTCTTTTAGATTTGTATTTTCCTTTGCTGGATTATAACCTTGAGTAGTTATCTTATCCTCCAATCTAACTACTCATCTAATTCTAAATCCCTGTTTATTTCTTAGGGTAGTTTAGCTACTTATTTGCCCCATACCAAATAAGACAAGCAAATCAACAAGGGCCTTATATTATTTAACATACATGCCCATTTGAGTTCATTTCTAAACAAAGGCTTTTCTCTACTTGAGAAGAATTCAGTGGACAACACTACAGTTATCTTTTTTCCTTGTTTCATTTCTTTTAAAGCAAAATTATTAAAAACGTCAAATAGCCAAAACAATCTTGAGAAAGAACAAAGTTGGAGGCATCATGCATCCTGATTTCAAACTATATTACAAAGCTATAGTAATTAAAACATTATGTTATTGGCATAAAAAGAGACATATAGATCAATGGAACAGAATAGAACCCAGAAATAAAACCATGCATAGATGATCAATTAATTTATGACAAAACAGCCAAGAATATACAATGGGGGTAAGGGCAGTCTCTTCAATAAATGGTGCTGGGAAAACTGGACAGCCACATGCAAAACAAACAAAAATGAAAAGGAAAGAAATAAGAAAGAAAGTGGATCTTACACCATCCACAAAAACTAACTCAGAATGGATTAAAGACTTGAACATAAGGCTTGAAACCATAAAACTCCTAGCAGAAACCAGGCAGTGAGTTCCTTGACATCATTCTTGGTGATGATTTTTTGGATCTGACTCCAAAAGCAAAGGCAAGAAAAGCAAAAATAAACAAGTGAGACTACAATAACTAAAAGACTTCTGCACAGCAAACATCAACAAAATGAAAACGCAACGTTCTGAATAGAAGAAAATATTTGCAACTCATATATACAATAAGGGGTTAGTATCCAAAATATTCAAAGAACTCATATAATTCATGAGTTTTTAGTTTTAGCAAAAACTAAAAAACAAAAAAAAAAACCAACAATTCCATTAAGCAATGGGGAGAGGATCTGTATTTTTCCAAAGAAGATATACAAATGGCAAACAGGTACATGAAAAGGTGCTGGACATCACTAATCATCACTTAATGTAAATCAAAACCACAAAGAGATATCACTTCACACCTGTCAGAATGACTATTATCAAAAGACAAGGAAAAAAAAAAAGACAAAAAATAACTAGTGTTGGCAAGGAAGTATTGACAAGGAAAACTTTGTGCTCACCTGCCATGAGAGTTAAGGGCTGTAAACTGGTGCAGCCAGTAGGGAAAACAGTGATGGAGATTCCTTAAAAAATTAAAATAGAACTGTCATATGATTCAGCAATTTCACTTCTAGATATTTATCCAAAGGAAGAAAAAAACACTAACTCAAAAAGATATATGCACTCTCATTTTCTATGCAGCATTTTTAATGATAGCCAAGACATAGAAGCAAGTGTCTAATAATGCATGAATGGATAAAGACAATGTGGTATGTAAATACAATGGAATATTATTCAGCCACACAAAAGAAGAAAATCTTACCATTTGTGACAACATGGATGGACCCTGAAGGCATTATACTAAGGGAAGTAAGTCAGACAGAGAAAGACAAATACCATATGATTTCATATGGTATTATGAAAAATATGTAAAGTACATATAAAATCTGAAAACAAACAAACTAACAAAATCATAGGTACAGAGAATAGACTGGTGGTTGTCAGAAGCACAGGGTAGGGAGTGGGCCAGATGCATGAAGTAGTCAAAAGATACAAATTTCCAGGTATAAAATAAATGTCATGGGGATGAAATGTACAGTATGATGACTGTAGTTAATAATACTATATTATACATTTGAGAGTTGCTAAGAGAGTAGATCTTAAATGTTCTCATCACAAGAAAAAAACTAGTATGGTGAACAATGTTAACTAGACTTACTGTGATAAGCATTTCAAAATATATAAATACTAAATTGTGCTGTACACCTGAAATTAACCTCATGTTATATGTTAATTCTATTTCAATAAAAAAATTAAACCATAGAAGATACCATATGGTTCTATTTCTTTGAATAATTTAAAATAAACAGAAAAATGTTAGATACTTAAATTGATAGGTTTGTTAATGTGTTACACTGAATTATATTCTAGATAATGTCTTTAAAAAGCATGCAAATTTGAGTTCAGCCAGTAGTATTTAAATTTCATTTGAACTTTTTCTTAAATGAAAGCCTACATTAAAAATAAATATGTAAGAGATAAAGGTGGAATTGTTCTGACTGAAGCAGAGGATCCATACCATGAATGCCCACTGTATCTCCACCTCTTAAACCAAATACCCCTCCACCACAAGAATCATTGGAGAAGTTCTATGAATCCCCTGAGGTTTATTGGAACACTTAGACATGAGCTTAGTCTCGTTATATACCTGAATAATTCTTTGTAAGTAAAAGTCTTTGTGGCTTAATTAACTAATGTTTTAATGGCTCTTCTCTTTGGACTTTTATAAAGGAAAAATATGAATAATTCAATCTTTAGATTCTAAAATCAAAAGCCATCTGATAGGGGCACCTGGGTGGCTCAGTCATTAAGCGTCTGCCTTCAGCTCAGGTCATGATGCTGGAGTCCTGGGATCGAGCCCCGCATCGGGCTCCCTGCTCAGCGGGAAGCCTGCTTCTCCCTCTCCCACTCCCCCTGCTTGTGTTCCCTCTCTCACTGTGTGTGTCTCTCTCTGTCAAATAAATAAACAAAATCTTAAAAAAAGAAAGCCATCTGATAGCCCAAAAAGATTTCCCAAGATGAAAAATGCACTCATCATGATCAAAATGAATAAAAATAAAACCAAGAAAACTCTCTTCTCATCCAGACTTCTTAGGAGTCATGTAAATAGCCAGCTATATACCCAAAGAGAAAAATCACCTTTGATTACAGTTTGGCATAATCACATGTCCCCTAATAATCTCTGCTCACTGACTCCATCACTAGGGATGTTTGTGTCCTAATCCCATGTGGATATTCATTTTCTTCAGAAGCCAAGTTATGTGTCTCTGAATCAGACACACACCCATACTTTACACTAAATTTCCATGAAGCAATTCTGTCTGCATTTACTCAGAATGTGACCTGAACAAAAAAGTATTCAGGACTTGATTATAAATAGATTCTTTTGTTAGTTAAAAATCTGATTCCTTTCCTAACAGCTAAAATGCCTTTTGGAGATTCTAAATACTTACTTTAAAAAGTCACCTAATCCCTAAAATAGTAGATTTGCCTTTTATAAATCATAAATGAAAGAATGGTCTAAAATCTAAATGTAATTATTTTAGAAACAAAGTGCTGTGGAGCTTATTTAAACCCAGACTTTAAAATATTGATTTTTTACCTTCAATACTACATAACCATTCTAAATAATACTTATTTTCTTTATTGGTATATCCACATTGTGATTTAAGTAACAGTAAGAAGAATTTTATATAGCTGTCAAATTTCTAGATTTGAAACTAGATTTTAGAGATATACTTTCTTGGTTGTTTGAATAGCCTTTATAATGAGGTATGTAAAATTTGTAAGTAAAGCTAAAATAAACTGTGAAAAATCTTAGATTATTTCTTAATAGACAATGTAAAGCTTATGAAATACCAAGAGGTGCTTTGATATTTCATCTTCAAAATTCATTTTATGCTTCTTTTATTTTTGTATTGATTTACATTCGGTTTAAATGTACATATGTTGAATCACAGACCTGTACCTCTGAAACAAATAATACATTATATGTTTTTTTTTAAAAAAGAAGATAGTAGGAAGGGAGAAATGAAGGGGGGGAAATCGGAGGGGGAGACGAACCATGGGAGACTATGGACTCTGAGAAACAAACTGAGGGTTCTAGAGGGGAGGAGGGTGGGGGGATGGGTTAGCCCGGTGATGGATATTAAAGAGGGCACGTATTGAATGGAGCACTGGGTGTTATATGCAAACAATGAATCATGGAACACTATATCAAAAACTAATGATGTAATGTATGGTGAGTAACATAACATAATAAAAAAATTAAAAAAAATAAATGTACATATGTTTCTGGGGGAAGAAAACAGTATGTCCAAAGGAATATATAACAACATGTGATGCAGCATTTTGAACATTATTTTGACATCTCTAATAAAAATCAGGACATACTTCAAAGTATACATCAAGAACTATTACTCATAAACCCAGAGCAAATGAAATGGAAAATAATATTCTCAGCAATTTTATTTGGATTACATTTATCCATGTTTACTTGCTTCTGTACACTTAGACACACTAATACTAAAAAAAATTGTTGGCAAGAGGAGCTATGCTAAAAACTTTTCCTAAGACATTAATTCCCTCTTATTTTTTGGAATGCATAATCTTTAAATTTTACTGACATTGTAAATCAATCAAAAGTGTTTAGAATACCAATGAGTATATGCTTCAGAGTTAAGTGTATCATAATGGAAAAGATGAAAAACACTACTGCACCACTGGTATTGGTGGGAATGCTTATCTAATTACACAGCTCATCAGCTCCTGCCAACTAAAAGGGCAACAGCCAGGTGGAGCATCTTGATTTGCCATGTAGTTCTTTAGCAGGAATGTTCAAAGATATTTTATTAAATTTGAAAGATGTAAGCATCAAAGATCAGTTATTAAACCACCCAGGAAAATGTACTCTTCCAGCCTTGTTTTTGGAGCAGTAACTTCAGCCATCAAATATGAATACTTTTTTATAACAGACTGTTACTGCTCAAAGGTAAACTTCAGCTATAATCTTCTTTGACATTTGCAATAATTCTGAGGCTTTTCCCGTATGGCATAGTTTTTTAGTAAACCCAACTCTTAAACAATTGTATAATCAGTGGCACACCCAACAGGGTACAGGTCCTCTTCACAGAGAGAACAACTAATAAAGCTCTCAAAATAAAAATAAAATAAACAAAACATCTCTCCTTTATCAGTAACTGCCATTTATCAAGATCCGGGAACAATAAGGCTATACAATACGGCTATCCTCACAAAGAATAGTCACCTACAGATTTAATTAAGCATAAGCTTATGCAGTTCTAGAGTAAAGTACCAATTTTTCTTCATTAGAGTAAACCTTAGATAGAAGTCACTAGGAAATATGCCCTGTTGTTCCAACTGTCTCCTGTTTTTGCTCATTTAGTTACCAATTGGTCCTTCTCTTGTCCCATGGTTCCTCACCCTCCATGTTAGATTGTTTCCACACTCTGTAAGAAATACCTGCCTCTGCAGATGTTCAGTATATGTATTTTAAAATACAATACACTGTCTCAAACAAACATGTCCACATCAATAGCTGTTTGTACTTTTTACTGAACAAATAATAGTAATTATCAAACCATCATGTAGTATTCCTGTCCTCATTTCACATGACGCCATGTACCTTCTATAAAATGCTACCTTCTCTGTTCCTTAGTACCACAATAGGTTTTGTGGAACACTTTGGGTAAGCAGAACAATGGAGAAGAAGGAAAATAAAACTGTTACTGAATACCTACCACGTGCCAGACTGTTATACCATATAAATATCATACTTTTGTCTGATCTAATTCTTAACTCCTTAAGGTAGATATTTTTATCCTCAAATTAAAATTAAAGACATCAAGAAAGACTTCAGGAGGCAAAGATACATGCCCAGGTCATACACTAGTTACTGGTAAAGCCAAATGTGAATAATTTCTGGACCTCAGTCTGCTTTATATTATAGTTTCTAGACTCCATGGAACCTAAAAAAATTTCCTATCATTACTAGTGAGACCTCTGCTCTGTGGTTATTCTCTGCTTTGTACTATCACATTTCTTCCTATTCTCTTCTCCTGCCTCACCTTGTAAAGTAGTTGAGGTACAAACAATTGCTTGTAGTTCCATGGGAATTTTCTTGTTTGACTATTTTATTAACAGCTGTATCCACCGAAAAGATTTAGCATTGTCTATGACAAGGCAAGGATATTTACAATTGGTGATTCTCAAGTCATATTGTTCTAATAATGTTTAATATTGTCTTTAGGAACTCAAAGATAGGAATAGAAGGCATGTTTGTTCATTTTAAAAGTGGGCAGCCTTGAATGCTTGTTAACACACAAATGTTAATAGAGATCACTGGTCAGAACTCTTATAGATTAAAAACAATTTGAAGTTTGAAGTGAACTCAATAAACTAAAAAGAGAAACAGAATTAAATTCAATAAAAGATGTCTGCTCTCATGGCTTTCATTCTACGTAGTGCTGGAAGTTCTAGCCATTCAATAATGCAAGAAAAGGAAATAAAAAGCAGACAACTTGGAAAGAAATAAATAAAACAGACTGAATAGGCTGATGACATCATTATTTACATAGAAAATTCCAAGAACACACAAAACACCTTCTAGATCTAACAAATGAGTTGTGTGCTTGAATTTGATGTAGGCCAATTTATCACTTTTTGCTTTTAGGAATTGGTGTGATACTTAGGTAGAGGTTTTCGAAAGAAAACCTCTAGTGCAAGATTTCGAGATACAAGATAAGCACACAAAAATCAATTGTATTTCTATATAGTAGTAATAAACATGTGGACACTAAAATTTTAAATGCATACCATTTATAATCATTCAAAAATTTAAATGCTTACGTATAAATCTAACAAAAAATATAGGATGTATATGCTTAAAACTAAAACCAAAGATGAAATAAAATCAAAGAAGTTTATACCTTTTGATCACTTTCATCCATTTCATTCACTGATAAAAGAAGGATAACTTTTTCAATAAATGGTGCCAGACAAGCAGAAACAAAACCAAAAACCTCTACCTAAGTGTCACACCAATTCCAAAAAGCAGAAAGTGATAAATTGGCCTTCATCAAATTCAAAGATATTTAATCTGTGATATACCCTGTTAAGATTATAAAAAGTTAAGCTACAGAGTGGGACAAAATATTTGCAAACCACATATCTAACAGGACTAATATCTGTAATATACAAAGAGCCTTCAAAATCCAGCAGATAAAATATAAATAATCCAGAAAGAAATTGGACAAAAAAAATTAAACAGACATTTCACTAAAAAAGATATTTAGTGAATAAATACATTAAAAGATGTTCAGTATCATTACCCATTAGGAAAATGCGAATTAAAACTACAAAAAGAGGGTGCCTGGGTGGCTCAGTTGGTTAAGCGACTGCCTTCGGCTCAGGTCATGATCCTGGAGTCCCGGGATCGAGTCCTGCATCGGGCTCCCTGCTCGGCAGGGAGTCTGCTTCTCCCTCTGACCCTCCTCCCTCTCATGCTCTCTGTCTCTCATTCTCTCTCTCTCAAATAAATAAATAAAATCTTTAAAAAAATAAAAATTTAAAAAATTAAAAAAAACTACAAAAAGATACCACTATACATTTAGCAAAATGGCTAACATTTAAAAATAGTGGTAACACCAAATGCTGACAAATATGTGGAGAAACTGAATTACTGTACATTCCTGTTAGAAATGTAAAACAGTGTGACTACTCTGAAAAGCAGTTTGACAGGTTTTTAAAAAAAGTTTTTAAGAACTAAATATGCAACTTCTAATCAACCTAGCAATTGTACTCCTGGTTATTTATCTTAGAAAAATGAAAACTCAGGGTCACACAAAAACCTACACATGAATGTTCTCAGAAACTTAATATATAAAAACCAACAACTAGAAACTGTCCAAATATCCTTCAACAGATTAATGGTTAAAGAAGCTATCGTACATGAAACGTGGATTACTACTCAGCTATAAAAAGAACTTTTTAAAAAATTCCAGAATAGCTAACATACGGTGTTATATTAGTTTCGGGTGTACAATACACTGATTCAGCAATTCCATACATTACTCAGTACTCACCAAGATAAGTGTACTCTTAATCCCCTTCACCTGTTTCACCCATCCCCTCTGGTAACAATCAGTTTGTTCTCTACAGTTAAGAGGCTGTTTTTTGTTTTATCTATTTTATTCTGTTTGTTTTGTTTCTTAAATTTCATGTATGAGTGAAATCATATGGTATTTATCTTTCTCTGATTTATTTCACATAGCATTATACTCTCTAGATCCATCCATGTTGTTGCAAATGACAAGATTTCATTCTTTTTTTATGGCTGAGTAACATTCCATTGTACATATATACCACATCTTCTTTATCCATTCATCTATTGATGGACACTTGGGCTGCTCCCATAATTTGGCTATTGTAAATAAGGCTGCAATAACCATAGGAGTTTTTCCACAGTGGCTACACCAGTTTGCATTCCTACCAACAGTGCATGAGGGTTCTTTTTTCTCCACATCCTCACCAACACCTACTGTTTCTTTTGTTTTGGATTTTAGCCTTTCTAACAGGTGTGAGATGATATCTCATTGCAGTTTTAATTTGCAGAAAAAGAACTTCTGCTATACAGAAGAACCTGGATGAATACTCAGAGAACTTAACGAATGGGAAAAGCCAATTTCAAAAAAGTGACATTCATGAGATGACAAAATTGTAGATTTGGAGAGGGATTAGTGGGTACAGGGATTAAGGAACAAAAAGAGAAGTGAGTGTGGCTATAAGAGGGCAACATAAGGAATCCTTTTGATGCCATGTTTTGTATCTGGACTGTATTAATGTCAATATCTTGGTTATGATATGGTACTATAGTTTTGTAGTATGTTACCATTGGAAAACTCAGTAAAGAGTACATGGGATCTCTCTCTTTTTTTAAAGATCTATTGATTTATTTAAGAGAGAGAGAGAGGGAAAGAGAGCAAGGAGAAGGGCAGAGGGAAAGGGAGAGAAGCAGACTCTTCACTGAGCAGGGAGACCGACACATGGCTCCATCCCAGGACCCTGAGATTATGACCTGAGCCAAAATCAAGAGGGGGAAGCTTAACTGACTGAGCCACCAAGGCACCCCCCATGGGATCTCTTTGCACAACTTCTTGCAACTGCATATGAATCTATAATGATCTCAAAACAAACAGTTAAATTAAAAATATTTGAAGACTGAAGTAAACTTAATGAACTACAGAGAGAAACAATTAAATAAAATAAAGTATAAATTAATCCTTGAAAATTACAATAAGAAATTGGACCAGAAACAATTTAAAACTATTTTTTGCATTAGTTTATTAAAAGCATTTAAAGAAGTGTCATTCATTCCTGTATTTGTTCAATACTTCATTTATTCAACTGAATATTCTCAAATATTAACTAAGAACTTTGAAGACATTGTCCTTTTCAAAACACTTAAAATTGTGTACTGCATTGATTATGTGGTTTTTCATGGACCTTAAACATTGACTTAAAATATCTCTATAACATTACTTTATTGTATACAAACACGTAACTACAGATTAGGTTCTCATGCTTATAGTTCTCATTTAGCAATAAAATAAATGCTGAAATTTGTAGCAGTGCCTGGCTGTAATCAGATCCAGATGATCCTAATGATCCAGAATGTGCCTAACATATATATATGAAAATACAAACTATTCAAATATTAAAACACAAACATAACATTTTTAGGGGTAATATGTAGACTCTTCAGGGTCCATAGACCTTGTGTGGGAAAGACTTTAGGAGCTTATATGCAAATAAATAAAAACTAAAATCTAAGAGGGTAATATCCAAAACCAAAATGAGTTGATTTCATAGTTTAAAAGAGATCACATAATGGTACACATACATATTCACTATATTAAATATATAACATATTATTTTTATTATATATAATATTACACATATATATATATTTTTAATCTGGTCCACAAAGAAGTGTTTGTGACAGCAAATGATGTGGGAAATATCTGATCCAAAAGTAAACTAAAAATAGAATTTAAAACTGAAAAATAAATGCAAAAAAGAAAGGCTGAATTGCACTAAACTACTTGGGTTGAAAACAAAAGATCCTGAATAGTGACTCAGTAATTTTCTTAGGGCAGATTCTGTACTTAAACAGAAGCATAAGAAGTTTAAATTTCAGTATGAAATAATGCAAGAATGATGATTATGACCTGTCATTGTGTTATAAGATTTTCTAGGTATGCTTTTAAACCTTTACAAATTGCTCACTTTTAACAAAGGGTTAAGAGAGTGATTATTTCAATTAAATTTGAAGTCAGTTAGTGTAATTTTGTATTTCCATGCATGTTAATTTATAGGATAGTACAAAATATGAACTTCAGTGCTTCCCAAAGGAGAGTAAAAAGATTTTTGGCACTGTGATTTTGAAGAAATCTAAGTTTAGTGAGCTCTCTCCACGAATTCATATTTAGAAACATGTGTAAATAATCTATCAAGATAGATTTTAATATGCAATTAATTTGAATATATTTAGCAAGATATAAAACAAAAATGTCAGTGACTGAGGCACTTGCTTTCTAGTAATTGTTTAGAAACAAAGACATATCAAAATTTTTCCACTTCTTGTTTCATTTTGAATATTAGAACAAGAATTGGACATGGTTAAGAAGAAAGGCATGTGACATCAATTCTTGCAAAAGCCATCATAAAGGTTTTACTGGGTAAGGGGCTTGAATAAAAATTTCACGTGCTAATAAACTACCTATTATCATTTTTAAAGGACTATAATTCTCTTGGACTATTCTGATGAAATATTTGTGTATTTCTTCTCAAGTTAACTTTTTAAATTTCTTTCAAGTCTTTGTGGAAATTCAACCATCACAAGAAATATTTACCCAAAAGGGAATCTTGGTATTTGAAAATAATAAAATTTTAGTGTGAATTCTAAATGTAAGTCTAAATATGTTCTTCAAAGGACAAGTAATTTGGCAATAGATACATTTGAGCAAAATATCATGAACATTCCTACTATTGGTAATCAAACTAATTTTTCCTTTACTTGAGAGTGTTGATGTTCTTAATTAAGCAGCCAAATGGATCTGGCCCAGTTACTTAAAGCAAGATGGAGCATACTGGGAACTCTTAGGGCCTTTCAAGGCCTACTTCACATGGCTGGGGCAAGCAAGAGCAAAGGAAGAGGGCAGACACAGCTACAGATGCAACGTAAGGAACCAAAGTCCAATCTGATAGCCTTGGTGACCAGGAATCAAGTAATAGGTTTTGGTTTTGGCAGGTGGGCAAGATAGAGGTTGTAGTTGTTCTAAACAGGTAAGAGGTAATAGCAATGGGGAGTTTAATTGAGACGGGATAACATCTCCTAAGTCCTAGCAGGATGTAAAATGTTGACGTCAGGAAGTCTGGCAAATGGTAACGAGAACTTAGTCACTTAGCTGAGGTTCTAGAGCAGAGTAGTAACATCGTCTGACATACGTTTTAATAGGGAACTCCAGATGCTGGCAAGGCCCCAGATAACAGATGATGCTGTCTTGAATCAGTGTGGTAACAATGGACATGTGAGGAGTGGGTTTAATTCTGTATATTTTTTACAGTGAGGCCCACAAGGATATGCTGATAAACTACAGGTGAGATATGGAAGAAAGAAAGGCAGTGTATATATATATCCCTTGGGAGTCTAAGCAACATGGGAAACCATTATCATCAACTAATGAGAGCATATAATATATCATGACTTCTGAAACTTAAAGAGGGTATTTTGAAAGTTAAAGAGGATGCTATTAATAATTATTCTGAGAAAGGGAAAATGGGTATCTGGATATAATGAGTTGGAAGACTGTAGGAGGAGCTGAATTAGAGGTGAGGAGTGTTGAATATTAGGAACTAAGTTCTGGATATATTAAGTTTAATAGGCCTATGAGATAGCTTAAGGAGCAATTGCATACAGGTCACTGGATATATGTTTCTGGGTTCAGAAGAGAGTTCTGGATAGGAGATAAAAATGTTGATGTCATCAGTACATTGATACTATTTAATGTCTTGAGAATGGATAAGAAAAGAAAGGAATGTGTATAACTAGATAAGAGAAAAGACCACTGGACTGAGTCTTGAGCCACTGATATTTAGAAGACAGAAGCATGGAGGCAAGCCAAGAAAAAAAAATGTAGGAAGAACTTTGACCCATTTCAGGATAAATTTCTGCCTTATGTGGGTTTAACTCATAAGAATTTACCTCTAACTTGTTTTTAGAAGTTAACACTTGAGTTTTTTTTTAATACTAAAATATTGGTTGCCTTCTCAAATACATAAGAAAATGGTGAATCTTAAACCACTTTTTGAAATCTAATCAAATTCCATTTATTCACACAGCTAAAGGAACTCCTACCTTCCATTAAACAGTATTAAAATACTCTCATAAACTTTCCACTAATGCCTCACAAATGGATTTTCAAATAGAATACATCACAGCCTGTGTGCTGATTCAACTCAAGCTAAATATTATAATCACTAATAGAGGGCTGCCAAACCCAAGTTCCCATGGGAGGTGGTAAGAAACAAAATAAACCTTTGTAAAATTATTTGTATAAAATTCACCAGGACAATGTCGAGATGGATCACTAGCCAGAGTATGGACAATATCATCATCCATCAGGCAGCTTCTTAGTAAAGCAAAAATAGAAATCTTTTGGCACAAAATCAAAGACCATATTTTGAAATAAAAAAGATCAACAGAAGAACAATAAAGCCTTTACATTTTAAATTCCCAACTTAAAATCTCCTTCAAAAGAAATTTCTTTGTTTCTTTAACTTTTCCTTTTTTACAGTTAAGAATAAGTATTACTTCCACTAAAAATCCATCAGATTTTTATCATTTTGTCCTGTGATAGAAAGCATTTCACAACAGACAAGGGAAAAGCTAAACTGAAAGTGTTTAAAACTTAGTTTTGAAGGAATTGGGAGAGACTCATTTTTCCTAAAGTCACTAGTGTCCAAATTGTTTTTATAAGGTGCATAAAATAAAAAAATTTTAAATGCTACCATTAAACTTGAGAATTTTTTATAACTAATCTGAGAATAACCAAAAGTGAAAAGTTTTTCAATCTAAAACCAAACTGCATCTCTAAAATCAAATTGCTTACATTTTGTTTTAAATACCTAAAAAGACAATTTTTCCAAAATACTTTGCCATCTTCTAACTCAAAGTGACTACTGCCAGTATTTCCAGCTTTATCAGTAAACCCCTCTGCTCCAGTTTAAAATAGTTTAAAATATTCAGCCTTTTTTCATTTTCCTTTATCTAACCAAACAGTATTTTTTGAAAATATTTTTTCAGTGCAACTCTGCATAAGAAACTCTATTTAAAATACTGTGTTCTCGGGCACCTGGGTGGCTCAGTTGGTCAAGCGACTGACGGCCTTTGGCTCAGGTCATGATCCTGGAGTCCCAGAATTGAGTCCTGCATCAGAGTCCCAGCTCAGCAGGGAGTCTGCCTCTCCCTCTGACCTTCTCCCCTCTCATGCTCTCTCTCTCTCACGCTCTCTTTCTCTCTCAAATAAATAAAATCTTGAAAAAAAATACTATGCTCTCAAGAATCCTAGAGAACCATGTCATTAAGAACAATAGGGACAAACCCATCAAGTTTTTTCTTTTTTTAATCCCATTAGCAGTGAACAAAACATACAAAAGTCACACCTACATGGAGCTTGTATTCTGTTTGGGGAGACAAGAAACACAGCAGTGAACAAAACATACAAAAGTCACACCTACATGGAGCTTGTATTCTGTTTGGGGAGACAAGAAACACATATAGTAGATTAGAAGGACTAACTTCTGAAAAGAAAAATAAAGAGCAAGGGCTACTGAGTGTTGGGGAGGGGGAGCAATTTTAAACAGGATGGCTCTCAAAGGGGTTGGTATGTCAGCTAAGATCTGAAAAAGGTGAGAGAGAAGCTGTGAGGATACCTGGGGGAGGAGATTCCAGATAAAAGAAATAGCTAATCTAAAGACCCAGAGCTCTGAAGAACAGAGAGGAGACCAGCGTGGCTATAGCAGAGGCAGTAAGGGAACAAGAATGAGATGAGAAAGTAAGGGGGCAGGAGGGAGGGGCAGGGGCACAGAACTAGCCAAACCTTGTGCGAACTTTTAAGAACTTTGGATTTTACTCTGAGTGAGGTGGGCAGGCATGGAAGATTCTGAGCAAAGAATGACAAGATCTGGTTTACTACTGACCACTATGTTGAATACAGTCTATATGGCTCAAGGGTGGAAGCCAGGAGTCCAGTAATCTAGGAGAGGCATGATAATAAGGGCTCAGAATAGAGCGAGAGCAATAAAGGTGGTAAGAAGTGGTACAATTTTAGATCCATCCTGAGAGTAGAGCCAACTGGATTTAACAATAACAGATGACATGGATGTGACAAAAAGAGGAAGGGTAGAACCATTAACTGAGATGGGGATGTTTGTGGGTGAAACAAATGGGAATAAGATCTGATTCAGTTGTGGACATATTAAATTTGAGATTTCTATTAATTATTCAAATTCAGGCATTGAAGGAATCTGACGTTTAGGTTAGAGAGATCATTAAGACCATAAGGTGTCAGAGCTGAAACCGTAAAACTCCTAAAAGAAAACACAGGCAGTAAACTCTTGGACATCGACCTTAATATTTTCCTAGGTATGTTTGCTCAGGCAAGAGAAACAAAAACAAATTGAAAATACACCAAAATAAAAAGGGTTTTCACAGCAAAGGAAACCATCAACAAAACAAAAAGTCAACCTACTGAATGGGAGAAGGTATTTGCAAGTCACATATATAATATGGAGTCAATATCCAAAATATATAAAGAACTTACACAACTCAACACCAAAAAAAACCCCTAAATAATCTGATTAAAGATGGGCAGAGGACCTGAACAGACACTTTTCTAAAGACATACAGATGAAAAACAGACACATGGAAAGGTGCTCAACATCACTCATCATCAGGAAAATGCAAATCGAAACTTGAGATATCACCTCACATCTGTCAGAATGGCTAGTATCAAAATGACAAGAAATAACAAATGTTGGAGAGGATGTGAAGAAAAGGGAACCTTGTGCACTGTTGGTGGGAATGTAAATTGGCACAGCCACTGTGGAAAGCTGTATGGAGTTTCCTCAAAAAATAAAAAATAGAAATACCATACGATCCAGTAATTCCACTACTGGGTATCTACCCAAAGAAAATGAAAAGACTAATTTGAAAAGATATATGCACCCCTATGTTTATTACAACATTATTTACAGTAGTCAAGATATAGAAGCAACCTAAGTGTCCATCAATATATGAATGAATAAAGATGTGGTATATAATATGTACATAGGATATTACTCGGCCATAAAAAAAGAATGAAGTTTTGTCATTTATGACAACATGGATGTACCTAGAGGGTTATGTACTAAATGAGATAAGTCAGAGAAAGACAATTACCATATGATTTCACTCATATGTGGAATAAAAAAAAAATTCAAATGAGCAGACAACAAAACCAGAAAGACTCATAAATACAGAGAACAAACTGGTTGTTATCAGAGGGAGGATGAGCAAAATTGGTAAAGGGGATAAAAAGATACAAAATTCCAGTTAAATAAATAAGCCATGGAGATAAAAAGTACAGCATAGGGAATATAGTCAATAATACTTTAATAACATTGTATGGTGACAGACACTTATTGTGGTAAATATTTTTTAATGTATAGAATTGTTGAATCACTGTGTTGTACACCTGAAACTAATATAACATTGCGTGTCAACTACAGTAATATTTAAAAAAAAGAAGAGCATAGGGATTACAGAGGAGAACTGAGGGCTAAGCCTTGATGGTCTCTAATATTAAGAGGTCTCTGGGAAACAAAGGAAACATTTCTAGAATTTCCATTTTGTTCTTTGTCAAATGAGTCTATTCTTTTTCATAGTTTGCTATTGTTCACTCTTTATGTTTTGATTCTTTATTCTGATATTTAGTCACTCTAAACATACATTTTTATATTATCTTACTCCTCATCTTCCTAATATCAAAAGTTCTTGATAACAGCTCTACAATGGCAGAGTCCTTCCAAAATGGGTAGGATATCTGTTTCTGCCAAATGGCCCAAACAAATATTTTTTTTTTTAGTTGATTTATCTTTTGGGGGATCTCAAACCTCAAATTCATGGGTAAAATAGCCCAGGATTTTTATTTTACTCAGGGGAGGCTCCTGAGCCCATACAGAAACATACCAGTTTCCTATGAAATTGTTCTATTTTTAAATTTTGTCTGTCAATTGTATACATTCAAGGTGAACGACATAAGGTTCTGGTATGTGTATACATTGTGAAATGATTACCACAATCAATGTAATTAACATACTCATATACCCATCTCCTCACATAGTTATGCTTCCCCCCACCCCCACCCCCATGATGAGAACTCTCTTAGCAAATTTCAAGTATACAACACATTACTATTAATTGTAGCTACTATGCTGTACATTAGGTCTCCAGAACTTACTCATCTTATACTAAAAGTTTGTACTCTTTGACCAATATCTCTCCAAATCCCCTACCCCCAGCCCATGTAACCAGAATTCTACTCTGGTTCTATGAGTTTGGCTTTTTATAGATTCTACATGTAAGTGAGATCATATGGTATATGTCTTTCTTATCTAGCTTATTTCACTTGACGAATTTCCTCCAAGTTCATCCATGTTCTTGCAAATGGCATACTATCCTTCTTTTTAAAGGCTGAATGGTATTTCATTATATATATGTATACAATATATACATTATACACACACACATACACCCTATTTTCTTTAACCACTCATCCATTGTCACTTAGGTTGTTTCTGAATCTTGGCTAATATGGATAATGCTGCAATGAACTCTGAGATAGTGATTTTATTTCCTTTGGATATACACCCAGAAGTGGGCTTACTGGATCATATGGTAGTTTTACTTTCTTGAGGAAGCTCCATGCTGTTTTCCATAATGCCTGTACTAATTTACATTCCCACCAACAGTATATAAAAAT
The DNA here is from genome assembly GCF_011800145.1 of Mirounga leonina. Lineage (NCBI taxonomy): Eukaryota > Metazoa > Chordata > Mammalia > Carnivora > Phocidae > Mirounga > Mirounga leonina. Next base: position 75,734,811 of record NW_023270807.1, read on the forward strand.
TCCCATTTCTTCACATCTTTGCCAACACCTGCTGTTTTTTGACTTTTTGATAACAGCCAACCTAACACACTTGTGATATTTCATTGTGGCTTTGATTTGAAGTTCCCTCATGATTCATGATGTTGAGCACCTTTTTAGTGTCTTCTTTGGAAAAATATCTATTCAAGTCTTTTGCCCATTTTTTAATCGGGTTATTTGGTTTTTTACTATTGAGTTGAATGAGTCCCTTATATATTTGGATATTAATCCCTTATTGGATATGTGATTTGCAAATATTTTCTCCCATTCTATGGTTTGTTTTTTCATTTTGTTCATTGTTTCCTTTGCTGTGCAGAATTTTTTTTAGTTTGATGTATATAATCTACACTTCAGTAGATTTTTATTCGAATATCCTGTCTCCTAGGAAAATTCAAGGCCTGCTCTCCTATACTCCCATGGACATTTAATACAATCCCCACATCAATGGAATCTCCCACCACTCCAGGGCAACAGCAGATGACTATCTCTGAATGGTGGAGAAAAGGGGCTTATAAGTGATTTTTAATTTCTTCTTTTCTGTATCTTTGTGTACTGTTTTTTATGAAAAAAATAAAATTTTTATAATTATAAGAAAGACAAAGTAAATATGAATTTGTAAGTATTCCCTGCAAATAAGATTCCAAAAATATGCATGTTTTACTCTACATGACACAGAACCACCCATATGTCTGAAAGAAATAAAAGATGTATTTTCTGCTTAGATAAGAGTTGGAAATATGGACATGGCTTGTCCTTCGTGGTATAGAAAGTTCATTGGGAACGTTAAAGAAACCTAAAGCATCTTTCAATTTTATGTTTCTACCCAATTGTCTGAACAATAAGTTATGTGCCAATTTTATTTCAATATGGTGCCAAATATCTTAACAACAATGGAGTATTTCTTAGTCATCTGCATATTTGGTCTACATGACACAAACTTGCAGATTTTTAAAAAGTAGCTGTGTTGACTATATTTTCTCAGTCTGCTTGTTGAATGCAGCCATAATCTAAATTGCCTACAAAGAATATTTCCTTTCTTCCATTCCATTTTTAAGGTGTCTGAGAAAATTTATTAGATAAAAAGATGGAAATAAAGGAACCTGTTGGGGCACCTGGGGGCTCAGTTGGTTAAGCAACTGCCTTCGGCTCAGGTCATGATCCTGGAGTCCTGGGATTGAGTCCCACATCGGGCTCCCTGCTCGGCAGGGAGTCTGCTTCTCCCTCTGATCCTCCCCCTCTCATGCTCTCTGTCTCCCATTCTCTCAGATAAATAAATAAAACCTTTAAAAAATAAAATAAAATAAAATAAAAAAATAAAGGAACCTGTTGTAGGAATGTTTCCACTTAAAGAGTTCTTCCTGGTTGATATATATTCCTGTGTAAAGTTGGGGGTCTTTCATCTCTGTCAAATCTTTGATCCTAACGAAAAGAAACATGCCAGATGAGGGCCATGAAAGGAATGCTTTTAGGAAGTTCTCTTTTTTGAAGATGGTTAAATGTTGATAACTTGTCCCTCCATTATACCTGTCCTTGAATCTTAATATGGTTTACTTCACACTTACCAAAATGATAATACAGATAAATAAGACCTATGTAGGGTGCCTGGGTGGCTCAGTGGCTTAAGCGTCTGCCCTGGGCTCAGGTCATGATCTCAGGGTCCTGGGATCGAGTCCTGCATCAGGCTCCCTGCTCAGCCGGGATCTGCTTCTCCCTCTCTCTCTATCCCTCCCTCCTACTCTCTCTCTCTCAAATAAATAAACAAAATATTTTTAAAAAATAAGACCTATGTAATAAGTTGAGTAAATTGAATATAAAATAAATTTTCAAATTGCTACTTTCAGAAATGCAGCTACAGAAAAATGAGAACTTCATTCCAGAGGGGAGAAAGAGGAGAAAGGAGAAAAAGAAAAGCTTGCTGAGGCTATATTTACATAGGCAAAATAAAGTAGAAAGTTAAGATACTCTCTGGGGAAACTGGTTTCTCTGAAATGATACATCAGCCATGCAATTCCTTCCTCCCTACCCTCCACCCTACCTTCAGGGTCCTTTCTCCTTTCTAATTATCTCTTTCGTATCAGTGACATGTTAAAGGGGATTTTCATGCAGAAATGCCCAATATCCAATTTACAGTTTCCAAAGAAACTTGAACAGAATCACGTGAATGTTATTAATTCCCAACTACAATTTCTTTATATAGACTCAGAGAAAGGGTGTGAAAGCCTGTCCTTCAGCTTCTGTCAGCAGATGACAAGTTCTATTCTTTTCAGAAAAGACTAGTCTGCTGGGAGTTCATCCTGGTACATGTGTAGAAAAGTCTAGAAAAATAAGTTTAGATGGTCTTAATTCTCCCAAGATTTGTTTAAAAACTACTTTAATTTCTTGAAGCACTATAGACACGGCAGGAGGTGGTATGATTCAAACTTTTCTTCCCAGAGTTATATTCTCGAAGGGTCAGGGGTGTGTATAGCTACAGATGGTGTGAGAAATCAGCACATCGCATTTGTGTCTTCTCTCAGGTCTCCTCTACCAGAAAGATTAGTAAAGAAAAGTCTTTCAAAATTTCTTAAAAAGTAGCATACACAAAAGTTTCCAATTGGACCTTAATTATTACTCATCTGCTCCTGAGTTTGCTTTCCTTTGGAGTCATAATTGATAAACAGAGTTTCTTAGTAACACTAATGTAATCCTGCAATTAGGAAGTGCATGAAATATTTCCATTTTTTCCATATTTCTATTTTCCCTCTTTATGCTGTATTTTCCAGGAAAGAGACATGGCATTTGTATGTGGGGGCAAAGGGAAGACAGACAGTATTTCATGTGTGCATCAGTAATTGGGTTTAGAAGTTCCTTGTTAAAAAATTGCTTTTAGTTTCCACAATAAATAAAATTATGTTGAGGGATTAAAATATACTCCCTATTAAACTACAAAGAAGGCAAAAATTTCTTGCCCATTTCTGATTAATGATCTCTATTGTTCTTTTATAATTTCAACAGATATACTTTAAGAAGAAAAGTGATTAGTAATGGAAATTGTCAAGACATTTTTTTAAATGAAGCACTTTAGAAACTTACATTTCTAAAGATCTAATTTAAACATAGGAAAAAAGTTAACTGCTAGAATTGACAAATTATAGGTGAATTAGTGGGACGATACCATGCATTTGTAGAGTACTTTTTCCTAATAGGCTTAAGATTCATTAAAAATTTTTTAATAATGATTCCCTGTAAAGAAAGTAGGAGTTATTGGGGCACCTGGGTGGCTCAGTTGTTAAGCATCTGCCTTCGGCTCAGGTCCTGATCCCAGGGTCCTGGGATCAAGCCCCGCATCGGGCTCCCTGCTCAGCGGGAAGCCTGCTTCTCCCTCTCCCACTCCCCCTGCTCGTGTTCCCTCTCGCTGTCTCTCTCTCTCTCTGTCAAATGACTAAACAAAATCTTAAAAAAAAAAAAGTAGGAGTTATGCATTCTATTTTACAGATTACAGTCCAGAATTCTAAAGCAAAGGGAGATTTAATAACTTGATAAAAGTCATTGGTAAGTTCTTTACACCATGGAAACTGACACGGGCTCTCAGGCATTCTACATTTTTGTATTCATTAGAGTATGTATGATTAATTTTGATATGGACAAATCTTGGACTCAAACTATATTTATAGAAACAATTAATAGACTTGACCTTAAATGTTCACAAAGTAAGAAAAATAGCCTCAGTTAGACAAATATGGTAGTGGCTAGGTGGGTGTGCTACTGACTCTTACCAACAGACTCTTCCCCGAAATATTGCATCACCGTTCTGGAACACATGCTTTTGTCCTCTTTAATTATGTGTTTGGATGGCAAGCTACTTCTGGAATTAGAGAAATAGCAGTTCAGCATGTAGCCTCTGAATTGAACTGGATGACCTTACCTTATAAAGGGAAGGCAAAAAAGGCACTGACCACAGGCCTGCCTGCTGGATCCAAAGATATGTTTGTGGGCAGCAGTGCTGGATACTCTTGAGAAATATGTGTCCTTTATAATCATCTTTTTAAAGTTCAGAAAATGGAAGAGGAAAGAAGAAATAAAAGGCATGGAGTTGATGTTGTTGATTGTTGAGAATGACCATTTCATCTTTGGAAATTCATCAAGCTAAAATCATGGCTTGGTAATGAATGAAGATAAGAGAGGCAAGATGGCTCTCAGGAGAGATTCAGAAAATGCAGATTAGCCAGACACTCCTATTGATGTCAGTATAATCAAGCCTGTAATTTGTCAGTTATGTAAATTTTAAAATGTACTAGTTAAATACATTCAAATAGCATGTACCTGTGTCCCACGTTGGGAGAGTCTTAATAGATTAAATTGCAACCATATTGTTTTTTATTTTGTGCCAACTAAGTGAATCCCAAAACAATGCAATAGGAAATAACTAATATGATCAAAAGTCATTAATATGGCATAGAGTTATCTTTCTTGTCAAGTTTGATATAGAGTTTCTATATTTTTCCAAAACCAGTTTCAGCCTGACTTCCCTTAGTGGTTTTGAAAACGCAAACAGAGCAAGCTGAGATGGTGTATTGCCTCCAACTCTATTCCCACAGGTGGATTTAAGTTAGTGCTACACAGTCCAAACTGTTAAAAAAATTGGCAGCTGTAATATTGCAATCTGAAGTTCATTCCAGCAATTTTAAGAGAGAGCAACATAGCAAGATTTTTTTAAGAATGTGGATTCCTTTACTAATATTTCAGAGTTGTATGTGTAGGAGGGATCTTATATAATCATTTCACCTGATAAGGAAGCTGAGTGCAGATGGGTTGTCTGATTTGTCCAAGGACACACAGTTAATATGCAGAGTTAGAGGGCCAAAAACTCTAGTTTCTTGGCTAATAGGTGTTTGTAATGGTAGCTTTGTGTAGCTGCTGTTTCCCTTTTTGATGTGTTTAGTTTTCGTGATATTCTTTCCCCAGTAACTACATAAAGCTCATCATCTCAAAGTTCTCGGTGGGAAGTAAAAAGAGGACATGGACTTTGGAGATATTAGAGTGCAAATGTTGACAGGCTTAAAACAGAGAAGTGAACTAACTAGGCTGTCTCAGAACACTTGAGATTTTGTCCTTGTTTCAGCTCTTTCTTAATAGTTGTGGACTGTAGTTTACTTTACCTCTTAGAGTTTATTTTCTCCTTTAGAAAGTAAGAACCACAATCTTTGCCTTGTCTACCTTAATGGGTGGTCAGAAACCTGAAGATCAATCATTTCAATTAAAACATTTTATAAACTGTAAAGTGCCTGAGTGTAGGGCATCATCACAGAATGCCATTCAACTTTTTGAAGATCTCCAAACTGGTTCTTAACTGATGAGAAATAGTAACACTAGTATAGAAAGAGGCTTACCATGAAGCCATTGGTTAGAAGAAGCAAATCTGACCCAAAGTGCTCTACTGCCCAGGAGTTTCAGGAATCCAAATGGTTAACATACCTAGGCAGGACCTTCAAGCAAGCATATTCTTTCACAAATGGAGAACTTTTACCCTTTTCAGCCTAGTGTGAAGTGTTGATTGAGATAACTGCTATTATTCACTTGACCACCAATTTCCAAAGTAGTGAAGGCATTATTTCTGGTGACCTTCATTACCTGAGAGAAAAAAAGCTGGTGCTACATCTTATACAAAAAATATTGTTTGGGCCTCAAGCATTGTTACATAAATATTTTTCTAATGTAAAATTTTAAAATAGCATTTATTTTATACTCTTTACAAGCTCTATACTGTTGTATAAACAATGAAAATATTTAGTGTTTAAAATCCTTTGAAGGGAATAATAATTTTCAGTTGTTATTCTACTTCAAATTCTATACTTCTTCCTGATATAACTTTTATATTATGAAGGTATTTTTCAAAGTCTGATATGAGACTTAAATTCAGTTTATCTATGCCAGATGAGTTCTTTTTGGAGTGACAGATTAAATTAATTATAAGAAAGACAAAAGAGAAAAAGAAAGAAAGAAAGAAAGAAAGAAAGAAAGAAAGAAAGAAAGAAAGAAAGAAAGAAAGAAAGAAAGAAAGAAAGAAAGA